>NC_081323.1:37379445-37682476 GCF_026419965.1 Kogia breviceps
TTGCCTGAGACTATCATGCTTGAGCTTTTGTAAGCCAAATGGGTTGGCCCATTACTTGTGTGTGGTTAATAATCTTTCTGCAGGCCTTCCTCAAAGGAGAGCAATAGTGCTTAAAAGTATACCTTTTAAGGGAGGAGTCTCCATATGGTTTCCTAAATTTTAGAGAGGAAGGTATCATGTCTTCTGGAAATTCAGTAAGCTTACCCCTGGTCTAAAATATCCAGGATTTTGACACATGCATACTCTGGTTAAGTAAATACATGAACAATTGTTTGAAAAATTGGTCTGTGAACAATAGTAGCAATAGTGGTTTTCTTTTTTCCTTCAAGGAAATAATTATTGAGATCCTACTGTGTACATGTTTTAAAAGCTGGTCCCCTATGCATGATGGGGCCTCACCAAAACTCAGGGCTGGGGGTGCTTACTGCATCCTGGAACAGTCTGTTCCTTTCTGCTATAAGTTTCCTTGCATTGTGAAGTTTGCAGAAGTGATTGTGTCATACCCAAGTAAAAGAAGCTCGCAGGATGAACGGGAGGATTAATGGGGAGGTTAAGCTCTTAAACAAATGCAGCTCACATTTATTTCTTGTTTTTTGACCAGGATCCTAAACAGGTTTGCCCAAGAAGCATTCCAAAATGATTTTTGGTGGTTAGCTATCATATAGAAAAAGAAGTAAGATAACTGACCTCTGTCCTTTGTAGAAACTCTTCAACAATAGGGTGAGGGGCTTCCCTGGTGGCGCAGTGGTTGAGAGTCCGCCTGCCGATGCAGGGGACACGGGTTCGTGCCCCGGTCCGGGAGGATCCCACATGCCGCGGAGCGGCTGGACCCGTGAGCCATGGCCACTGAGCCTGCGCGTTCAGAGCCTGTGCTCCGCAACGGGAGAGGCCACAACAGTGAGAGGCCAGCATATCACAAAAAGAAAAAAAAAAAAAAAAACAACAGGGTGAGGATTCCTACAAAATCTAAATATTGGTTTGTTTCCTCCATCTAGTTATCAGTGTCCACAAAAGTAGTTATCAGTGTCCACAAAGGCCATAGAGATATAATTGTTAAGGATTAAAGATAGGCACCCATAGAAGTCATTTCTCTAATTTGTTCCTTCAATAGTGTTTTATATGGTATAAAAAAAGTACAAAAGTAAATACCATGGCCAATATGAAAGTAGTATATTTCCCATGATAGGGAATGCCTTAAAGTAGATAGAAATGTGATATTATCAGTGCAGAAATGTAGAAACAACTGTCATGTAGGACATACCCTATAGAACTATACAGGTAGCTGGACTATAGAATTAGTTCAATAAGTAATAGTAACAGCCAGTATCATTAGAGTGACCTGGGTCTCTCCAGAGAGCTACTGAATCATAATCTGAATTTTAAGAAGATACCCTGCACAGCCTGAAGTTTGAGAAGCATTGCCTTAGAGCCTAGACTTATGCTGTTCAATACAGTACCCACTAGCCATGTGTGGCTACTGAGCATTTGAAATGTGGCTAGCCTAAATAGAAATATGCTATAAGTGAAAAATACACACCAAATTTCAAAGATGTTGTATAAGAAAAATAATGCAAAATATATTACCAGAGATAAAGAAGGCACTTCATAGTGGTAAAGGGGTAACTTCCTCAAGAGGACATAATAGAACTTTAACATACATAAAGAAAAAAACTGACAGAAATGAAAGAACAAATTGGCAAATCCACAATTATAGTCAGAAATTTCAATCCCCTGTCTCATCTCAATAACGATAGTTGAGGTAGGCAGAAAATCAGTAAGTATAAAGAAATATTCTTGATAACATTTAAAAAAACATTCTTTTCATGTGCACATGGAGCATTTATCAAGACAGACCATATTCTGGATCATAATACAAGTATTAGTAAATTTAAAAGGATTAAAATCCTTTATTTAAGAATATTTATCAGAATGGAATTAAAATAGAAAACAATAGCAGAAAGACCTATGGAAAATTCTTACATATTTGGAAGCCAAATAACACATCTAAATAACCCAAGAGTTAAAGAAGAAACCAAAGGAAATTAGAAAGTATTTTGGATTGAATGAAAATAAGACAACATATCAAAATTTGTAGGATGTTGCTAAAGCAGAACTTAGGGAGAAATTTACAGTATGTTTAAGCACCTATTTCATGGAAGAAGGAAAGTCTCAAATCAGTGACCTCAGCTTACATCTCAAGAAACTAGAAAAAAAGAAAATAAATTAAAAATAAAGTAGGCAGAAGAAAGGAAATAATAAGAGCAATGCTTACATTCGAGAAGTCAAAAATAAGAAAACAGTAATGACAGTTTGTGAAACCAAAAGCTGGACCTTTTGTGATGATAAATAAAATTGATAAACCTCTAGCTAGAGTTAGCAGGAAAAAAAATGACATTAGGAATGAGAAAGATGATACTTATAGGGATAGAATAGGATAATCAAATAGTTAGCTTAGAAGCCCCATTAGGGTATTGTAGATAGAGAGGGAACTTTAGGGGACTTTGGGAGACCACAGTAAAATTAACGATCACTCAAGAAAGTAATGGGAAAATCCTGAAACAATGTGGGGTTGCTTGACTCATAGAGCAGAGCAAGTTGCTTAGCATCAAAGCCAGATTGACTTGCCTAACAACAAAACCAAGCTAATTTGCTTAGCAACAAAACCATGCAACAGAAGCATGAGACTTGTCCTGAAACAATAAAACAATAGTGGAAAATAAGGCCTGCAACCTGCCCAGTGGTGTCAACAAGTTAATGATCCCCAGGACATGCTCTTTGCACACACAAAAACAATCATTTTTGGAAGGTGACACTTGAAAGAGAAAGACCCTCATTGTACTGAGACCTGAAATAATTTTTCCATAGTGCCATGACAGTCCTGGCCTGACCATGTAGGGACAAAACTCCCCTGCCCAATCTGGAGGAAGGGCTGATGATGGAAGCGTGACATCTACTCAAGAATGAAAGTAGCCATACCATTTTGCATTCCCACAAGCTTCTCCCCCTCCCCTTTCTTCCTTTGATTATAAAAATGTAACCCACTAAGTACTCAGGGCAGCACAGTACTCACCTGCCTGCTTATAAGCCTCACAAGCATCCTATTCTAATAAATCACTTCTTACCTATCACTGCCTCTCACTGAATTCTTTGTGCGTTGAGACATAAAGGACCAGAGCTCTTCGGAGGCCCATGAAACGCCGCCTAGCAGTTTCAATACCACTATATGTCCTACATATGTTTAAAATATAATAAGGGAAAATTATGAACAACTTTATGCCACTAAGTTTGACAACCTAGATGAAATGGACAAATTCCTCAGAAGTCCCAAACTACCAAGGCTGACCCAAGAAGAAACAGATAACCTGAACATACCTACTTCCAGTGATTAGGATATATAACTAGTTTATCATGATAATTTAAAGAAATTGAATTCATAGTTAAAAGCCTTCCTCCAAGGATAAATCCAGGCCCAGATGGCTTCACTGGTGAATTCTGTCAAACATTTAAGGAAGAAATAATACCAATTTTAGGCAAAATCTTCCAGAAAATTGAAGAGGAGACAATACTTTCTGACCCTTTCTCTGAAGCAACCATAACCCTGATATCAAAATGAGACAAAGATATTACAAGAAAAAAAAAGGACAGACCAATATCCCTCTCTTGGGAACATAGGTACAAAAATTCCAAACAAAATTTTAGCATTTCAAATCCAACAATTTGAAAAAGAGAGAATACCCCATGACCACGTGAGGTGTATTTCAAGAAAACAAGATTTACTTAACATTCAAGATACAGTCCATTTAATGCACCATATTAAAAAACAAATAAACAAAAATCTTTGTGACTTTTGGTTAAGCAAAGAGTTCTCAACAAAAGCACAATCTATAAAAGAAAAATTGATAAATACTTTTTCAAAATTAAAACTTTTGCTCTTTGAAAGACAAAGAATGAAGAATTACAAACTAGGAGAAAATATTTGCAAATTGAGTATCTCACAAAGAACGTTTATCCACCATATGTGAAGAATACTGAAAACTCATTAATAAGAAAACAAACAGCCCAATAATAAAATTTGCAAAATATTTGATCAGACACTTCACTAAAGAAGATATGTGAATGGCAAATACACACATGAAAAGATGTCTTAAGATCGTTAGCCATTAAGGATATGCAAATTAAAACCTCAAGAGGCTAGCACTACAAACCTATTAGAATGGCTGCAGTAAAAACAACAACGACAATAACAACAACAACAACAATGCTAAGCGCTGCTGAAGATGTTCCACAACTAGAAGAGATATGCTCCTTATGGGAATGCAAAATGGTATAGCTACTTTGGAAAAGAGCCTGGAAATTTCTTACAAAGTTAACCATACATTTGCTCTATGACCTACCTGTCCCACAACTCTGTAGTTTCTCAAGAGAAGTGTAAATTTACATTTACACGTAAACCTAAATACAGATGTTTATAAGCAACTTTATCTTCAAAATTGGACATGACTAAATGTCCTTCAATGGGTGAAAAGATAAAAGGTACATTTCTAAAAGAAAGAAGACTCACAAGAAAAAGGGAGCAGACTATTGATACTTGCCACAAGATGTGTAAATAATTATGTTATTTTGCTGGTATAAAGGAGCCAGACCCAAAAGGCTTCTACTGTATGATTCCATGTATATGACATCTAGAAAAGGTAAACAAAAGGGATGGACAACCCATTGGTGTTTGCCAGGGTTAGATTGGCGGGAAAATTTGAATACAAGGGAGGAGAGAGAGGGAGTTGTTTTGGAGGCTGGAACTGTTCAGTGTCTTGACATTGGTGGTGGATACATGACTCTGCATTTGTGAAGGCAGAATAATAGCCCCCAAAGATGTCCACCTCCTGATTCCCAGAAACATTAAATAGATTACCATGATGAAGAGGAGTTAAAGTTGTGGACAGAGGTAAAGTTTCTAATCAGTTGATCTTAAAATCAGGAAATTATCCTGGATTATCTGGGTGGGCTCAGTATAATCACAAGTGTTCTTAAAAGTGGAAGAGGGAGGTGGAAAAAGAGGTCACTGTGATGTGATTTGAGAAGGACTCAGCTTGCCTCTGCTGACTGGGGATGGAGCAAGGGGGCCACAAGCCAAGGAATGTGGGAAACCTGTTGCTGCAAAAAGCAAGGAAAGGGATGCTACCCAGGACCTTCAGAAGGGAATGCAGCCCTGTCAATGCCTCAGTTTTAACCAAGTGAAAATCGTGTCAGACTTCTGTCCTACAGACTGTAAGATAATACATTTGTGTCGTTTAATGCACTCAATCTGTGGTACTGTGTTATGATAGCAATAGAAAACTAATACAGCATTCATTTGCCCAAACATACAGAATTGTGTATCAGAAGTGGACTTGATGTTAATTAAAAAATAACTTGAAAACCTTTAAAGTTACAAAGGTGGTTCACAGTATATTTCTGTTGGACAACACCAGTGTAAACCATCTCAAAAGCAGGGAATTACCTTTTTATCCTGAGTATTTAGCACAGTGGCTGATGTGAAACATTGTAACTACAAACATACGTTAAATGCATATGTGAATTAGAAAAGGTGACTGGCATTGTGCCCTGCTGCTCTTTTCAAGCTTATCCTCCAGCCCTCAGAAACTCAAGGACCCCCTCCTCCCCAACATTCCCTCTGATACATTATCCTCTTCCTAACCGATTTCTGTTCCTTGTTAGAGCCAAGGAAGATACATATAGATTAATCCTTTGTTTTAAAATGAATGTGAGTACAGGGACTCTGTTTTACAAGCAAAAGTTGAGTACATACAGGCAAATGCCTGTGTACTTGAGCTAGAGAATATTTAAAATAAAGATAGTCAAAGAAAATACAAGGCTTTGGTTATCTTCAAGGAGTATGTGAGCACCTTGGAGGAAAAGGTGCTACAGATTCAAAATGTGATTACTCTGCATTGTTTTCTGAACTCAGATGCTTCAGTATTACTGTGTATTATTTTTGATCACCAAGTAATTTTTACAGTGTCTTATTCTTTAGAAGAGGCTTGGGAATTTCATATCTTTCTGTTTTCAAAAAGGAGGCAAAAACTGCTCTTACTCGATAATAACACTTCGTGTAAAACACTTTCCTCCTTAATGTCTGGAATATTTTTTTAAAAATTGGAAGAAACCATGAAGATTTTTAATTTCCATGGCAAAAGTTAGCTCACATGGTTCAAGAATATTCTTTACTTTTTGGAAGAATTTAAAACTAACTCTTGTCCCTTAGATAGGGGCTGTAGACATCCTGAAATTACAAGTAAAATTTATGTGCATTTTTTTCCTAGAGACAAGAAACATACCTTTCATCAGCATCACAAAGAGAACAGCCACTGCCTTAGCAGATGCATAAGAGTCCACTTGTGGAGGAGAAAAGAAGAGTTATTTCATATATATTGCTCACATACCAGTTTCCTAAAATGTGTTTTGTAGAACAGTGGTCCCAAAAGCATCGTTAAGAGGAAAAGGATTCCACCGTGAAATCATGGGCAACATATTCTACTTTATGTATTTTTGGAGATTCTTAATACACATCACTCATTTTTTACATCATAGGTCTTAAGAAAATTTACTTGATAGTTAAACTCCAACTCTCACCATAGAGCAACATTGCTGGTGCATTGTATACACACACTGTGAATCTAAAGCCATATATTTATTTGTTTTAAATCTTTATTGAAGTCCCATATATTTCTAAAATCTACAACTGTAAATTATTAAATCTGTTTATCTTAAAGAAAGCTGTTTTATGAATTAAAGATATTTTAGCTTGTGAATGATTTTGTCTAAATATCAGTCTTTAATATATACTGAAGGGAGATACTTTCTCATTTAAGAAGAAACTATGACTTTATTCTAATTGGATCCAACAGTAAAAAACAAAACAAGACATACCTACTCAGTTGCTATTTCTTCCTTTTACATTTGGTAGAAAACTTGCTGGAAAAAAAAAAAATCACGTCTTGGGCTGTTTCCAGCACTCAATTCACAGATCTCATTGAATCCTCACTACACAGTGTAGTATTATACACACGTGGGATCCCAGGATAAGAGAGGTTAAGGAAAAAATTTTTAACTGGCTTTATTGAGATACTATTTACATACCATAAAATTCTCCTGGTTATCACACACATACAGTTCAGTAGTTTCTTTTTTTTTAATTTTTAAATTTGATTCTATATATTTTTTTATACAGCAGGTTCTTATTAGTCATCAATTTTATACACATCAGTGTATACATGTCAATCCCAATCACCCAATTCATCACACCACCACCACCACTGCTGCAGCTCTCCCCCCTGGCGTCCATACGTTTGTTCTCTACATCTATGTCTCAATTTCTGCCCTGCAACCTGGTTCATCTGTACCATTTTTCTAGGTTCCACATATATGCATTAATATACAATATTTGTTTTCTCTTTCTGAATTACTTCACTCTGTATGACAGTCTCTAGATCCATCCACATCACAACAAATGAACCAATTTCATTCCTTTTTATGGCTGAGTAATATTCCACTTTTTATATATATACCACATCTTCTTTATCCATTAGGCTGTCGATGGGCATTTAGGTTAATTCCATGACCTGGCTGCTGTAAATAGTGCTGCAATGAACATTGGGGTGCATGTATCTTTTTGAATTATGGTTTTCTCTAGGTATATGCCCAGTAGTGGGATTGCTGGGTCATATGGTAATTCTATTTTTAGTTTCTTAAGGGTCCTCCATACTGTTTTCCATAGAGGCTGTATCAATTTACATTCCCACCAACAGTGCAAGAGGGTTCCCTTTTCTCCACACCCTCTCCAGCATTTGTTGCTTGTAGATTTTCTGATGATGCCCATTCTAACTGGCGTGAGGTGATAACTCATTGTAGTTTTGATTTGCATTTCTCTAATAATTAGTGATGTTGAGCAGATTTTCATGTGCTTCTTGGCCATCTGTATGTCTTCTTTGGAGAAATGTCTATTTAGATCTTTGGCCCATTTTTGGATTGGGTTGTTTGTTTTTTTAATATTGAGCTGCATGAGCTCTCTATAGATTTTAGAGATTAATCATTTGTCCATTGATTCATTTGCAAATATTTTCTCCCATTCTGAGAGTTGTCTTTTCGTCTTGTTTATGGTTTCCTTTGCTGTGCAAAAGCTTTGAAGTTTCATTAGATCCCATTTGTTTATTTTTGTTGTTATTTCCGTTCCTCTAGGAGGTGGATCAAAAACGATCTTGCTATGATTTATGTCAAAGAGTGTTCTTCCTATATTTTCCTCTAAGAGTTTTATAGTGTCCGGTCTTACATTTAGGTCTGTACTCCATTTTGAGTTTATTTTTGTGTATGTTTTTAGGGAATGTTCTAATTTCATTCTTTTACATGTAGCTGTCCAGTTTTCCCAGCACCAATTGTTGAAGAGACTGTCTTTTCTCCATTGTATATCCTTGCCTCCTTTGTCATAGATCAGTTAACCATACGTGAGTGGGTTTATCTCTGGGCTTTCTATCTTGTTGCATTGATCTATGTTTCTGTTTTTGTGCCAGTACCATATTGTCTTGATTAATGTAGCTTTCTAGTATAGTCTGAAGTCAGGGAATCTGATTCTTCAGCACCACTTTTTTCCCTCAAGACTTCTTTGGCTATTCGGGGTCTTTTGTGTTTCCATACAAATTTTAAGATTTTTTGTTCTAGTTCTGTAAAAAATGCCGTTGGTAACTTGATAGGGTTTGCATTGAATCTGTAGATTGCTTTGGGTAGTATAGTCATTTTCACAATATTGATTCTTCCAATCCAAGAATATGGTATATCTCTCCCTCTGTTGGTATCATCTTTAATTTCTTTCATTAGTGTCTCATAGTTTTCTGCGTACAGGTCTTTTGTCTCCCTAGGTAGGTTTATTCCTAGGTATTTTATTCTTTTTGTTGCAGTGGTAAATGGCAGTGTTTCCTTAATTTCTCTTTCATATTTTTCATTAGTGTATAGGAATGCAAGAGATTTCTGTGCATTACTTTTGTATCCTGCAACTTTACCAGATTCATTGATTAGCTCTAGTAGTTTTCTGTTGGCATCTTTAGGATTCTCTATGTATACTATCATGTCATCTGCAAACAGGGACAGTTTTACTTCTTCTTTTCCAATTTGTATTCCTTTTATTTCTTTCACTTCTCTGATTGCCATGGCTAGGACTTCCAAAACTATGGTGAATACTAGTGGCGAGAGTGGACATCCTTGTCTTGTTCTTGATCTTAGGGGAAATGCTTTCAGTTGTTCACCACTGAGAATGACGTTTGCTGTGGGTTTGTCAGTAATGGACTTTATTATGTTGAGGTAGGTTCCTTCTGTGCCCACTTTTTGGAGAGTTTTTATCATAGATGGGTGTTGAATTTTGTCAAAAGCTTTTTCTGCATCTATTGAGATGATCATATGGTTTTTATTCTTCAATTTGTTTATATAGTGTATCACATTGATTGATTTGTGTATTTTGAAGAATCCTTGCAACACTGAGATAAATCCCACTTGATTGTGGTGTATGATTCTTTTAATGTGCTGTTGGATTCTGTTTGCTAGTATTTTGTGGAGGATTTTTGCATCTATATTCATCAGTGATATTGGTGTGTAATTTTCTTTTTTTGTAGTATCTTTGTTTTTGTATCAGGGTGATGGTGGCCTCATAGAATGAGTTTTGGAGTGTTCCTTCCTCTGCAATTTTTTGGGAGAGTTTGAGAAGGATGAGTGTTAGCTCTTCACTAAATGTTTGATAGAATTTGCCTGTGAAGCCATCTGGTCCTGGACTTCTGTTTGGTTGGAAGATTTTTAATCACAGTTTCAATTTCATTACTTGTGATTGGTCTGTTCATATTTTCTATTTCTTCCTGGTTCAGTCTTGGAAGGTTATACCTTTCTAAGAGTATGTCCATTTCTTCCAGGTTGTCCATTTTATTGGCATAGAGTTGCTTGTATAGTCTCTTAGGATGCTTTGTATTTCTGTGGTGTCTGTTGTAACTTCTCCTTTTTCATTTCTAATTTTATTGATTTGAGTCCTCTCCCTCTTTTTCTTGATGAGTCTGGCTAATGGTTTATCAATGTTGTTTATAGTCTCAAAGAACCAGCTTTTCATTTTATTGATCTTTGCTATTGTTTTCTTTGTTTCTATTTCATTTATTTCTGCTCTGATGATTTCTTTCCTTCTGCTAACTTTGAGTTGTGTTTGTTCTTCTTTCTCTAGTTCCTGTAGGTGTAAGGGTAGATTGTTTATTTGAGATTTTTTTGTTTCTTGAGGTAGGACTGTATAGCTATAAACTTCCCTCCTAGAACTGCTTTTGCTCCATCCCATAGGTTTCGGATCGTCATGTTTTCATTGTCATTTGTCTCTAGGTATTTTTTGATTTCCTCTTTGATTTCTTCAGTGATCTCTTGGTTATTTAGTAATGGAGTGTTTAACCTCCATGTGTTTGTGTTTTTTACTTTTTTCCCCGTAACTGATTTCTAATCTCATAGTGTTGTGGTCAGAAAAGATGCTTTATATGATTTTAGTATTCATAAATTTACTGAGGCTTGATTTGTGACTCAAGATGTGATCTATCCTGGAGAATGTTCCATGCACACTTGAGGTAATGTGTAATCTGCTGTTTTTGGATGGAATGTCCTATAAATATCAATTAAATCTATCTGGTCTATTGTGTCATTTAAAGCTTCTGTTTCCCTATTTATTTTCATTTTGTATGATCCGTCCATTGGTGTAAGTGAGGTGTTAAATTCCCCCACTATTATTGTGTTACTGTCAATTTCCTCTTTTTTAGGTGTTAGCAGTTGCCTTATGTATTGAGGTGCTCCCATGTTGGGTGCATATATATTTATAATGGTTATATCTTCTTCTTGAATTGATCCCTTGATCATTATGTAGTGTCCTTTCTTGTCTCTTGTAGCATCCTGTATTTTAAAGTCTGTTTTATCTGATATGAGTATTGCTACTCCAGCTTTCTTTTGATTTCCATTTGCATGGAGTATCTTTTTTTTTTTTTTTTTTTTTTTTTTTTTTTTTTTTTTTTTTTTGGTATGCGGGCCTCTCACTGCCGTGGCCTCTCCCGTTGCGGAGCACAGGCTCCAGACGCGCAGGCCCAGCAGCCATGGCTCACGGGCCCAGCCGCTCCGCGGCACGTGGGATCCTCCCGGACCAGGGCACGAACCCGTGTCTCCTGCATCGGCAGGCGGACTCTCAACCACTGCGCCACCAGGGAAGCCCTGCATGGAGTATCTTTTTCCATCCCCTCACTCTCAGTCTCTATGTGTCCCTAGGTCAGAAGTGGGTCTCTTGTAGACAGCATATAGATGGGTCTTGTTTTTGTATCCATCCAGCAAGCCTGTGTGTTTTCGTTGGAGCATTTAATCCATTCATGTTTAAGGTAATTATCTGTATGTATGTTCCTGTGACCATTTTCTTAATTGTTTTGGGTTTGTTTTTGTAGGTCCTTTTCTTCTCTTGTATTTCCCACTTTGAGAATTTCATTTAATATTTGTTGTAGAGCTGGTTTGGTGGTGCTGAATGAATTCTCTTAGCTTTTACTTGTCTGTAACACTTTTGATTTCTTCATTGAATCTCAGTGAGATCCTTGCCGGGTAGAGTATTCTTGGTTGTAGGTTCTTACCTTTCATCACTTTAAATATATCCTGCCACTCCCTTCTGGCTTGTAGAGTTTCTGCTGAGGAATCAGCTGTTAACCTTATGTGAGTTCCCTTGTATGTTATTTGTTGTTTTTCCCTTGCTGCTTTCAATAATATTTCTTTGCCTTTAATTTTTGCCAGTTTGATTACTATGTGTCTTGGCATGTTTTCTCTTGGTTTATCCTGTATGGGACTCGCTGCACTTCCTCACCTTGGGTGGCTATTTCCTTTCCCATGTTAGGAAAGTTTTCAACTATAATCTCTTCAAATATTTTCTCTGGTCCTTTTTCTCTCTCTTCTCCTTCTGGGACCCCTATAGTGTGAATGTTGTTGTGTTTAATGTTGTCCCAGAGGCCTCTTAGGCTCTCTTCATTTCTTTCATTCTTTTTTCTTTATTCTGTTCTGCAGCAGTGAATACCACCATTCTGCCTTCCAGGTCACTTATGCATTCTTCTGCCTCAGTTATTCTGCTGTTGATTCCTTGTAGTGTAGTTTTCATTTCAGTTATTGTATTGTTCATCTCTGTTTGATTTTTCTTTAAGTCTTCTAGGTCTTTGTTAAATATTTCTTGCACCTTCTGGATCTTTGCCTCCATTCTTTTTCTGAGGTACTGGATCATCTTCACTATCAGTATTCTGAATTCTTTTTCTGGAAGGTTACTTATCTCCACTTCATTTAGTTGTTTTTCTGGGGTTTAATCTTGTTCCTTCATCTGGTACATAGCCCTCTGCCTTTTCATCTTGTTTATCTTTCTGTGAATGTGGTTTTTGTTCCGCAGGCTGCAGGATTGTAGTTCTTCTTGCTTCTACTGTCTGCCCTCTGGTGGTTGAGGCTATCTCAGAGGCTCGTGCAAGTTTCCTGATGGGAGGGACTGGTGGTGGGTCAAGCTGACTGTTGCTCTGGTGGGTAGAGCTCAGTAAAACTTTAATCCTCTTGACTGCTGATGGGTGGGGCTAGGTTCCCTCTCTGTTGGTTGTTCGGCCTGAGGCAACCCAACACTGGAACCTACCTGGGCTCTTTGGTGGGGCTAACGGCAGACTCTCAGAGCACTCATGCCAAGGAGTACTTCCCAGAACTTCAGTGTCCTTGTCCCCACAGTGAGCCACAGCACCCCCCACCCCGCCTCTGCAGGTGACCCTCCAACACTAGCAAGTAGGTCTGGTTCAGTGTCCCCTGGTGTCACTGTTCTTTCCCCTGGGTCCTGATGCTCATACTACTTTGTGTTCCTTCCAAGAGTGGAGTCTCTCTTTCCCCCAGTGCTTTCAAAGTCCTGCAATCAAATCCCAGTAAGCTTCAAAGTCTGATTCTCTAGGAATTCCTCTTCCCATTGCCAGACCCCCAGGTTGGGAATCTTGACGTTGGGCTCAGAACCTTCACTCCAGTGGGTGGACTTCTGTGGTATAAGTGTTCTGCAGTCTGTGAGTCACCCACCCAGCAGTTGTGGGATTTGATTTTACTGTGATTGTGCCCCTCCTACCATCTCATTGTGGCTTCTCCTTTGTCTTTGGATGTGGGGTATCTTTTTTGGTGAGTTCCAGTGTCTTCCTGTTGATGATTGTCCAGCAGCTAGTTGTGATTCTGGTGTTCTCACAAGAGGGAGTGAGAGCACGTCCTTCTACTCCACCATCTTGGTTCCCAGTAGTTTCTAGTATATTCAGAAAGTTGCATAAGAATCAAACTTTAGAACAATTTTATCACCACCAAAAGAAACCCCATACCCATTAACAGTAAATCCTATCCCCACCTCACCTCTAGCCCTAAGCAACCAGTAATCTACTGTCTGTCTCTATGGATTTGCCTATTCTGGACATTTTATATAAACAGGATCACACAATATGTGTTTTTCTGTAACTGGTTTCTTAGCACAATGTTTCCAAGGTTCATCCATGTTGTGGCATGTGTGAGTACTTCATTCCTCTTTATGATGGAATAATATTCCACTGTAGAGCTGTGCCACATTTTATTCGTCTATTCATCAGTTAGTGGACATTTGGGTTGTTCCACTTTTGGGTTATTTTGTGAACATTAGTATTCACCTTTTTTTGTGGACATGTTGTCAATTCATTTGTGTATATACCTCAGGGTGGAATTGTTCGGTCATATTGTAACTCAGTTTGACTTTTGAGGAATTGCCAGACTTTTTTTCTCACCCTGAATACTCTCAACTGAGCTCAAATCTGCTTTTGAGCCCCTCTAATGAATTTTTAATTTCAGTTATTTAACTTTTCTACTAGAGTTTCTATTTGATTCCTTTTTATAATTCTGTCTCTTTATGGATATACTATGTTTGGAGACACACCATTGTCACACTTTCCTTTAATTCTTTAGACATGACTTCCTGTAGTTCTTTGAATATAGTTATAACAGTTGACTTAAAGTTCTTATCTAACTGGCCAACATCTGGGCCATTTCAGAGACATTTCCTATTGGCTGTTGTTTTTCTTTTGTAGAGGCAATACCTTCCTGTTTCTCTGCATGTCTCATAATTTGTGGTTGAAATCTGGACATCATAGATAATATATTGCAACAACTCTGGTACCACATTTTTTCGCTCACTCTTCCACTCCTGTTGTTGTTATTGCTGTTTGTTGTTGTTGTTGTTTCTTGTCACTATTTTTTGTTCAGCAACTTCCCTAGACTTAATCTGTAGATTCTATATTCTCTACGGTGTGTTCTCTAAGTTCTCTGCTAGCTTTTAAAAAAAATAAAAAATTCTTGTTTTTATTTTTAAGACTGGGACCTAGGGTTCACCCTGTGTCAGTATACTTTAGTGGTTGCATGGATCCTGATGGTTCAGATGTCCTTAATTGCCTTGAGACAGTACATCTTCTTCCCACCGTTTGCACGAGGTTCTGTTTGAAGCATACCTTCAAACTCAGGCAGTATAGGAGTTGGCCTTATCTTTCACCTTCTGCTTGTTTAGGACGTAAGGGTCAGTCAGAAGTGAATGACTGGGCTTTCTCCTTACTCAGGTCTTCCTGGGCTCAGGGACATCCCTGGTCATGGACATAGCCCTGAACATGGGAACAATCTTCTAGATCCTCGGGAATATGTCAGAGCTTTTCAAAGTTCCCTATGGTCATCTAATTCTCCAAATCTTCCTTTTGCGTTTTGGTGAGGTTCTTGTTGGTCTCAACTGAAGCATACAGCCTTAGGCAGCTGTGATGTTAAGTGTTAGCAGTAGATTGCTGTTCTTTTCACTAATGCCCTGGGGATAGGCCTTTTTCACCTGATTCACCTAAGCTTCAAGTCAAATCAAATAGAAACAACAACCTGGGCATGGGGATTTTCCAGGGAACTGCTAATTTGATCAAAAAATTGATTGTCCTCTGGAGATGGAGCTTTTACTGGAGCGCCAAAGAGTCCAGTGTCCTATTTAAGCTTGAGGCATTCCATGGCCACCTCATCCCTCAGTTTCAGAGGGAGGAGGATGGGAATATTGCCACGTGAAAATGACACAGACTTCACTGGTTTTTAATGAGATTCAGTAGTTTTTCTTGAATAGATATTTTTTGAATAGCTATTTTGTTCTGGGCCTTTGGTTAAACTCCAGAGTTATCAAATGGTTGAATCTGATCGTTTTGCTTGTATTTTCATTGTTTGTGGAGCAATGGGTTCACTGAGGTACATGCTTCACCATTTCAGCTGGATAGTCTTAATCAAACTCAGGTATCTCAGAGTAAACAGCTATGCTGTTTATTGAGCATCCCTGTGCTTACTCAATAAATGACTTAATGAATATAAAAATGCCCAGAAGAGTTTGGGGCATACATTGTAAGTATTATGAGCTAACTGTTATGATTGTTATTCTCCTGCCCTCTGCAAGAGCAGCTTCTCTCTTCTGCTTCAGTGTTCGTTGGAGCACAGTGAATAACTGTTTGAAGCTGCAACTCTATGAAGCCACTGATAACTGAGGAACACATTTAAGATGTATTTTCAAAGATTTAACACAATAACTAATAAACAGTGCAGAGAGTTTCAAACCCCAACCTAGCAACGCAGATGGATAGCTTCTACTCAAGCCTGGGAGTAAAACTAGGGTCAGTGTGGGCAGTGACTGGAAAGAAATTCAGTGTGATGACAAAGTTACTAAATCATACTGAAGGTGTCTCCATTCTTCAATTTACCCTTTTAAAATGAAAACGTTATTTTACTTTTAAAAACCTAATTGAGTAGAAAAATACTATTTCTCTTTTTCTTTCTAAACCCTATTTCTAAGGATTGTAGCTGTCCATGGTGAAGCTGCTAAAGGGCTCTCATGTTGATTAGAAGTGAGATAGCTAGAAGGAAATTAGAAGTCTCCTGAATAAGGTTATTTTACCTACACCTTATAAACTCCCCATTTTATATAGGACAGAAATATTTGAACTGGGTAGCATGATCCCTGTGAGGGAAAACACCTTTTGGAGCACAATGTAGAAACAGAATGTCTTAACTTTTAAAAGAATAAAAAGTTACCTGAAATTACAAAAGCTTTAGATAATCCATGACATATTGACCTAAAATCTATGGGTGGTAGATCCAGTAGTCTTAAAGATGCAATAAGACAAGGCTAGGTATCTATATTTATCAGTGAAAAAAGGAAAGGCCTGCTTTTGGATGACACTGGAATTTAGACAGGAAGAGACAAATGTGAGTAAATGTTGCCAGGATCCAAATTTGAATAATGTGTTTTCATTTTATTTTTGTTTGGAGAGAGGCAAAATCTATGGGTTTTTTTTAAAGGCTAGCTAGAGAAAAGGGAACAGGCCAAGATATTCTCTTGACCCAGGAGCCCTGCATAGGTGCCCAGGTACCAAGGTTTGGAAGGAATTTTCCCTTCCCTCTGTAGGCTTCAGGTGCTCCAGGGAAGGCTGCATGGATCCACGATTAGAAGCTTTGGAAGCTCAAGGAAGCAGTTCAGCTGCTACAGTAGTTACTGCACTGCACAGAATGGTGGCAGCTGCTTCTCAGATGGAGGCCATCAACCAGAGGAATTATGAAGGAAGACAGCAAGGGGTGGTATGTGAATTCAAGTGAGATCCACCTCTAAGGAGTTCTGGAAATAACTATTTGAGGCCCAGGGGAGGAACTTGACCTACCATCATGCTCCAACCAGGGAAATCTGAATTATTGCTAAGAATATGACTGCTTTAGTATCTACACTGATGATGATTGAAAACACCCTTACTATATGCCCAACAATGGAGTATATATATTTTTTAACATCTTTATTGGAGTATAATTGCTTTACAATGTTGTGCTAGTTTCTGCTGTATAACAAAGTGAATCAGCTATATGTATATACATATCCCCATATCCCCTCCCTCTTGCATCTCCCTCTCATCCTCCCTATCCAGCCCCTCTAGGTGGTCACAAAGCACTGAGATGATCTCCCTCTGCGAAGCAGCTGCTTCCCACTAGTTATCTATTTTACATTTGGTAGTATATATATGTCACTGCTACTCTCTCACTTTGTCCCAGCTTACCCTTCCCCCCACCCCGTGTCCTCAAGTCCATGTCTCTACTTCTGCATCTTTATTCCTTTCCTGTCCCTAGGTTGATCAGAACCATTTTTATTTTAGATTCCATATATATGTGTTAGCATACAGGATTTGTTTTTCTCCTTCTGACTTACTTCCCTCTGTATGACAGACTGTAGGTCCATCCACCTCACTACAAATAACTCAATTTCATTCCTTTTTATGGCTGAGTAATATTCCATTGTATATATGTGCCACATCTTCTTTATCCATTCATCTGTCTATGGACACGTAGGTTGCTTCCATGTCCTGGCTATTGTAAGTCCTGCAGTGAACAGTGGTACACATCTCTTTTTGAATTATGGTTTTCTCTGGGTATATGCCCAGTAGTGGGACTTCTGGGTCATATGGTAGTTCTATTTTTACTATTGGAAGGAACGTCCATGCTGTTCTCCATAGTGGCTGCAACAATTTACATTCCCACTAACAGTGCAAGAGGGTTCCCTCTGTACACCCTGTCCAGCATTTATTGTTTGGAGGTTTTTGATGATGGCCATTCTGACTGGTGTGAGGTAATACCTCATTGTGGTTTTGATTTGCATTTCTCTAATGATTAGTGATGTTGAGCATCCTTTCATGTGTTTGTTGGCAATCTGTATGTCTTCTTTGGAGAAATGTCTATTTAGGTCTTCCGCCCATATTTGGATTGGGTTGTTTGGTTTTTTTTTGATATGGAGCTTCATGAGCTTCTTGTATACTTTGGAGATTAATCCTTTATCAGTTGTTTCCTTTACAAATATTTTCTCCCATTCTGAGGGTTGTCTTTTCATTTTGTTTATGGTTTCCTTTGCTGTGTAAAAGCTTTTAAGTTTCATTAGGTCCCATTTGTTTATTTTTGTTTTTATTTCCATTTCTCTAGGAGGTGGGTCAAAAAGGATCTTGCTGTGATTTCTGTCATAGAGTGTTCTGCCTATGTTTTCCTCTAAGGGATTTTCAGTGTCTGGCCTCACATTAGGTCTTAACCCATTTTGGGTTTATTTTTGTGTATGGTGTTAAGAAGTGTTCTAATTTCATGTTTTTACATGTAGCTGTCCAGTTTTCCAGCATCAGTTATTGAAGAGACTGTCTTTTCTCCACTGTATAGTCTTGCCTCCTTTATCAAAGAAAAGGTGACCATATGTGCATGGGTTTATCTCTGGGCTTTATATCCTTTTCCATTGATCAATATTTGTTTTTGTGCCGGTATCATACTTTCTTGATTACTGTAGCTTTGTCATATAGTCTGAAGTCAGGGAGCCTGATTCCTCCAGCTCCGTTTTTCTTTCTCAAGATTGCTTTGGCTATTTGGGGTCTTTTGTGTTTCCAGGCAAATTGTAAATTTTTTTGTTCTAGTTCTGTGAAAAATGCCACTGGTAGTTTGATAAGGATTGCATTGAATCTGTAGATTGCTTTGAGTAGTATAGTCGTTTTCACAATATTGATTCTTCCAATCCAAGAATATGGTATATCTCTCCATCTGTTGGTATCATCTTTAATTTCTTTCATCAGTGTCTTATAGTTTTCTGCATACAGGTCTTTTGTCTCCTTAGGTAGGTTTATTCCTAGGTATTTTATTCTTTTTCTTGCAGTGGTAAATGGGAGTGTTTCCTTAATTTCTCTTTCAGTTTTTTCATCATTAGTGTATAGGAATGCAAGAGCTTTCTGTGCACTAATTTTGTATCCTGAAACTTCACCAAATTCATTGATTAGCTCTAGTAGTTTTCTGTTGGCATCTTTAGGATTCTCTATGTATACTATCATGTCATCTGCAAACAGGGACAGTTTTACTTCTTCTTTTCCAATTTGTATTCCTTTTATTTCTTTTTCTTCTCTGATTGCTGTGGGTAAAACTTCCAAAACTATATTGAATAACAGTGGTGAGAGTGGGCAACCTGGTCTTGCTACTGATCTTAGAGTAAATGGTTTCAGTTTTTCACCATTGAGAACAATGCTGGCTGTGGGTTTGTCATATATCACCATTATTATGTTGAGGTAGTTTCCCTCTATGCCACTTCCTGAGAATTTTTATCATAAATGAGTGTTGAATTTTGTTTTAAGTTCTACTGCATCTATTGACATTATCATATGGTTGTTATTCTTCAATTTGTTAATATCGTGTATCACATTGATTGATTTGAATATATTGAAGCATCCTTGCATCCCTGGGTTAAATCCCACTTGATCATGGTGTATGATCCTTTTAATGTGTTGTTGGATTCTGTTTGCTACTATTTTGTTGATGATTTTTGCATCTATATTCATCAGTGATATTGGTGTGTAATTTTCTTTTTTTTGTAGTATCTTTGTCTGGTTTTGGTATCAATGTGATGGTGCCCTCTTAGAATGAGTTTGGGAGTGTTCCTTCCTCTGCAATTTTTGGGAAGAGTTTGAGAAGGATGGGTGTTAGCTCTTCTCTAAACGTTTGATAGAATTCACCTGTGAAGCCATCCGATCCTGGACTTTTGTTTGTTGGAAGATTTTTAATCACAGTTTCAATTTCATTACTTGTGATTGGTCTGTTCATATTTTCTATTTCTTCCTGGTTCAGTCTTGGAAGGTTATACCTTTCTAAGAATATGTCCATTTCTTCCAGGTTGTCCATTTGTTGGCACAGAGTTGCTTGTAGTAGTCTCTCATGATCCTTTGTATTTCTGCAGTGTCAGTTATTACTTCTCCTTTTTCATTTCTAATTCTGTTGATTTGAGTCTTATCCCTTTTTTCTTGATGATTCTGGCTAATGTTTTATCAATTTTGTTTATCTTCTCAAAGAACCAGTTTTTAGTTTTATTGGTCTTTGCTATCATTTCCTTCATTTCTTTTTCATTTATATCTGTTCTGGTCTTTATTTCTTTCCTTTTGCTAACTTTAGGTTTTTTCTTTCTTCTTTCTCTAATTGCTTTAGGTTGTTTCTTAGATATTTTTCTTTTTTCTTGAGGTAGGACTGTATAGCTATAAACTTCCCTCTTAGAACTGCTTTTGCTGCATCCCATAGGTTTTGGGTCATCACGTTTTCATTGTCCTTTTTTTCTAGGTATTTTTTGGTTTCCTCTTTCATTTCTTCAGTGATCTCTTGGTTATAAAGTAGTGTATTGTTTAGCCTCCATGTATTTGTATTTTTTACAGATATTTTCCTGTAATTGACATCTAGTCTTATAGTGTTGTGGTCGGAAAAGATACTTGATACGATTTCAGTTTTCTTAAATTTACCAAGGCTTGATTTGTGACCCAAGATGTGATCTGTCCTGGAGAATGTTCCATAAGCAGTTGAGAAGAAAGTGTATTCTGTTGTTTTTAGATGGAATGTCATATAAATATCAATTAAGTCCACCTTGTTTAATGTATCATTTAAAGCTTGTGTTTTTTTATTTATTTGCATTTTGGGTGATCTGTCCATTGGTGAAAGTGGGGTGTTAAATCCCCTACTATGATTGTGTTACTGTCGATTTCCCCTTTTATGACTGTTAGCATTTGCCTTATGTACTGAGGTGCTCCTATATTGGGTGCTTAAATATTTACAATTGTGGGGCTTCCCTGGTGGCGCAGTGGTTGTGAATCCGCCTGCAGATGCAGCAGACATGGGTTCGTGCCCCGGTCCGGGAAGATCCCACATGCCGCGGAGCGGCTGGGCCCGTGAGCCATGGCCACTGAGCTTGTGCGTCCGGAGCCTGTGCTCCGCAACGGGAGAGGCCACAACAATGAGAGGCCCACGTACCACAAAAAAAAAAAAAAAAAAAAAAATATTTACAATTGTTATATCTTCTTCTTGGATTGATTCCTTGGTCATCATGTAGTGTCCTTCTTTATCTCTTATAGTAGTCTTCATTTTAAAATCTATTTCATCTGATATGAGAATTGCTACTCCAGGTTTCTTTTGATTTCTATTTGCATGGGATATCTTTTTCCATCCCCTCACTTTCAATCTGTATATGTTCCTAGGTCTGAAGTGGGTCTCTTGTAGACAGCTTATATACGTGTCTTGTTTTTGTATCCATTCAGCCAGTCTATGTCTTTTGGTTGGAGCATTTAATCCATTTACATTTAAGGTGATTATCGATATGTCTGTTCCTATTGCCATTTTTTTAATCGCTTTGTGTTCATTTTTGTAGGTCTTTCCCTTCTCTTCTGTTTCCTACCTAGGTAAGTTCATATAGCATTTGTTGTAAGGCTGGTTTGGTGGTGCTGAATTCTCTTAGCTTTTGCTTGTCTGTAAAGGTTTTAATTTCTCCATCGAATCTGAGTGATATCCTTGATGGGTAGAGTAATCTTGGTTGTAGGTTTTTCCCTTTCATCACTTTAAATATGTACTGCCACTCCCTTCTGGCTTGCAAAGTTTCTGCTGAAAGATTAGCTGTTAACCTTATGGGGGTTCCCTTGTATGGTATTTGTTGCTTTTTTCTTACTACTTTTAATATATTTTCTTTATATTTAATTTTTGATAGTTTGATTAATATGTGTTTTGGCATGTTTCTCCTTGGATTTATTCTGTATGGGACTCTCTGCATTTCCTGGACTTGATTGACTATTTCCTTTCCCATGTTAGGGAAATTTTCCACTATAATCTCTTCAAATATTTTCTCAGACCCTTTCTTTTTCTCTTTTTCTTCTGAGACCCCTATAATTTGAATATTTGTGCATTTAATGTTATCCCAGACGTCCCTGAAACTGTCTTCAGTTCTTTTCGTTCTTTATTTCTTTATTCTGCCCTGTAGCAGTTATTTCCGCTCTTCTATCTTCCATGTCACTTATCCATTCTTGGGCCTGAGAGACGGGCATGGACAGCTAACACTGCTCCCGCTGCCACTAGGAATCCTGTGTGGAAGTGCAGGTCACTACCCACACCCGCCCTCCCATCCCCCACTCCACATACCTCAGTTATTCTGCTATTGATTCCTTCTAGAGAATTTGTAATTTCATTTATTGTGTTGTTTGTCATTGTTCTTTAGTTCTTCTAGATCCTTGTTAAATGTTTCTTGTATTTTCTCCGTTCTATTTCTGAGATTTTGGATCATCTTTACTATCATTACTCTGAATTCTTTTTCAGGTAGACTATCTATTTCCTCTTCATTTGTTTGGTCTGGTGGGTTTTTACCTTGCTCCTTCATCTGCTGCATATTTCTCTGTCTTCTCATTTTGTTTAACTTACTGTGTTTGGGGTCTCCTTCTCGCAGGCTGCAGGTTTTTAGTTCCTTTTATTTTTGGTGTCTGGCCCCAGTGGGTGAGGTTGGTTCAGTGGCCTGTGTATGCTTCCTGGTTGTGGGGGACTAGTACCTATGTTCTGGTGGGTGGGGCTGGATCTTGTCCTTCTGGTGGGCAGGGCCATGTCCAGAGTTGTGTTTTGGGGTATCTGTTAACTTAATGTGACTTTAGGCAGCCTCTCTGCTAATGGGTGGGTTTGTGTTCCTGTCTTGCTAGTTGTTTGGCATGGGGCATCCAGCACTGGAGCTTGCTGGCCATTGGGTGGAGCTGGGTCTTAGTGTTGAGACGGAGATCTCTGGGAGAGCTCTCATAAATTAATATTATGTGGGGCTGGGAGGTCTCTAGTGTTCCAGTATCCTGGACTCGGCTCTCCCACCTTGGAGACTCAGGCCCGATACCCAGCCGGAGCACCAAGACCCTGCCAGCCACACGGGTTGGAAGAAAAGGAAGGAAAAACAAACGTACCCCAAAACAAATTGTAAAAGAAAAACTAAACAGAAACATCTCCAAAGAAACATACACACACACCCACAAAAAGAGAAAAAAGAATAAAAAAAGAAGAGAGCAATCAAATCAATAAACAAATCCACCAATGGTAACAAGCACTAAAAACTAAACCAAGATAAACATAAGACCAAAGACAAATCAGATGTAGAAAGCAAACCCCAAGTCTACAGTTGCTCCCAAAGTCCATCGCCTCAATTTCGGAAACATTCGTTGTCTATTCAGGTATTCCACAGATGTGGGGTTTATCAAGTTGACTGTGGGGATTTAATGCACTGCTCCTGAGGCTGCATGGAGAAACTTCCCTTTCTCTTCTTTGTTTGCACAGCTCCTGGGTTTTGGCCCTGCCTCTGTGTGTGGGTCACCCTCAGGCATCTGTTCCCTGCCCAGACCAAAGGGGTTTAAAGCAGCAGCTTATTAGGGCTCTCTTGCTCACTGATGCTGGGGAGAGGGACGAGTACCATAGTCATAATTGAAATGTGGGCTGATCCTGCGGTGGCAGAGGCCAGCATGACGTTGCAACAACCTGAAGCATGCCATGTGTTCTCCTGGGGAAGTTGTTCCTGGATCATGGGATCCTGGAACCTGCTGCACAGGCTCCTGGGGTGTGTGTGGGGTGTGGGGAGTGACCTGTGCTTGCACACAGGATTCTTGGTGGCAGCGGGAGCAGTATCAGCTGTCCATGCCCGTCTCTCGGGTCCAAGGTTATAGCCGCAGTTCTTGCCTGTCTCTGGAGCTCACTTAGGTAGTGCTCTGTCATCTGTGGGCACACGGAACAGGAATCCCCTCTCCTCATGTACCCCAATGCAATGGTCTCTTGCGTCTCCGGCAGGTCCAGTCTTTATCCCGGGCTCCCTCCTGGCTAGCTGTGGCACACTAGCCCCCTTCAGGCTGTCTTCACATGGCCAGCCCAAGTCCTCTCCCTGGGGTCTGACCTCCGAAGCCTGAGCCTCAGCTCCCAGCCGCCACCCATCCCAGCGCATGAGCAGACAAGCCTCTCAGGCTGGTGAGGGCTGGTCAGCACCAATCCTCTGTGAGGGAATCTCTCTGCTTTGCCATCAGTACCCCTGTTGCTGCACTCTCCTCCGTGGCTCTGAAGCTTCCCCTCGCCCCACCCCTGTCCCCACCAGTGAAGGGACTTCCTAGTGTGTGGAAACTTTTCCTCCTTCACAGCTCCCTCCCTAAGAGGTAAAGATCCTGTCCCTATTCTTTTGTCTCTTTTTTTCTTTTTTCTTTTGGTCTACCCAGGTACATGGGGATTTTCTTGACTTTTGGGAATTCTGAGGTCTTCTGCCAGCATTCAGTAGGTGTTCTGTAGGAATTGTTCCACGTGTAGCTGTATTTTTGATGTATTTGTGGGGAGGAAGGTGATCTCCATGTCTTACTCCTCTGCCATCTTGAAGGTCTCTGTCTAGTATATTTTTAAATCTGTGGTGTTTACAGCAATTCTTTAAGACTGCTTTTATCCTCTACACTTAGTAGATGAGAAAGGTAAGACGTAAAAAGGTAATAAGCAGCTTTCCCAAGGGTGCACACTTAGTATTTGGCAGAGCCAGAATCAGAAGTCAAATCTTCTTTTCCCAAAATGTTATTATCATTCCAGGACATCATCTCTCATGCACCTGTAGAAGTATGCTTCTTACTTGCACCTTTAAAGTATCTGGATACCCATGTAGATTGAGCAAAGAAGGCCCATAAACATCATCAACAACAACGAACATCAAAGGAAAAAGGCAAAGAAATTCAAAAAGAACTTCTGTTAGTGTGTCTTTCTCATCACAATGAGAAAACTGGGAGGATGGAAATTCTTCTGCAGGAAAAAGGCTCAGAAGACTGCGAAATAAACCTGACTCATAAGCTATTACTGTGATAATTTAGTGTACAGTAGCTGAAGTAACAATTGCTTTCTATTCATTTACCCAAGTTTGGAAAAGAAAGTTTCTTTCAAAAGCTGAGGTGCTGATAATTGCTTATGTGAGCTTCCATTTTAAAGAAAAAAGCATTGCTGAAGCTGGCATTGTTACAGGGGAAGGGTAGTCAATGTTGGGACATTTTGGGTGAATTTTAAGAATTGGATGATGAAGAAGAAAACTAATTATGTCTAAATATAAATTAAACTATTTCTCGAAGGATACAATAGTACAGAATTATGCAACAAATTAGCCAGCAAGATATTACTATTCCAATCAAAATCACGCTGGTACGTGAGAGAGGCTAACCTTTTGGATAAACAATGTTGATTAAAAATTTTCTTTCTCAAGGATCTGGGCCCAAGAATCTTGGGCAATTTATGTAGTTGATTATCTAAGATGTTAGAGATTTCTGTGCTGACATTGATAGTGAGCCCCATTTATATGGACTGAATTGTACCTCCCCCAATCCCTGTGTTGGAGCCCTAACTCTCAGTGTGACTATATTTAGAGATAGGATCTTTAAATAATTAAGTTTAAAATGAGGCCATAAGAGTGGGGCCCTAATCCAATAGAATGGGTGCCCTTATAAGAAGAGGGAGTGACAATAGCAGTGCACACACAGAGGAAAGGCAAGGTGATGACATCCATCTTTGAGGAAAAAAAAGAGTCCTCACAAGAAACCTGTGCTGCTGGCATCTTGAACTTGGCCTTCCAGCCTCCAGAACCATGAGAAAATAAATGTCTGTTGTTTAAGCCAGCCAATCTGAGTATTTTGTTATGGAAGTCTGACCAGACTAATACACTTGCACAGCAACAGTTCTCAAATTTGAGTGTGGCTATTTTATGTACCTTATCATTTAGCATTCTTTTGTCAATCAATAGAGTGTTTCAACATAAGTTAGTGATTTTAACTACCTTTGTGTGAATTTTAAAATGAGTGATGTGAATTAAGCCTGGCAGATATCTTTCTTCTCTCAGTTTACTTTCACTGCATATCATTTACATGGATCTCTATAAATTTTCTATCTGCCTGACTTTTCTTTCAACTATAAATAATTTTGTTACCTTTTGAGTTGTCATTTAAATACCACTTAAAGTGTTTTTACAAGGACTTTGCAATATCACAGGAAAAGTGTTGGTCTTTTAATTCCATAATGCCTTTGACATTCATCCAGGAAGAAGAGGTGATCTAAGGAAAGTACGGATGAAGCATGTGTAGTTTTTAGAGCTCATGAAAGGTATGGGTGAAATAAAGTTATTTCCAGGTATTTATTATGCTGGCCATCCATTCTTTCAACATAGTTTTTGAGCACTAATGTTGAACTAAGTTAATAAAGACACAGTGGGCTTTATGCAAAGTACTCATTTCATCAGTTCTAAGCCAACTCCTCTATGACCCTTTACTCTCTTTAACTAGCTTTCAAAATAACCCTGTTCCTCTGTGGGCTTTTTTAATGAAAGAGACCCTTTTTACCTTATTTCAATGTTTGAGAGACTCATATA
This sequence comes from Kogia breviceps, assembly GCF_026419965.1. NCBI lineage: Eukaryota > Metazoa > Chordata > Mammalia > Artiodactyla > Physeteridae > Kogia > Kogia breviceps. Next base: position 37,405,745 of record NC_081323.1, read on the forward strand.
TATTACATGCTCCAAAATATATATTGAATTGTGTTGAGGGCTACCTAAGCTAATTAATATCTTTTGTCCCTTAAAAACTGAATTCAGTAATAAAACTACAATAGAATTATAGCTATTTCATCCTAAGTCCCTTTTAAAGTCAAGTTTTTTCATTCTCTGAAACCTAAAGAATACCATATATTTCCCTGGAAAATGGGGCAACTCTACAAATTCATGACAACTCCTTCAAACAAAAGGGGAAAAGTGGATCAGTTTAGCCAGACAATAAAAATTAAGTTACTTCTATTTTGACTAAAGAAAACATCTTCTTTTATGGAAGAATTTCAAAACTGCAAATTACAATTTAAAATGATAGCTGAAGGGCATAATCTACAGGAAGGCAATTTTTGTAAGATATATTAAACTTGAACTTTTATATTATATTTGATGAGATGTAAAATCATAGCATTTTAAAACTTAAAGAAGGGGCCTTGGAGAGCTCCCATTGAAAAACAAATCACAAGAAAGAACTCTTCTATGTGTAAAATGCAAATTTACCTTTGAAAGATGGAGCAACATTTCCCCAGAGGTCCATGTGCAGAGTGATTTTCAAATAAAGACACCAATAATAAAAAATTTTTGTTCTCTTAATATCTGGTTAAAAAACCCCACACACTATAAACCAAAATACAGGCATCCATCATCTAATGTGACTCTGCTAAGGATACTACACATTGCCATGGCACCACAACAGGCTTGCTAGCTGGCCTGTCCACCTGGGAGAAACCTTGCATTGCATCCTGCATACCCACATGGTCTTAGGAGTCTCGACACTTTGTTATGCTTTGTATTTTGCCTAATTTTCCATCCTGACACTAAATAAATAATCCCTGGGCTTTGAGATATAGCAGAACTAGCAAGAGGTTTGGAATCAAACATAGCCAGGCTTGGAATCTACCCCAACTCTGTTTACTAAGTATAAGTAAGTGGTCTTGGTCAGCCACTTTATCACTCTCATTTTCAGTTGAATAGTAAGAATAATGATGCCTGCTCACGGCATTGTAGGAGTTAGAGACAGTGCATCTAATCTAGATACTGTTTCTAGTAACCAGTGGGCACATTTATCATTATTCAGTTTGTATGTGGAATTGACCAATTTGTCATCCAGCTGTAGTTTCTCAGTTTCAGTCTGGATTGAGTTGTGACCTCAGTCATTTAATTTACACCCTGTGTGGATCCAAACTGGTTTGGATCAAGTCAAGTGAAAAATAGCACTAGACATGTTCACCTTTATTCTAATTCAGAATCAGTGAAAGCCATGATATCACATGATGTCACAAGCCATGATGTCCATCTACCAAAATAGTGGCAAACACACACACACACACACACACACACACACACACACACAGTTTCTTTGAGCAATTTTTTCACCTTTAAGACCTCTCGCCTAAATGCACAAGAGTCATGATGAATATTATGAGCAACTAGGTGCACAAGTGTTTACTGAAAGCTACTGTGTCAGGCACTTTACAAGATGTCTGGGTAGCAACCATGAACCAGATGTTCACAATCATGGACTTCATGGTACCATAGAGAAAACAGAAATTTAAAAATACTTACAAACCCCTTTCCAACAGATTTTTTTTTTACTACTCTTACTTCCCATGAAAATTTAACAATCAATTTCCTCAGAACCCATTTCTCAATTATGAGGCACTAGCTATTTCCTTCTAAAGTAATAAGGCTCCAAGACCACACATTTGTATAGTATTTAGTGCTCTATTGCCAAAAAATAGTTCAATATCTGGATTGAAGATTTCTGAACAAAGGAGGAAAAGTGAATAGGAATAGAAATTGGTGTCACCTGGTCGGGTCAACCCAGGTTAAATGTATGTAGTAAATAATCCTCCACAAAATGTGTTCTCATCCTTCCTACTGATCTATTTACCTTTAGTGATAGAGAATGAATGAGCCCAGCCATAGCTATTATGTATCTTACACACTTGGTCACCCAGGCTGGGTCTATTAGCAGGAGTACACTGGTCCATCTGTACAATGAAAGTCTGGATTTTAAAAATTCAGGTTTGAAAAGGGATCAGATGTGTGGTTATGAGAGGTGGGAGATAGGAGAGAGGGAATCAGGCAGGTGGTCAAAGGGTACAAACTTCTAGTTATAAGTAAGTACTAGTAATGTACAGCAAGATGACTATAGTTAACGTTGCTGTATGATTTATAGGGAAGTTGTTAAGAGAGTAGATTCTAAGAGTTCTCATCACAAGGAGAATTTTTTTCTTTTTACAATATATGTAAATCAAATCAGCATGCTGTGAGCCTTAAACTTATACAGGGTGTATGTCAATTATGTCACCATAAAACTGGAAATAGTCAGGTTTGAATTGGTCATATTGCTTTGCAATACTCTTTGGCAGTATTTACAAAGCTAAATAGGCCTGTATTCTCTGATTACATGCATGAATTTTACATCTACTTGGGGATAGTTGTTGAAATTTGCCACTGATCACTTTGAAGCACAAGTTTTAAACCTTAATTTTGAAAAATAAATCAGATATGCAAAAAATTAGAATGAATAGTATAATGAATCCCATATACCTATTATTCTGAATCATTTTTTTAAAAAATTGGTTGCGTTTGATTCATGTGTCCAATTTTTCTTTTATTTACTTTTTCATGATGTAATTTATTTTTAATATGGATAACTTTATTTTCTACCCAACAGTCTAGTAGCTTGACAAAGAGAGATGACCATCAAATACACTTATGCTGCATTAACGTAATGAATTCAACAGAAATGCATACTATGTTTACCAGATAATATATATGAGAATTCTTGTGGCACTGCTATTTTAATAGCCCCAAACTGAAAACAACCCAACGGCTCATCAATAAATAGCAGAGTGGCCAATCAGTCATGGCATAATTCATGCAATGGCTTGTGACATAGCAGTGACAATGAATAATATGCAACTATACACAGCATCCTGCCTGAATCTCATGAACATACTGTTCAGTGAAAGAAGCCAGATAGAAAAGCGTACCCTGTATGACTCTCCTTCTTCCTAAGCAGGCTAGACTAATATACGGTGTTAGAAACCAAGATACTAGTAACCCTCGAGAGTAATGACTGAGAGGGAGCACAGGAAATTTCCAAGCTCCTGATGATGTTCTACTTCTTGATGTTGGTGCTGGTTTTATAGGTGTGATCACTGAGTAAAAATTAATTTATGATTAATTATTAACTAATTAATTATGGTTTGTGCACTTTTCAGGGTATGTGTCATACGTCTCTAAAAACGCCAGCCTCAAAATTGGGTCTCTCTCATAACAAGTGGAAGTGGGGAAAACTGGTCAAAAAATCTATGAGAAGATAAGCAAGTTCATTATGATCACTGTACCTAAAAAGATCTAAGAAGCAAAGGTAAGTCTGACGGCTATCCTTCAATATCCGCACCTTCTTTTTACCTCTTAGTTTTCAATGTTTCCTTTTGGACATAATTGAATCCAGTGGTGGATGCCAGTAATTGCATCAGCACTTGCTTGAATGTGGTCCTTTTATTGTCCTCTTTTACTTGTTGGTGTGCCCCATGCCAGTGAAATGGACAATGCAGCATTTTGGCTAAAAGCCTCCCAGGTTATAAGTAAACAGGCTGCTCAGACAGGACATTGCAGTGACACAGCTCACCGGATTGTCTGGTTGGAATAGAAAGCCGAAGCTGAATGAATGACTTTCTTCTTCTCCAGAGAAGATCATTGTTCTCATGTAGGTATCTATGTATTCACCCATCAGTCACAGAGCCACTACCCTACTGCAGGCCCCATATTTCAATGTTGGGGACAGGAAAACAGTCACATGCAATCCCCGTCCTCATGGGACTGATGATCTAGCCAGGGGGTTAATGCATTTAACAAATATCTTAAATGATGGGCTGTACCATAAGAGTGAATTATACAAAGGGCCTTGAATTAGAGAAAAATATGTAACGGATACTTTCTGGGGATCAAAGGGGACTTTGTTGAGAGGGTAACAATTGCATTTGATTACAAAGAATACGGTGGAGCTTTGGAAGAGGAAAAAGAGGAAAGGGGGGTCCAGCGCGAGGGAACAGACTCTGCGAAATCATCGCTGTTAATGTGTACCTGTGTGCCATGCTTGGGGGGAGCAGGGGAGAGGGGAGCTGAGGACAGCAAGGCAGTCCGGGCAGGATTACAAATACATAGAAGATGCTGTTGGTGTCCCACTGAGACCCCTTTGCCTGGCCAGTGCGTTCTTCCTTCAGCTGCTGTGAGTGTTGGTTAATCTCTGCCACTTCTCCAGACAGTTTCCCTGTTCTGTGGGAGCCACCTCATCCAGAAATGCCTGAGAGGTTACAGACCTCACCAGGGCAACCTGCAGCCAGTAGCGATCTGGTGGTGTAAGAGCCTGCTCCTTGCTTCACGACAAGGCAGCTCTGCAGTGCTGTTCGTGCCTCAGAGCTCTTGCGGGATGGGGTGAGCGGAGACTCCAGCCCAGGCCACATTCTTGCTTGGCCCCTCGAACCCATCCTGTCCTGCTTCCCTTACCTCCCTTCCTCTGAGGACACACCTCACCGAATGACAGGCGCAACAATCCCTGACTCTGCTTTTAGGGAGTCTCACCTAATACTTCCATTTTGATTCTGTGAATAATAGGGAGCCCCTGAGCGTTTTCACTCAGTGGATAGACCCAGTCAGAGTTGGGTTTTGTAAAGTTAACACTGTCATAACTTTGACTGAAACTTGGAGAATAAATTCTCCTGTTTTTCTTTAATGTATACTGCTTTTAAGCACTGTTCTAATATAACTTCTTGATACCCAATGTATGTGTGTGATTCTGTTTCTGTGAGGAAAATGTGATTATGTGATTGCATCTGGGAAAATGGAAAGGGCGTTTTCTCTTCTGTGTGTTTACTATTTGATTGTAATTGTGCTCCAGAATTTTCCCCTTTATTTAATTGTTTTCTGATAATGGTTTTTATCATGTTTCTGTAGCAGTAATTCTCATTTCCATGTACTTTGTTTGAAAAACATTCTTATCCTGTAGTTCATTATTTCACAATATTATTAGAATTAGAACTTTAATAATTGAATCACGGGTGAGAGAGGTGACGAGCTCTCATTGGTGACCTTCTAGGGACCACTTGAATAATGTTATAAGGTTTCTTTCTTTTGCTTCTCTCCCTCTCTCTCTCTCTCTTTCTTTCTTCTTGGATAATTCAACATGTTAAATGTATAACAATTAGGTTTCTATCTTAGAATAATTGCCTTTTAAATTCTGTTTTATAAAACCTCACTCTTGCTAATTAGTTGACCTTTATAAATAAAATATGCATGTTTAATTTAACAGGTGCTGGGGTGATGTAGGTGTTTGCTGTAGAGTGTCACTGGAAATGCAATTGCCTTTCCAGAACTGTAATTCTAGTCTTTATTCTTGCTGTGTGAGGAAGAGAAATTTATGTATCTATACAATTCTCAGTCACAGAGGAAAGGAATAAACCTTTTTTAAAAAAATTATTTATTTATTTATTTTTGGCTGAGTTGGGTCTTTGTTGCTGAGTGCAGGCTTTCTCTAGTTGCGGTGAGCGGGGCCTACTCTTTGTTGTGGTGCGCGGGCTTCAGTAGTTGTGGCACGTGGGCTCAGTAGTTGTGGCACACGGGCTTAGTTGCTCTACAGCATGTGGTATCTTCCCGGATCAGAGCTTAATCCCGTGTCCCCTGCATTGGCAGGCAGATTCCTAACCACTGCGCCACCAGGGAAGCCCTAAACCTTTTTTTAAAGATATTAAATACATTAGAAAGACATTGAAAACTTCAAATGAAGAATTATTCTTATTAAAAATAAAGATGTTATGCTCTCCTTTTATCATTACCTGAGGAAATTCTTTTTAATCTGCAAAGCTAACTCACAATATCACTTCCTCTATGAGAAGGGGACTGGGGACCATAATATTCATTCCTGTTTTTCTAATCCAGAAGCCAACTCTTCCTCTGAACTCCTGTAATATTTAGTTCTGGCCTTCTTTAGCTGCCTTTGAATGCCCTCTTGGATTATAAATACATAAATTTCAGTTAGCTATCACTGCATAACAAACTCTCCCAAACTCAGTGGCTTAAAACAATAAAAATGTATTATTGATCATAAGACTGTGGGTCAGCTGGGCTATCCTTCGGGTCTCCTGTGGGCTCACAGCTGTGTTTATGGTCAGCTGTAGACTGGGAGGTGGCCCTGCTCTTTGTTGCTGGGTCCTCATGCTTGGGGCTCAGCAGCCTTGAGGTGGTCCAGGGTAGCTTTGGCTGGGACAGGTGATCTGGAACTGGCACATGGGCCCTCCTGCTGCATTTTATTAGTGAAAGTAGCTCTCGAGGCAGCCCAGGTGCGAGGAGCCAGAAACTGGCTCTGCCTCTTGATGGAAGGCACCGCAGAACCACGTTACAAAGAATGTGGTTCAGAGGAGCGTGAAGCAACTGAGGGCTTTTTGTAGTGAATATATCACATATATACATGTTTGTATACATGTCTTATCTCTCTCAGTCTAAAATCTTCTTGAAGATAAGGGAGTATTTTTTCTTCTTGTGTTCCAGCATTAAGAGTGCTGTTCAGAATGAACCTCTGTTGGTTTTAAGATCACAGCATCTCTCCCTCTTTTCAACTGATAATAGCTCTACTTTTGTCCTTTGTCATCCGTATCCAGTGTGATCCTAGTGGGTTTCTGGGCTTCTCAATTGGGTGCCCTAACCCAAGAGCTGGTCGAGGGATCAGAATGAAACTAAGGCTGGGACAATGAGAGTCTTTCAGAAATTTGATCTGGAAGACCCATTTAAGGAGAGAATGTGGTTGAAGCTGAGCTCCTCGCGTTCTCGAAGCCTGGTTCTTTAAATCTTCCTTCAATTTTGAAGCCTCCCGGTAAATATCCTTTATCTTTGGAAAAACATTTGTCGTAGGGACCTTACACACTGCCAACTCTCAAAAGTTTGTTGAATGACTGAATGAAGGCAAGAGTCCTTTGATCACCAACTCTCTTTATCATATAAGAGTATTTAGCATAAGCTCTCCTAGGGCATGGCCACCTTTGGTTTGGTCTGCCCTACAGTCCTTTCTCCAAGAACTGCCCCCCTCACATGCTTAATGAGGAACCAACAAGTTACTGCAAGGGCACCTTAACTTGGGACCAAAGGATATTTGTTGGGATAGCCAGCAAGTCCCTCAAATTTTCAGACAGTCAGACAGTCTGAAAACATAATATGTTAAATTGACAAGCTGTGAAGCATCTTTCCAGCCATATACAGAGATTTTTTTCTGTGAGTGTATGAATTTGGGCAAGTCACTGGACCTCTCTAAGCTTCAATTTCCTCATCTCTAAAATAGACCACAATAGGTTTTCCAAGCCTGTTTTTTTTTGTTTGTTTTGTTTTGTTTGTTTGTTTTTTGCGGTACGCGCGTCTCTCACTGTTGTGGCCTCTCCCATTGTGGAGCACAGGCTCCGGAGGCGCAGGCTCAGCGGCCATGGTTCACGGGCCCAGCCGTTCTGCAGCATGTGGGATCTTCCTGGACCGGGGCACGAACCCATGTCCCCTGCATCAGCAGGCGGACGGACTCTCAACCACTGTGCCGCCAGGGAAGCCCTCCAAGGCTGTTTAAAATATTACATGTGATCCTGAGTGTGAAGAACCTTCTATAATTCTTTGTAGTGTGAAGTTTAGTTTCCTCTTATTCTCCTGTGTGGCTCTCCTTTCATAAAATATCTGATTTGGGGATTCCTGAATTCCTTTTACCACAGATCCCACACAAAACTCCTATTATGTGCCAGGTACTTTGTTAAGGTTCTTATTTAGTAGGAATAATACTGAATTATTGTATACCACTAGATGAAGTGATTTGCATATATTGACTGATTCACTTCTCATAGCAATATCCAGGATGGATATTTTTATCATTTTACAGGTGAGGAAACCAACCCAAGACCCTGGCCTTCGATTCAGTTTCTTCCATCTCCTTCATCTTCAGTCCTTTGCCCAGTACTTTCTTAGTTTTGTGCCCTTTGGCTCAGAGCAAAAATGCTGATATTTCTGTGGCCACCAGGGGTAAAAGGATGAAGCTGCTCACAACTGGAGTTGACTGGGCTTTGGTGCTCTGCTTGGCTCACACCCCACCTAACACCCCCTTGTGGCTTAGAGTATAAACATTTCAATTGTCTATTTGCAAAGGTACACAGTTTGGGGTGATTTTAGAATGATTTTTTGAACAATAAAGTTTGGGGGAGAAAAATCGTTTTCTGAAAAAAAGACTCTCAAGTAACCAGAACACACAACCTTCCAAACTGTCCTTAGAAAATGGACAGAGGCAAAGTACAAAGCTGATCTCTAGTGTTACAGTATTTTATAAATTAAGGCTGATTCTACTTGTTAAATGACTTCTTGCTGTCAACATGTTCCATTGTGTCATTTTCTAATGTAATGATCAAACGCCTAGGTTTCTAGATTAGCAATAAACATAAAATGGTTTTAGAATCCATCCCCCCACTTCCTCACCTACTTTTTCTTTTCTTTGCCAGAGTCAGGATTCTCCTAAGAAGACAAAATGTCTTTTTTATAATTTTTATTTTATATTGGAGTGTAGTTGATTAACAATGTTGTGATAGTTTCAGGTGTACAGCAAAGTCATTCAGTTATACATATACATGTATCTATTCTTTTTCAAAGTCTTTTTCCATTTAGGTTGTTACATAATAGTGAGCAGAGTTCCCTGTGCTATACAGTAGGTCCTTGTTGGTTATCCATTTAAAATATAGCAGTGTGTACATGTCAATCCCAAACTCCTTATCTATCTCTTCCCCCGACTCTTCCCCTCTGGTAAACCATAAGTTCGTTCTCTAAGTTTGTGAGTCTGTTTCTGTTTTCTAAAATAAGTTCATTTCTATCATTTCTTTTTTTTTTTCTGCATATAAGCGATATCATACGATATTTTGGCACATGAAAAAATGTCCAACATCGCTAATTGTTAGAGAACTGCAAACCAAAGCTACAGTGAGATATCACCTCACACCAGTCAAAATGACTATCATCAAAAAATCCACAAACAATAAATGCTGGAGAGGGTGTGTAGAGAACGGAACCTTCCTACACTGTTGGTGGGAATGTAAATTGATACAGCCACTATGGAGAATAGTATGGAGGTTCCTTAAAAAACTAAAAATAGAGCTACCATATGATCCAGCAATCCCACTCCTGGGCATATATCCGGAGAAACACATGGTCTGAAGGGTACATGTACCCCAATGTTCGTTGCAGCACTATTTACAGTAGCCAAGACAAGAAAGCAATCTAAATGTCCATTGACAGAGGAATGGATAAAGAAGATGTGGTACATATATGCAATGGAATAATACTCAGCCATAAGAAGGATGAAATAATGCCATTTGCAGCAATATGAATGGACCTAGAGATTGTCATACTGAGTGAAGTAAGTCAGACAAAATGTTTTGATATGCAGATTCTGGAACTAAAGTGTTCTGCCCAGCATTTGTGGGGAGAGCACTGTTCCAGCATTTTTTATTCATAGTGCCTGTGAAAAAGAAGCATGCTCACAGCCTCATTACTGAAGAAAAGGGCTGTGTTTTAAAATAGGTGAATAATTAGCTCTACAAGGAAATTCTAATGGGAGGGAACAGCAATAGATCTCTATGTGATCAGAAGCACCTCTAGCAAACCATTCACTGAACAAAGGAGGAGGGAATATGGCTGTTGGTAAATATTCAGAATTGACACAAAGCTACAAGGAGGGAAGATCAGAAACTTTCTCAGAAGACCTACTATGTGATAGTCACTATGCTCCCCTAAATTTCACAATAGATTTGAGTGGTGTTTATTATGACCCCCATGTCAGAGATGCTGTTGGTTCCCTTGCTTCAAGGCGGGACCAACTCTGGTGTAGTTCCAGCACCAGAACTGCCCATGGTATCGGACTGGAGCTTGACTTCACCTGAAACCCCAGCCTTTCTTAGCTCCTTTCCCTGCCCTATCCTGCTTTCCCCGCTCCCTTTCTCCTGAGAGCACTCTCAATAAATCACTTACACAAAATTCTCCATCTCAGCCTCTGCTTCTTGGGAACCTGACTCAAGATGCTCCACTTTATTGATGGAATGAGGGAATCGCAGAGAGGTTAGAAACTGGGTGAGCATAACCCAGCTCATATATGGAAGAACTGGGATTCAAATCTCAGCTTTTCTAACTTTACCAAGCTATTTCTTAATCTCATTTTTATGCAGAGTCGGTAGCTGAGATACTTAAAATATTCTTCTGTCTCTCTGCACTTCGGTACCAACACCATGCTGGTGACCATTTGCTGGTGACCATGGATCAAGTCTTAAGCCTGCATAGCTGGTTCCAGGTTGTCAATATCTCTACTTGGATGTCCAGGACGTCTCGAACTTGACGTATCAAGCATTGAATACCTTATTTCCCCCCCCAAAGCTGTCCTTTTTGTAGCTCGCTCCAACTCAGTGGATGGCAACTCCATGCTTCTGGTTGTCCTGACCAGAATCCTTGTAGGCACCCTTGATTGCTGTTGTTCTTTCACACCCTCCTTCCAATCAATCAGAGAATCAGTCCTGTTTTATCTACATTCAAAAAGTAGTCAGAATCCTACCAATTTCCCTCAACCTGCACCATTACCACCATGATCTGAGCTGCTGTTATCTCTTGTCTGGGTTGGTGCCGATCCTGTTAACTGACCTTGCCCCGGTCTTGCCTCCATACAGCTACTTAGATCCCTCAGCTGGCTCTCATTTCCTTCAGAGTAAAACGCAAGGCTTCAATACAGGGTCTATGAGACCCTGTGTCATGTGCTGCACCCCACCTCCCATTACCTCTCTGATCTCTCTCCTCCTCCTCTCCTCCCTCTCTCAATACTCCCCTGGCACACTGGCCACGTTCCTCGAATACACTAGCCATGCTTCTGTGATAGGGCCTTTGCACTGGCTGTTCCTTCTGCTTGGGACACTATTTCCCAAGATGTTTCCATGGCTCCCTCTCTCACCTTCTTGGGGTTTTTGCCCAAATATCACTTTTTTATTTAAAGTTGCACCCCCAACCCTAATAACAATCGATATCCTGTATCTTACTTTTATTTAAAAAAAATTGTCACACTTACCTTCTTCCAATATACAATGATAGTGCTTATTTATTTATTTATTTATTTATGTTTTCTTCTTCTCTCCCCATTAGAATGTAGCCACCTGAGGGGAGAGATCTTTGTTTTTGATCACAGATGTATCCCATGTGCCTAGTAGCACTCAGTAAATACACATTGAGTGAACAAATGAATGAATAAATGAATGAAACTTAACGGTTTCAGTTTGGGCATCTGTCTTTTGATCAAAACGGGAGCTGTACACAGTGATATTTTGGAGCTGAATGACTTATGGAGCCACGAGTAAAACTTTTCTGAGTGATTTCATGATGCAATTCACTGGAATAGAGATTACACACATGCAAGCATACACATGCACACACATGACTTTTGTCCCTGTTATCAGATTGTTCTCTTTGTCCTTTTATGTGAGACTTTCTCTTTAAGGCATGTACTTCATCATTGAGGCATTGAAGAACCGCCTCATTTGTCAATCAAGGACTTTGTCAAATTCTCAATTGTGTTATTAGCAACTGAACAAGACCTCAGTAGAAGATCAGTTATTTATGAAATTTCAAATGAAACATTTCAGATTGTCTATTTTAAGATGAGTTAACCATCAGCTCTTTCTTTTTTTTCTTCTACAATGGCATTTTCCACTCTGTCAAAGGACACATTAGCCATCCTGTATCAAATGGGGATACTTCATGGGTTCATGGGGTGCTACAAAATCCATATTCCCACAGGATTAAAATGTTAATAGTCTGTTTACACCTTGCTTGCTCATAAGTTTATTCCCAAGTTGCCAAGGAAGGAATTATAACAAACCTTTTCAGATGTCATAAGAAAACATGTAAGTATATGTACTCATAAAAAAGGACTGGAGAGAAACATCTCAAAATACTACTCTGTTCTCTCCAAGAGGCAGGACTCTGGGGAATTGATATCCATGTCCTGTACACACCTCTTCTGAGGGTTTCTACAGGCTCTGGAACACTTTGGGTCTGGTTGAACAAAAGTTTCAGTCCCTTTCTCAAGTCCTTCCTCAAACTGTAAAATTAGGATGCTGCACCCAAACTTTAATATTCTTTCATCTTAAAGAAGGAAGTAACAACCCAAATATTTTAAAAATATCCCTTTCTGTATACTCATTATCCTTTAGTTATATATATATTTTTCAACCACTTATATAGCTGTGAAGTTTGGTCTTTTATACATTTCCAAAAGGCCATGTTTTACAAGTGACACAATTGTCTTTTTTTTTTTTAAACAACTTTATTGGAGTATAATAGCTTTACAATGGTGTGTTAGTTTCTGCTTTATAACAAAGTGAATCAGTTATACATATACATATGTCTCCAAATCTCTTCCCTCTTGTGTCTCCCTCCCTCCCACCCTCCCTATCCCACCCCTCTAGGTGGCCACAAAGCACCAAGCTGATCTCCCTGTGCTATGCAGCTGCTTTCCACTAGCTATTTTACATTTGGTAGTGTATATATGTCCATGCCACTCTCTCACTTTGTCCCAGCTTACTCTTCCCCCTCCCCATATCCCCAAGTCCATTCTCTAGTAGGTCTACATCTTTATTCCCGTCTTGCCCCTAGGTTCTTCTGACCATTTTTTTTTCTTTTTTTTTTTTTAGATTCCATATATATGTGTTAGCATATGGTATTTGTTTTTCTCTTTCTGACTTACTTCATTTTGTATGACAGTCTCTAGGTCCATCCACCTCACTACAAATAACTCAATTGCTTTCCTTTTTATGGCTGAGTAATATTCCATTGTATATATGTGCCATATCTTCTTTATCCATTCATCTGTTGATGGACACTTAGGTTGCTTCCATATCCTGGCTATTGTAAATAGAGCTGCAATGAACATTTTGGTACCTGACTCTTTTTGAATTATGGTTTTCTCAGGGTATATGCCCAATAGTGGGATTGCTGGGTCGTATGGTAGTTCTATTTGTAGTTTTTTAAGGAACCTCCATACTGTTCTCCATAGTGGATATGTCAATTTACTTTCACACCAACAGTGCAAGAGGGTTCCCTTTTCTGCACACCCTCTCCAGCATTTACACAATTGTTCTTTTGGGTGGTACAAGCTCTGATCTGACTACTGTTGGAGGGTTATAAAGTCTTGATATCCTCAACACTCTGTGACAAATTGTGAGTGGCCTCTTGGTGATCAATATCGATGACTGTCCCCATGAAGATGAAATTCCCATCTCTTGAAAGTACGGTATTGAATCTGGAGCTTAATGTGTTCCTGGCTCCTCAGGCGATCAGTATTTGCCCCCAAATAGCTTTGTGGAAAATAAGTGATCATTGACAGTTAGAGGTCATGCCCCATAAATATTAAAAGTTCTGGGCTGCAGGCATGTTTCAAAGTAGAGCCTGGAACTGCTCAGTTATTCGTAGCGTCTTTCAAACTGCCAACAGCAGGCCTTTCACACTAATCAAAGTTTAAGACAAATAAGGTAGTTTCCTTTTTGACATCACTTTTTGTGGATGCAGCATTTTGCAAATTCAGAGCCTTCCATCTATATCCCATAGGAACACAATGTGGGTGACCTTGAAAATATTGCTGACCTTTCCATTTAAGGAGAGAGGATCCCCCCATTCCCCCACCCACAATACTGTGAGAAAATAACCAATGGCTTCAGCAAGAAATGATGTTAACTAGACAGGGTTAATGACAGAAGGGGTAGAGAGCATTCAGTATAATTGTTAATACTGAAAGTTTTGAGAAGAGGGATGTACACATATTCTGAAATGGCTTGCAAATCAAAACCTGTCCGGATTTTTGTGTTTTGTTGAAAGGAAAACATAAACTGTGAGGACCCATTATGTTGAGCTACATTTAGAAACAATCAACTTGAAAAGAGTTTATTCCTTGTATGTGACCTGGAATTCTTCCCATATGAAAACAGGTGCAGAGAAGGCTCCATCTCGTGAAATGCATAAACATAATAAATTTCTTGAGGACATTTTTTTCCCTCTCAGATACTTGTTTTTGTTCAAGATTGTTCCATTGTCAATTAAATGCTAACTTCACTTCCATTCTTTGCTGCAAGGAAGTGCTTATTCATTAACTGGAAAGAAAAGGAAAGAACCCACAGCTGCCCAAGGGGTTAAACTAAACACTTTCTGTTTTCAACATAATCTGCCAAAAATAATGCCTGACATTATAAGAAGAAACAGATAAATACACTTGGAGATTTGAGAAAAATCAATTCATTTTATCATTGCATTATTTTTATGAGAAAAAAAAGCCAAAGAACTGTTTGCATTATGTGTGCAAATCACAACCACACATGTTAAATACAGAAGGCTTTTTTATCTCAGTTCCTGAGTTCTGCTTTAGCCAAAAGTTAGTTTCTCCTCAAAGATGTGTAAAGACCCTTGGGTTTCTAGAAAACTCTTTAGTGAATGTGTCACTACCCTTAACAGGATTCTGATGTTTCTCTAAAAGTTATGATTACTTCCCTAAATTACTATTTGTACTTTTGTAAGAACATAGTTTATTCATTAAAAAGATGTGCTTTCAAATTCTTGATCAACAACTTCCTTCTTTTTTTGTAATTTAAGGAACAAAGGGAAAACAGTTTTGAAATTTATTAAAATATAGACTTTTTTAGTATATATTGGAGCTATGGCTACTTAATATTGATTACATTCATTTATTAAGTATATTGATTGCATTACTTTTGTATTAATTAATTGATGCTGATTATGTACAGGATTCTACCACAAAATAAAAATTAAAACTTGTGAAAGTCACTCATTTATGATTAATTGGTCAGCAGGTTGTTCAATGCTAGGAGAGTATTTCACTTCAAAAAAAATTGCTAATTCTCTTTTCTTCCTCAACTGTTTCAGTGGCAAGGAATTATTCCTTACAGTTCAACTTGATTTTTTTCTCTTCTTTGGTCCTTAGAACATGGAATTGATCTGGTCACAACATCTGCAGGATAACACTAATAAAATTGTTCCTAAGACAGAAATTGATTAGTCTTTTATTTGCCTTCTTCCATGACTCTTTAAAAACGTCTTCACTTTTCATAGAATGCTGTATCCCAATGTTGCCATATTTCCAAATTCTTATCCTCCAGTTCTAGCTTAAAGCCACTTTCCCCCGGCAGCTTCTCTCAGCCATCCAGTCCTTCCCCCAGGCCAAAGTGATTTTGCTCACCTTCATTGTTATAACCCAGAACTTAAAAAATGTTTTTTGCATACCTCTAATTTTCTCCCATAATTTTTGGCTGTATTTCATTATATGTATGCTTTTAATATATTGCATACTTTTGGAAAGCAGAGCATATGTTTCATGCATTTTTGTATTCTCCATTCCATTCAGCAAAGTTCATTGTGTAAAGGAAGCCCTCTATTCACGTGATACTTTTATTTTATGTATACCAACACATTGGGGGTAAGAGCAGGTTAGATGTCAAGTTTTTCAGTGAAGATGGTAATATTTAATATAGCCTTCATATTCTGTATTTCTCAGGTTAAAGAAGAGAGACACAAAAGTTATGGTGACATAAAGAAAGTTCAGGATAACACAGAGGAAAATAAAGGAAACTCCTCAGTGCTGTAAATATCAATCATGTTTTTTTTTTGTTTGAAATTTCCTACTCCATAGTAACAGGAAAAGGACTAGAACCCAGAGTCCTTTAGAGATAACATCGTTTCCTGGTAAATATGAAAATGTACTCTCAACTTCTTTGGAATGGTTTTTAATGAATAATGAATGCCCTTGAAAGGATATGCTGCAGTTTGTCTTAAGCAAAGCTAAAACATAAATAAAAACAAAAGCATTGTATTCCCTCTGTACCTCTGGTTTTTTTGTTTGTTTGTTTTTTGTTTTTGTCCTTATATTAGGAGATAT
The DNA here is from genome assembly GCF_026419965.1 of Kogia breviceps. Taxonomy (NCBI): domain Eukaryota; kingdom Metazoa; phylum Chordata; class Mammalia; order Artiodactyla; family Physeteridae; genus Kogia; species Kogia breviceps. The sequence goes on from NC_081323.1 coordinate 37,421,778, forward strand.
GGAATGTTGGGAATTGTTTGTAAAATTAGCACACATTCCTTCCATTAACATGGAAAATATCTGACCCACTATTGCCCCAGTCTGTTCACTGCTGTGGATACACTATGGATAAAAGTATCTGTTCTTCCACAGCCTCCTGGCTGCAGGGGACAAAACTCTGGGTAAGCAAAGTTGGATGGTTTTCAAAACTGTCATCCTTAGTAGATTTACAGACACAAAGGGACTGTCATTAAATTTAGGCAGTGACCCTGAGTTTGGAATAATCTCAAACTGGCATTCTCAGCCAGAGGTGAGGGCATGGGATGAAAGTCTAAGGAGCAATTAGGGGCAAATAACAAAATTAGATTCCGATGCACGGGGTGAGAGGTGAGTGGAAGAGAATTGAAATGCTGATTGGGTGATATTAGGTAATTTAGATCTCACTAAAGAATGCTTTCTTCTTTGTTGAGCAGTACTATAGTTACTCAGCAGGGTCAGCTGCTGGCAAGATTATTATAATGAGCCCTTCTGGAATTTGGGCGTCCATAAAAATCACCTGAGGATCCTGTCAAATGCAGATCTGAGGTGGCAGGTCTGGGCTGGGGCCTGAGATTCCACATTTTTTCTTTTTTTTTCTCTTTTGTTTTTCAAATTGCTGATTTCTTTCTTCTTTAAATTCTATTTATTTATTTTTAAAACACAACATGATTATATTTTAATACACAACCCAAATACAAAACGCCATCGTAAATTGTTGGCAATAAAATATGGTATTTCATTTGTATTGCGTGACAAATGTTTAATATCCTTAGTCATAAATGATTTCTTAGAAACCAGTAACAGACATTGATATACCAAGGGAAATGAAAACCAAAGAAGAAAATGAAATAACACAAGTGACTAGTACGGATTAAGCATATATGAAGATGACTAAGCTGAATAATAACAGAAGAAAAGCAATTTCTTTGTAATATATTACCAAAGATTAAAAATGTAACATTTGTACAGTTTTAAGAACAGACCCACATAAACACAGGAGAACAAGATAAATGAGGTCCCATCTATATAGTGGGGGGAAATCTAGTTTGTACTCAAACTATAAATTTGGGATATCTTTAGTCCTAGAAGTTCCAATTCATTGGAATTATTTCAACAAATTAGTTGGATAAATTTACAATTTATATATAAACCAAGTTTACTGCATAAATTTTTTAATAGAAGAATAATGGAGTTACAATATTATATTAGTTTCAGGTGTATAACACAGTAATTTGATATTTTTATAGACTATACTCCATACACAGTTATTATAAAATATTGGCTATATTCCCTGTGCTGTACATTACATCCTTGTAACTTATTTATTTTATACCTAATACTTTGTACCACTCAGACCTCTTTACCTACTTGCCCATCCCCTCCCCACCTCCCCTCTGGTAACCACTGGTTTATCTGAGATTCCACATTTTAACTGGCTCTCAGGTGATGCTGGTGCTACTGGTCCTCAAAACACTCTGATCAGAATAACAAAGGTCTACATTTGCACTATGTAATACAGCATTTGATGGCTACATGTAGATATTGAACACTGAATTGAGATGTGCTGTAAGTATAAAATACACTCCAGATACTTTTAATTGAAATACAATTTAAATACCACAAAACTACCCCATTTAAAGTATACAATTCAGCAGTTTTCAGTATACTCACATGGTTATATAACCATCACCACTGCCTAACTCCAGAACATTTTTATCACCAAAAAAAGAAACTCAGTATACTTCAGCTATCATCCCCCTCCTATTCCCACTTCCTCCCAGACCCTGGCAATCTATTTTCTAGGTTTTATTTTTAAAGCAAAAAAGAATCTACTTCATTTCTTTATGGATTTGCCTATTCTGGATATTTCATATAAATGGAATCACACAATAGGTGACATTTTGAATCTGGCTCCTTTCTTGTAGACCACTGTGTTCAAGGTTCATCCATGTTGTAGCAAGTATCCACACTTCTTTTTTTTTTTTTTTTTTTTTTTTTTCTGCGGTATGCGGGCCTCTCACTGTTGTGGCCTCTCCCGTTGCGGAGCACAGGCTCTGGACGCGCAGGCCTAGCGGCCATGGCTCACGGGCTTAGTTGCTCCGCGGCATGTGGGATCTTCCCGGACCAGGGCACGAACCCGTGTCTCCTGCATCGGCAGGCGGACTCTCAACCACTGCGCCACCAGGGAAGCCCAACACACTTCATTATTTTTAATGGCTAAATAATATTCCATCATGAGGATACACCACATTTCATCCATCCATTCATTTGTTGATGGACATTTGGATTGTGTCCATTTTTTGGCAATTATGAATAATGCTGCCATGAACATTCTAATACAAGTTCTTGCATGAATATATGTTTTCAATTCTCTTGAGTATACACCTAGGAATGCAATTGTTGGGTCATATGGCAACTCTGTTTCAATTTTTACAGAATTGTCAAAATTACTTTTCAAAGTGGCTGGACCATTTTTACATTCCTTCCAGCAATTCATGAAGTTTACAATTTCTCTACATCCTTGCTAACACATGAACCAATATTAAAATATTAATATTAACTAAAGTCTATACTTCATTCAGATTTCCTTGGTTTTGGCCTAATGCCTTTTTTGTTGTTGTTCCAGGATCCCATTCAGGATACCATATTACGTTTGGTTGCCATATCTCTTCAGGCTTCTCTTGACTATGACAGTTTCTCAAAATTTCCTTGTTTTTGATGACCTTGGCAGTTTGAGGAGTATTGGTCACCTATATTGTAAGATGCCCTTCTACTGGAATTTGTCTAATCATCTTCTGATATTGAGGCTTGAGTTTTGGGTTTTTGAAAGAAAGATTGTAGGTAAAGATCATCACATAAAGGGTGCATACTATCAACAAGGTTTATCACTGTTGATCTTGACCTTGATCAATTGGCTGAAGCAGTGTTTTTCATGGTAATGTTATTTCTTTAAAAAAATTATGTTCGTAAGTACTCATGGATATTTATTTATACTTTGGGTTATAATCCAACACTTTTGTTTTGATCAAATTATTCCCCAGGTTTGACCATTGAGAACACTTCGTTTGACATACTCCAATCATTGTGAGGTTTGTTGTTGTTTTGAGCACTTTATCTTCTGTCACTATAAAATGTCTAGGCTCATCTTGTATATTTCCTTTCTTAGTTGTAGAATCAGCCACTTCTAGGACACCTGAATCCTTTTGTTGGATAATGTTATTCCAAAACAAGATTTAGGCATTAGGTTATTTGAGATCTTTCTTATTTCTTAATGTAGGCATTTAGTGCTCTGAACTTCCCTCTTGGAACAGATTTTCCTGCATCCCATAAGTTTGGTATATTGTATTTCCATTTTTATTTCTCTCTAGATATTTTTATTTCTCTTTTGATTTATTCCATTGGTTGTTCAGTAATATGTTGCTTAATCTCCACCTGTTTGTGAATTTTCCAGTTTTATTCTTGTAATTGATTCCTAGCTTCATACTATTGTGGTCATAAAAGGTGCTTGATAAGATTTCAGTCTTCTTAAATTTGTTGAGACTTGTTTTGTGATCCAGCATATGATCTATCCTTGAGAATGTTCTATGTGAGCTTGAGAAGAATGAGTATTCTGTTGCTTTTGGATGGACTGTTCTGTACATGTCTGTTAAGTCCATGTGGTCTAACATGAAGTTTAAGTCTAATGACTCTTCATTGATTTTCTGTCTGGATGATCTATCCATTGATGAAAGTAGGAAATTGAAGTCCCCAACTATTATTGTATTGCTGTCTATTTCTCCCTTTAGGTCTGTTAATATTTGCTTTGTATATTTAGGTGCTCCTATGTTGGGTACATAAATATTATATTTACAAAATTATATCCTTTTTTTGAATTGACCCCTTTAAGAGTGTGTATTTTATTCCAAGTGTGATGGGAAGCTGATGGCAGATTGTATTTTCCAAAGTTGGCAGCAAACATATCACCTATCTCATGTGCTCTTCCAGAATGTGAACTTGTCATGCCCCCATTAAGAGGTGGAGTCAAATTTCCCATCCCTTGATTCTGGACTGGCTTTGACTACTTCAATGAATAGAGTATGGAGGAATTGATGCAGTATGATTTCTATGGCTGAGTAATAAAAGGCCATACCCATTCTGCCTTGCTGTGGAAGTGCTTGTGCGAGCATCCCTGAGGCCACTGTACTAAGGAAGCCAAGCTACATGGGGTGATCATGAGCAAGTGCTTTGGTCAGCAATCCTAGTCTTGATGCCATATGTTCAAGTGAGTGAATGAGTCTTCTGATAATTCCAGCCACTGTACATTGAATCACCCCAGCCTTTGAGTTTTTCCAGTTCAGGACATCATGAAACAGACAGTCTACCCCCACTGTGTCCTGTCTGAATTTCTGATGCACAGAAAATTTGAGCATACTAAAATGGTTGCTTTAAGCCACTAGGTTTGAGGATAATTTGTTATGTAGCGATAGCAACTGGAACAGGGCTGTTGGGATCTTTTGGCTTGGAAAGTGATATGATTGTATTTGTATTTTAAGAAGACCACTCTGACTATGGAGATCAGACTATAGCAAAGCAAAAGTGGAAATGGGGAGTCAAGGGAGGAGGTTGCTGTTTTTGCACAGGAGAGAGATGATGGTAGTGTGGGTAGTATGACATTGGCATGAGAGAGAAGACGTGGAGCTGGAGCCATCAAGACTTGCAGATTTAAAAAAAAAAAAAAAGACTTGCAGATGGATCAGTCAAGGGGCACAAGAGAATGAGAGGATTCAAGATGAGTAGGGGTTCTGGACTGAGAAACTGGGTGATAGTAGATATGAGGAGAATGGAGGGAGGAACAGATTTTGAACATATTTAAGGTTATGGTAATTTTGAGGCATTCCAGTGAAGATGGCAGTATTGAGAGATACTTGTATGTGCCTGCAGTTTAGGGTAGAAGTGGAACTTGAAAAATAAAATTGAAATATTCAAACATAAATGATACTTAAAGCCATATGCTTGGATGGCATAATTTAAGGAATAACTATAATTAGAAAAAAAGGTGTCCTTAGACTGAGCCCTCAGATGCTTCAACATGAAGAGGAGGAGTAGATATCATGGAAATAACAAAGTAGGAGGAAAACCAGGCAATTGCAATATCACAGAAACCATGTGAAGAAAATGATTTACAGAGCACTGATTCATGGGGTGATTCAAGTACTGCTCATGGATCCAGCGAGTTTAGGAATGAGAATTGACCATTGTATTTGGTAACCTGCGAGTCATGGGTGATGTTGACAAGGGTCATTTAGTGAATTGGCAGAGATCAGTGTCTGAACAAGAGAGAGGAAATAGGGACAAGAAAGATAGGTCACCTTCTGAGGTGATTTACTATAAAAGGGCAAAGAGAAATGGTAGTGTAGTTGAAGAGAGGTATGGAGTTAAAGAAGATGTCATTGATATTGAGAGATGATGTAGCATGTTACAGAATGTTTGTGTGCTGCTAAGAATGATTTAATAGAAAGGGAGAAGATTGATGATGCAGAAAAGAGACAATTACTTGGAAGAACTAAATCCTTGCGTGGGCAAGTGGTGATTCAATTCAGCATCCATGTGGAGCACAGAGGAGGAAACGTCTTCCAGTAGGGGAGGCAGAGCACACAGGATCTGAGAAGAAAGGTTGGTAAATTGGATTTAGAGAAGATGGGAGTTCTCTTAGATTATTTTTATTTTCTCAGTGAAATAGGAAGTCACCCACTGATAGGGAGGATGGGTCTAGGTGCTGGGATGGGAGAACTGAGATGTAAGATAGTTATCTCAAAAAAAAAAAAAAAAATAGAGCAAATTGACCAGGGAATTGTAGAATATCTGGGAATTGCTTAGGTAGCACTTGAGGTCAGTGGTCATGAATATAAGGTGAGATTATTCATCAGGGTGTGGAGTTTCTCTTCAGCCGTGTACAGCTATTTGAGAGGGGGTTCCGTGAATTTAAAGAGGAGTTGGAGTTTTGTTTGGTGATTTCAATAGAGAGAGAGAGAGACAGAGACAGAGACAGAGAGTGGAGTTGAGATGATGTGGGTTGAATTATTGTTCGAGTTTTCACTTCCTCCAGTAAATAGGATTATACATCTACACCCCTTGCTATGCGACTCGCAGTGCCTGCCATTAATCATTGTCTCATTGACCTTGGGCCCAGCCATGTAACTTGCTTTGGCCAGTAGAGTACAAGCAGTTGTCATATAAGCAGTGACTTGAAACGTGCTTGTATGATTTGGCTGGTTCTATTGAGTTCTTGCTATCACCATGAGGAAAACCTGCTCCAGGCAACTGCATGTCCCAGAATGAGGTCATGTGGACTAGATCTGAAGCAAGCTTGCAGCTTGATACATAGCTGCCCCAGATGCCCTGCAGTTGCACAATTCAGAAATAAATCCCTCTTTTTATCAGCCATAGAGATTTTGGATCATTTGTAGCATTATTTCAGCAGAATTCTGATTTAGACATGAGAGTATGATCCTGCATATAATATGAGGGTGTCATCATAATGATGAATCGAATCGAATGCAAAGGAGGAGGAAAGCGAAGCTATAAAGGAGGAAATAGACAGTTACAAGGTGGCTGAGTCAGTGAGTCGGAAGTCACATTACAGAGGGAGTCAGGCTACTAGAAGGTGTGAGCTAGAAAGATGGGAGGGAGTGGTGAGAGACTGGGATACTTGAACTTGAGATTTGGAGGGGGCAAAGTTACTGGTAGTGTCAAGGAAATGACAGGGTCCAGAGATGGCCATGGTAATGTGTGGCTAAAGTAGGAGAGAAGACAAGGGGAACTGCCTCTTCTTTCCACCTTGACTCTCGCTTCTGCTAACTTTCAGAATTTACATTTTTTTTCCTATACCCTGGTCAAAGAAAATGCCCTCAGGACAGGGTCTGAAGATCAGGTATTATTACTGTTGCTGTTGTTGTTATTCTATTATGAATAGAATTAATAATAAATTGTCAATTACTTATTAACATATATTGACCATTTACTGTGCATCAGGCATTGTGCTTATTGCTTTACTTAAACTACCTCATTTAAGCCTCACAGCAACTCTGAGGTGGGAAATTCGTATTGCTCTCATTTTACAACTGAGGAAATTGAGACTTTGGAGACTTCAATCACTTCTCCAGGGCCACTTACAGGGCATGGGTTGAATGAGGATTCAGGTCTGGATTCCAGGCTCTGAGTCCTGAGTGATTCATTTATCCAGCCTGTGGCTGGTTGCTCAAGGGTGGTCTGTGGGCGATTCTAAACAAGTTGGGGACATTAGTAGCCCTGGAGGGGCTACACAACAGATGCCTAAAACAATATATTGTTCGCATGAGTTAAGAGTTACGCAGGGATCTCCTTAAGTCCTCAAATCAGGCATATAATTAAAACTCAATGGGGAGTTAAGAGACAAAATTGAGACTCACAGGCCTACGCAGTGAAGATTGTTGTTAGTACTTCCCTGAGAATGAGATTAAGTATAGAAAGGTAGAGAGGGGCTGCCAAGATGGTGGAGTAGAAAGACTCCCGGTTAAAATTAAAATGTCCCAATGCCCAAGGCGCACTCTGGACTGATCAAATTTGGCTTACTGAGGCTGTGGCCAAACATCAGTATTTCCAAACTCACCAGAGGATCTCACTGGGCCATCAAAGTTGACAATTGCTGGTTTAAGAGAAGCAGGTCCTAATATTTGCTGGTTCTACCTAAGGTGTCATTGCATTTCTGTGATGTGGGATTTGGGGTGCAGGAAGTAGCAGGTGCTATAGGAACATTGATGTCAGAAGACCTGGAATGCCAACAATGGCCCCTTTCCTCTTTCCACACTGTTTGCTAGAGCAAAGCTGTGATATAAATGGCTATTTATTCCATTTGATCTTGCCGCTCTCTTCTCACTTGTTTTTGCCGTTTTCCTCCAGTTTCTGCATCTAGCTTTCACTTGATTTGCATCCAGTTCTGCCTCTGCTGAAATGAGCTTATTTGGCTGCTTAGTAGATAAGGCAATTAATCCCGAGAATTCCATTTGAAAGCAGAATGAAATCTTCATGATTTTCACTATCCCAAGATGCATTCATCCTAATGGAGGTGACTAGGTCACTTGGGCTGAATTGGAGAAGCATTCTTGGCTTTGTGTTCTGAGTCCTTCTAAACCACCTTGCAGTTACTGACTCTCTTCAGGCAGTGCTGGCTGTTGGGAGTTGACACGGAGTCTTGAGCAAAAAGGGAACAAAAGCCAGCCTCTGCCATTAGTATTCTCAGGCATTTGTCCAAGGGAAGCTTGAAGGGAGAACCTGTATTTATAACCTGTGAGAAGGGTATCGTAAGCTTGGGCCGTAGGAAAACACTTAAATATCAGGGAATCTGTTTCTTTGCTGCACTGGTCTTTACTTAACCCTTTATGGGCCTCGGGTAGATTGACTGCAAAACCTTGCTGAAATGATTCACCCCTCCCTGGAGCCACATCACCTACAAGACTAGGTAGCTACTCCCACACGGAAATGGAGTCAATTTCCCCACCCCTTGAATCTAGATGAGCCGTGTGACCTGCTGTGACCAATAGAATCCAGAGGATGTGACATTGTGTCAGTTCTGAACTGTCTATCAGGAGACCTTACACTCTTCTGCTCTCCTGTCTTAGAACCCCAAGCTCCCTGCTGGAGCAAGAAATCACAGGACAGAAAGCCCAGTTGTCCCAGCTCCAGCCCTTCTGGATTATCCAGCCTGTCTCCCCCAAACATGTGAGAGGGCCTAGCTATGAGGGCAGAGTACCTCCCTGACCTAGTATGAATGTGTGGATCCGGCCAAGACCAGAAAAGCCGCCCAATTGGCGCATAGACTCATAAGCAGTCATTCTTATTATTCTAAGTCATGGAGTTAGGGGTTGTTTGTTGCACAGCAAGAGTTATTTGATAATGGCCTCAATGATTTTATCTTTGAAGAAAGGATTGGTGGGCTGATTTTTTATAATAATACAATATAGTAATAAAAGTATAATACAATATTAATAATAATAATACAATAACAATAGTACAATAATACATAAATACAATAATCACCTGTAGATGTCAGTCTAGTGACTCTGGATCCACTGAAGCAGGCTGGCTGGGCCCCAAATTCTATGCTCCTGTAAATTTCACAAGTGGCTCTGAAGCACAGCTAGAACGAAAGAAGTCTTGGAAGGTTTCTTTTTCTGGCACTAAAAGTGTATGATTCTCCCATAGCAGGCCCCATTTTAGGGTTGAAATACACCATAAGAAGCAAATGCCCAGATAAAGTCAGAATCCCATGAGGCCATCCCAAGAGTGAAAGGACCCAGACTCTATAGTGAAACTCTGAGAAGACAGTAACCCCTGGGCCTTGAACATGTTTACTGGCCTCTTCTCTTCTCTGTCTTGACCAGACAATATTTTCTTGCAGGAAACAGAAGGTCACTGAATAAGTCATGGAATTTCTTACATGGTTTAAGGAATTCTCTCAGAATATATGACAGAAAATACAGCCAAGCTTTTCCAGGCTTGGACTTGGAAACGAGAGCATCAGGAGCCAAAGATTTCTTGTTTGCTCTTACACACTTTCTCTTTTACTTTTTCAGTCTCCCCACAAGAGCTCCCTGATCCCCCTGTGTATGTCTTTTATTCTCCTTCCCTCCTTCTCACAGACTGCCTTTCTCTAATTGCTCAGTAGCCTACATACCCTCCCTAAAGAGAGGAGATTCAGTCTTGGAATTTACCTGACATTCTGGTTGCAGACAGCTTAATGTCATTGTGTCCTAATTACAAACTGCCAGGAGGAGGACTATGGTCCAGTTCAAATCCAAGGTCCAAACCCGGTCAAACACCCATGAAAGGAAGAGTTCTAAAGGACTTCCCTTTTTGGGTCTGAGAATAGGTTCACAAAAAATAAAGTGTGGAATTGGGAGGGAAATATTCCTCAATGTAATAAGTTACTTTTATAGGATAATCTATTATATTTACATTGGTTCATCGGTCAAAACATAAAAATGAGGGTGTGGAGAAAAGGGAGCCCTCTTGCACTGTTGGTGGGAATGTAAATTCATACAGCCACTATGGAGAACAGTATGGAGGTTCCTTAAAAAACTAAAAATAGAACCACCATGTGACCCTGCAATCCCACTACTGAGCATATACCCATAGAAAACCATAATTCAAAAAGACACATGCACTCCATTGTTCACTTCAGCACTATTTACAATAGTCAGGACATGGAAACAACATAAATGTCCATCAACAGACAAATGGGTAAAGATGTGGTACATATATACAATGGAATATTACTCAGACATAAAAAGGAATGAAATTGAGACATTTGTAGAGACGTGGATGGACCTATAGTCTGTCATACAGAGTGAAGTAAGTCAAAAGAGAAAAATAAATATCATGTATTAATGTATATATGTGGAATCTGAAAAAATTGGTATAGACAATCTTATTTACAAAGCAGAAATAGAGACACAGATGTAGAGAACAAATGTATGGATACCAAGGGGGAAAGAGGGGGTAGGATGAATTGGGAGATTGGGATTGACATATATACACTATTGATACTATATATAAAATAGATAACTAATGAGAACCTACTCTATAGCACAGGGAACTCTACTCAATGCTCTGTGGTGACCGAAATGGGAAGGAAATCCAAAAAAGAGGGGTATATGTATATGTATAGCTGATTCATTTTGCTGTACACTAGAAACTAACACAACATTGTAAAGCAACTATACTCCAATAAAAATTTTTTTAAAATGCATTGACCAAATTTCTGAAATACTTAAAATTTGTTTATACCAAGTCACTATTACATACTATTGTATGCATATATTTTTGCAATTTTCATTGTAATTCAGGTTTTTGTCAAAGAGGGAAATACTATTTACCTTGAATGTGTAGTTAGTGCCCCTCAGTTGTCATAATACAAATCTAACACTTGCTTTACACCTTTTTGGCACAGACTCGAATTTATTCTTTCTCCCTACAGAGGATATCGAGAATCATTTCTATATGACCAAAAAATAAATACAAACCTTCAAGAATAATTTTACCAGCAGTCTGTTTCATGGTTCTATTCCCAGGGGCAAGGCATATGTGCTCAAATTAAAGAGAGGATTTGGCTGATAAATTTGGAAGGCAGACAAATGATTGATGTTTTGCTATATTTACCAGTAATGCATTTTTAAAAGAATCTAAGTACACAGTACCATCACACATAGTCTTTACTTAATTTCAAGATATAATAAATTGTATACTCAAAATTAAGTAAAACATAATTTACTTTTCTTTCACAGTTTAGCAAATGTTTTAGGAAGCCACATCGAATTTACAGACATGACCTCTGACATCATGGAGTTTTATGATTTAGTGAGGGGTGGGCATTAATCCATTAATGATACAGATCATTGTTAGTTACAAAAAGTGGTAAGGACAGTGATGGAAAATTGTAAGTAGCTTTGAGAATGTAAAATTAGGACACTTTGTTATAGGGTCAGGGGGGTGACAGGGTTGAGGAAGTGATGTTTGAATGGCAATCTGATGGATGCATAGACTTGAACTAGGCAAAGACTAGTTGAGGTAGAGGGATCCTTGTGGTGTAGAGAAGTGCAGCATTGGAGAAAGCGATGGAAGGTCAGTGTGGCTGGAGCCCAGAGTGTACAGGGAAGCTAAGTAAGATTGAAGAGAGAGTCAGGTTCCACATTCACATGGGACAGGGCCTTACATGCCATATTCAGGATTTCTGCCTTTATCCTGAGAACAACAGGAAACCATTGAGTGGACTTAAGCAAATGAGTGGCAAGAAAAGATTTTCTTATTAAAAAGATTATTCCAAGGCTTCCTTGGTGGCACAGTGGTTGAGAGTCCACCTGCCAATGCAGGAGACACAGGTTCGTGTCCCGGTCCGGGAAGATCCCACATGCTGCAGAGCGGCTGGGCCCGTGAGCCATGGCCGCTGAGCCTGTGTGTCGGGAGCCTGTGCTCCGCAGCGGGAGAGGCCACAACAGTGAGAGGTTTGCGTGCCAAAAAAACAAAAACAAACAAACAAACAAAAAAGATTATTCCAACTGCTGTGTTGAGAATGGCCTAAGGAACAATGGACGAGAAAGATGTGGATGGTACAGTTAGGAGGCTGTAAGCAAGAGGTCATGGTGGCCTGAAGTGGTGGTGGTGATACGGTAGAGAAAATTGCACTGGTGTGAAAAATATTTCCAAGGAGGCATCAACAGATCCCATTGATGGACTGAATGAGGAGTAGTGGTGGATTGATTGCAGACACAACCCTGATTCTTCACTCTGCCTGCATCCCCTTTGCCATTTAACTTTGAAGCATCCTCTGCCTCTGTCTCTGGACTTGATCATGTGCCTGGCTTTAGCCAATAGAATGAAGCAGAAGTATGACTGTGATGGCTCCAAGTCTACAACTCAAGAGGCCTTGCTCTTCCTTGTGACTCTGTCATCTTCATGAGGACACGCCTGAGGTGGCCTGCTGGAACATGAAGCACACATGGAGCAGACTCCAGCTGCCCAGTCAGCCCCATTGAGTCTGGTCTAGACCAACGGAGAGCCAGCAGGTGCACAGCCCAGTGAGCGAGCCCAGCCAGAAGACACGGAGCCCGCAGCAGATTCTCTGCTGACCCCTGATATGTGAGCAATAAATGCTACCGTATTACAACACTGAGGTTTTGTGATTTTTTTGTTACAAGCATTATTAGATAACTGATACAGGAGCAAGGGAGAAAAATATTTCGAACACAGTCATTCATACACACTGCTATTGTAGGTCAATGTGTTATCATAATGCAGCATTCAGAGAGAATAGGAAATAGGATGGATAAATTTTGATGGGAGGAAATTATAACCCTGAAAAGTTCCTAACATAGTAAATAATTAATCAACATTTTTCAAAAGTTGGGTTTATAAAAGTCTTGGTCCTTAGCAGTGAATAATACTAAAAAAGAAGATTCCAAAGGCATAGTTTAGATTTTTCACTTATTTTTCATACTTTGTCATGTGCTTGTTGTCAAAAATTTTTTTTATATGTTCAGTTAACCATGATTCTAAAAAAAAGGTAGAAAATCATATAGCATGGCAATGCATAAGAAAAGAAGAACTAAATTAAGGTGGCAAACTCCTGTGTTTTAGAGCATTTCCTGTTTCCTTGCAATTTTTTTTTGGTTTTGTCCCTATTTTTACACTGGCTCACTGGAGAGTCACACAGAGGAAGACACAGTTTATGGCCGGCACAAAACAGTTCCCAACAGCGACACTGTTAGTTCAAAGTTGCATTTCTTCAAAGAAGATGTGAAAGGAGAAATTGAACAAAAAGTCCATTCCTGGGGCTTGACTGTGAAAGGGAAGCAGGTATGGACCAGGCCACTTAAATGCAGCCCTGACATTTGTTTATCGATATGTGTAGAGTTCCCACACTTTATCGTGGCCACTAGGGTGAAGGTTTATAGTAAGTTTTTCTCTCAGATGAGAGAGGAATTCAGATATTTAGAGGAATACGATTGCCTCCTTTTCAATTTGAACTGTGATTTCTTGATATTATTTTTGGATGTTCTCAAGTGGTTTTGAAATGTTAGTGTATATAGGAATTATTAGAGAGGTTGTTAACCATAGATCCCTGAGATTCTGATGCTGTAGGTCTGGGGTAGGGCCCAAGAACCTGCATCCCCAGCAGGCTCCCATGTGCTGCTGATGCTACTGCTCCGGGTACCATACTTTTGAGTGGCAAAGACCTCAGAGACTGAGGTAGCCCCATTCACAACTCTGAAGAGAGAAATATAAAAGCATTCTCTTAGGCAAATTATTTCTATCTTTTTTTTAACCTTGTCCTACGGGTGGTCTTCAGTACTGGTCCTGCTTTCTAATTACTGCCCCAAAAGCATGAGAGCAGATCAACATACTAAGTTGGAAAAAAGGCTTATTTCTTCCTAATAACCTATTAGCAATAATTGAAATTTGTAAAAAGCTACTATTGCATTTCCTTCCTTTTGTGAGTCTCATGGCTTCCAGTATTTCACAAGGTCCATCAAGCCAAGGAACCAAAAAATTGTGAGTCTTAAATGAGAGCATGTGAAGAGTTTTGTTCTATCCCTTACTTGCAGTGGCTGTTTGAAGGAAGGCAGTTTAAAGCTGAGACATAAAAGAAAACCCATGGGTGGAAAGAGTCAAAGCTTCCTCCTCAGTGAGGTTGCACTTTGCATTTGATGGTCATCAGCATATGTAGAAGACAGAGCAAGGTTGGGCCCACTTTGCTGCAGATTTTGCCTGTTGAGCATTATTGGAGCTGTACATTTTTTTTCCACCTTCTCTCATGTCACTGACATAGTCTGAGTGTGTGACAAGGAGTGAAGGTAGGTAGGAAAAGTGTTTCTGCCTTCTGCTCTTTCTTCTTAATACTTCCTAATTTTTGTTCATTTTATAGAATGAGTGCGTTGCATAAAATACAGAAAAGCATAAGAATAAAAGAATTCATGGGTCCATTTCCCAAAGAAGGTCCCTGTTAATACTTTAATTCATTTCCTTCCTGTATTTTTAGGTCTGTACAAGCACATGAATGTTTTTACAAACCTGCAGATACAGGTTTGAATCAGTTTTAATAACATCATGGGCATTTAAACAAGATTTTTAATGCTGTAGCATTTTCATCTTTATCATTTATGATAATTTATCGAACTTACTCCCTGTTGCTGGTTTAGATGTTAAACTCAACATTTCTCTCTCTCTCTATCTCTCTGTCTCCATCTCTCTCTCATACATTTCTGAGCTTCTGGGAGAATAAGAAGTAAGGTCAGAAGCAAAAGAAAAGCTCAAATCTGGAGAATATTAAAGTACTAGAAACAATGTTTGTCCTGGGGATATTTGCACATCCCTAGTTGCCTGGAGCCCGAGTTTAAATTGGCCACTCACAAGGGGACAGGAGACAAAGCCTGGGACCCCAACAAATAAGAAACAGAGCTAAACACTAGGAAAGGGGGGTTACACCCATATAGGAGAACTTGAGGGTATCTGCTGAATTCAGCCTTTGCTCTGAGTACCAAAGGATGAAAACAAAACAATAACGATAGTGCCAAGCTTGTGGAGGGCATCTCCTTCTAGGTACCTGTAATATCCTATTTCTTGATTTGGGTGCTAACTGTACAGATATGCTTAGTTTGTGAAAGTTTATTGAGTCCTTCACTTAGATATGTGCACATTTCTGTGTATATATATTATACCTTAACAAAAAGTGAAAAAAAAAGCATAAAGCCTATATGACTTGCCCCCAGACTCATAAGGTGAGCATGTGTTTCAATTTGTGCTGGAGTGGTAGGGTTCCATATCCATGGCAGAAAAAAATACAAATTTGCTTTGGAGAAAAGTAAATTAAACTCAGAATTTTCACAGATAAAGTTCCAAGGATTAATAAGTACAAGAGGAAATGAGCCACCATGGGAGAGAGTCAACAGAAACAACACATGGAATCACACCTATAGTGACAGTCAATATTGGAATTACAAGATAGTGAATATGAAATAATTATGATGCACATAGTCAAGAAAATAAAGGAGTATTGAAAATGTGACTAAGAAATAGGAAATATCAATATTGTACGTACCAGCAAAAGAACAAAATAATAATTCTAGAGTTGTAAAATGAATTTTAAATTAGAAAATCAACAGCTTTCAAAAATAATATGGGGCTTCCCTGGTGGCACAGTGGTTGAGAATCTGTCTGCCAATACAGGGGACACGGGTTCGAGCCCTTGTCTGGGAAGATCCCACATGCCATGGAGCAACTGGGCCCGTGAGCCACAATTACTGAGCCTGCGCATCTGGAGCCTGTGCTCCGCAACAAGAGAGGCCGCAATAGTGAGAGGCCCGTACACCGCGATGAAGAGTGGCCCCCGCTTGCCACAACTAGAGAAAGCCCTCGCACAGAAACGAAGACCCAACACAGCCATAAATAAATAAATAAATAAATAAATAAATAAATAAATAAATAAATAAATAAATTTAAATCATATGGGCTTCTAAGAAGACCTCTGCTTAAAAAAAAAAAAAAATATGCAATTTTAAAATGTGTACTAGGCAAGAAAAAGTAGAAACAAACATGAAATTAATTTTAATAACATTTTATTTAACCCAGTAAATTCAAAGTAAAATCATTTCAACACACAATCAGTTAAGATTATTGAGATAATTTATATTTTTTCATACAAGTCTTTGAAATCCAGACTGTATTTTACACTAAAAGCACATATCAATTTGGAGTAGCTACTTTTAGACATTGTCTATACACACACACACACACACACACACACACACAGACTCACTGGAACTTATGTTTTTCTACTATATGTAGATGGGCATTGGTCCAAGATGGAATATATGAAACAAAACCCTTGATTTAGATAGCTATTAATGTTTTTTTTTAATTAAAGTTTTTAAAATATATTTTTAAAGTTTACTTTCCATTCTCAGTTATTGCAAAATATTGGCTCTATTCCCCATGCTGTACAATACATCCTTGAGCCTATCTTATACCCAGTAGTTTGTATCTCCCACTCCCCCACCCCTATATTGCCCCCCCCACTGGTAACCACTAGTTTGTTCTCTATATCTGTGGTTCTACTTCTTTTGTGATATATTCACTAGTTTGTTGTATTTTTTAGATTCCACATATAAGTGATATCATACAGTATTTGTCTTTCTCTGTATGACTTATTTCATTTAGCTTGATGCCTTCCAAGTCCATCCATGCTGCTGCAAATGACAAAATTTCATTCTTTTTTATGGCTGAGTAGTATTCCATTGGTATATATATATATATATATATATATATATATATATATATATGGAATATGTATTCCATATATATTGGAATATTGTGTGTATATATATATATATGTACACATATACACACACCACATCTTCTTTACCCATTCATCTGTTGATAGACACTTAAGTTACTTCCATATCTTAGCAATTATAAATAATGCTGCTATGAACATTGGGGTGCATGTCTCAGTTCAAATTAGTGGTTTTTTTTTTTTTTTTTTTCAGATAAATACCCAGGAGTGGAATTGCTCTCCACTACTAGTAGTTCTATTTTTAGTTTTTTGAGAAACCTCCATACTGTTCTCCATAGTGGCTGCACCAATTTACATTCCCACCAACAGTGCAGGAGGGCTCCCTTTTCTCCACATCCCCACCAACACTTGTTACTTGTCCTCTTTTTGATGATGGCCATTCTGACAGGTGTGAGGTGGTATCTCATTGTGGTTTTGATTTGCATTTCGGTGACAGTTAGTGATATTGAGCATCTTTTCATGTGCTTGTTGGCCATCTGCATTTCCTCTTTGGAAAAATGTCTATTCAGTTCTTCTACCCATTTTAAAATGGAGTTGTTTGATTTTTTGATGTTGAGTTGTATGAGCCATTTATACATTTTTGGATATTAATCCCTTATGGGTCTATCATTTGCAAATATTTTCTCCCATTCAGTAGGTTGTCTTTTTGATGGTTTCCTTTGCTGTGCAAAAGCTTTTAGTGTTAATTTAATTCAACAGATGTGTGTAATTTATTGAACCATTTCCCTACTGAGAGATATTTATTTTCTTTTTCCTATTTCAAATAAAGCTACAAGGAGCATCCTTTATACATAAACTATGTGGACTTGTGTATTTCCAAGGCACCAAGTTTCAGATATGGATTTTCTGTGCAATGGATGATTTTAACAGCAGATTAGACACAACTGAAGAGCTACTTAGTGATCTGGAAAATAAGCCTGAGAAAATTACCCAGAATGCAGTAGAGAGAGACAAGAGAATGAAAATATGATAAAGCACTTAAGATACATATATGTCTAAACAGAGACATAATAAAGAAGAGGTGTAGGAGTGTTCTTAAAGATGATGCCTAAGATGTCTCCAGAATATATCAAAGACACCAGTCCTCAGATTAAAAGGTCCCAATGAATCCCAAGAAAAATAAAAGAAGCTCATCTAGATACATGATAGTGAACTCAAGGTGCACCAAAGACAGAGGCTCTCATAATCAGTTATTTTAAAAAGCAGAAAAATAGCACATACAAAGGAATAACTATTAGAGTAACAGCTGACTTCTAGCAGCAACAGTGGAAGGCAGGAGTCAGGGAGTAAGATCTGTAAAGTGCTGAGAGAAAATACCTGTCAATCTGTAAATGCATACCTTGAGAAAGAGCAAGGGGGAAATAAAACATTTTCAGACAAAAACTGAGAGCTTTTACAAGCAGTAGACCCTTACAAAGGGAGAACATCAGGAATTTATTCAGTTAGAAAGAAAATGATTCTAGAGGGTATGTATGAATGAAATGAAACAAATCGAAACTAAAATAATGAATATGTTGTTAAATCTAAACAAACATTGATTAAATGTAACAATAATAATATCTAATTTAGAAGGTTAAAAAATCAAGATAGACCTGAATTCTGGACAACAACCAAATGTTATTTGACAGGAGTGACTGGAGCTGATTCTTTTAAAGTTCATCTATTTTTTAGGAGAAGAGTTAATATATTTATTAACTTTAAACATCTTAAGCTAATAATGCGTGTTAAAATTTCCATAGGAATCTCTAAAAAAATAACAATTGAATGTAGAACTTTCAGGCTAGTAGATGTTAAAAAAAATAAAGTGGGGAAACTAAACCCCAGTTGAAGTGGCATAGAGAAAGGGTAAACCAACACATAAACAAAATATAGAAGAACAAGTGGGTAGAAAATAAGCTGAGAAAAATGAAAATAAATATATCCACACTCGTAATCCATAAAGTAAAGGACTAAACTCCCCACTAAAATTCAATGATTTTTTTTTCTGTCTGGATAAAAAATAAGTGAATGCTTTTTAAAAGACAGAGGGCACAGAAAAGTTGAAAATTAAAAACATAGAACAAATGCCTGTCATATACTAATTAAAAGAAAGTTTTAGGGGTATAATAATACAAAACAAAATCAAGTTGTAGCAAAGAGAATTATAGGAGGGAAAGAGGATCATTTACATAGCAACAAAAATGTTTATTCATCAGAAAAATATTTTATAAACTTGTATGCATCTTTCAAAATAGGCCTCAAATAAACCAAAAATGTGCAAAACTACATGAAGGAAGCTAATAAATCCACCAGCATATCAAAATATTTCAACATACCTCTCTAAGTGATTGATAAGTTAGTCGAACAAAAATAAGGCTATAGAAGTTCTCAACAATATAATTAACAAGTTTGACATAATGGATACATTTAAAATACTGTTACTGTCAATGCATAGAAAATTTATGAAAATTAATGATATGCTTAGCCAGAAAGAAAGTCTTAACTTTCAGAGATTTATAATAGTAGTACCACATACTCTAACTTCAACATAATTAACTTAAAAATTAATAACAAAGTGATACCAGAAAGAAAAAGATGTGGAATGAAAGGTAGGGGTTAATTTGTCCAATATGGGTCCCCCTGAAGACTGGCTTCCAGAAGAGGAACTGCATCCTTCAAAGCTCCATGGAAACTGGCTATAGTTCGGCACTTAAGATGTCAACTGAAGGCTTGGACTGCAGCCCTTGGATGGATCCTGACAGGAGAAGGGCAGCTGCTATACACTTAGCTATCAACACAGAGCTGATAGGAGAGAGCTGGGCCATGACTCTGCCACATCTTATTTTTTATTGTGTTGGAGCTTCTGATCATATAAAAGGAGATACTCGTGCTTCCTCAATAGTGATTCTTGAAAACCTTCAGACCAAGATGTGGGATTTCCTATCCCAGAGTCTGACTTCTGGCCACGTCAGTTTGTTGAGTGCTGCCTCAGAGAGTGATCAGGACAAGAGGAGACCCACTCACTTATACTCATGCCATCTCTGTGAGTTTTCCCCAGTAGAAACTCCTTCAGCAGGTTTGATGTATGCAATGCTAGTTCAATTATCCTTGTTTGTACTTCATGGAACAAAGAGATTGTCAGACATCAATGGAGGGAGTGGAAATTGGCAAAGCCACTTTGGAAAATAAGCTGGCATTTGTAATCCAGTTGTACATGCACAACACCAGTGCCCAGGAAATTCCACTCCAAAGAAACTTGCACACAGGTACACTGGAATGGTCCTTGCTCTGCCATTTTCTAAGCCAGTGAGGTGGCACCATGTAAAAAGATACCATTCTCTGCTTGGAGAAGAGCAACACTCAGAGACAAATGGGAATCTGGGACAGGCCCTTCTATTGCTCCTCACATTGTCTCCCAGAGAACCAACTTTACGGCATGAAATTCACAAAATGTCAACTTCTTATATCGTCTGTGTAAATAACAGGCAACATTTTCCACGTTGACATTATGGTTTCCAACATTTTTGAGAAATGGAAATTAAAAATTAAGAATGTACCACTGTAGTCCTTTAACTTTCTAGAATATATAGAAAGTGTAGCCTTTTGACACCATAGCAACAAATGACTTGATGATCAACATGAATTTTCAATTGTCCATCATTTACTATGCTGTTGTGGCTACTCAACCAGTATTTGGGGTTTGAGAATTTAAGCTTCGCATCTTTTTAAAAAACTTCTATTTTTTTTTTTCCAAAATAGTCCTGCGAGGCTGTTGTTTAGACATTATGGAGCTGGTGTAGGCACAATACTCCTGACTGTTTCTTAAGGGTCCCTTTAAAAATTCTTCAGGAAGATAACTTGCAAGCACCAACATCCTAACAAAGACATCTACAGACACACATATTTACCTAGATATCAGAATTGGAAAAATCAATAAATTTTTATGCTTCCATTTCATAGGTAAATTAGAATTTTATTTTGTTAAAGTGGATGCCTTTTAAATATATGTTTGTTTACTTGGCATAACATTGTCATAAAACGTATCCTACTCTTGATCTGGAACTCATTTTTCCTTTACAGTGTTTCCCTTTGAGCTACGTACCATATGGAGAAATAGAAAAACACAGCTTTCCTGATTTTTTACATTCTTGTGGACTAGAATCCCTTCAGCGATAGCATAAAAACCACACAAGACTTTTGGCCCAAAAAAGTCAGCCGAACATGCTCACTTATATGTGCGATATTCCTCATTTGGGACACATTCATCTCTACCTTCTTTTAAATCTTATTGTACCTGTTATTGTTGGTAGCATCATGACTGTTCACCAGCATCTCCTCTTCCAGGTGCACAGGACAGTTAACACTACCCTCTCCTTAGAAGTTGGCATAGCCATGTGACTTGCTTTAGCCAAAGAAATAGGAGTGAAGTCATCATTTCTGGATAGTGGCATTTAATTGTTAGGATAACGAGCCTGGAATGCTGAGTTAACACCTGTAGGTTTAGGAATTACTGCCCTTGAGAGTCGCCTGTGCCCAGTGAATGCACTTTTTGAAAGCAAGAGATGAGCTTTTGTTGAGCTAAGTTGCTGCAGATTTTGTTGCTGCAGCCTAATTTAGCCTGCCTTGACTAATGTAATGTACCAAATAGTGTACTTAAGGGAGAAATGCCTCGACTAATAAAGATATTATAGTTTAATGACCCATTTCATCAATAAATATTTTGTTATCAAAATTAAAATGAAAAGCCCTCCATTGACAGTGAATCTATTATTCTTCCAGTAATTCAGTCTCAAAATCTTGGAATTATCTTTGCTTCTTCAATTATGATATTCACATTTAATTATTTGCTAATTGCTATTGATGTCATAAATGGAGATTGGTAGAGGCTATGGTTCTAATTCCTGTTCTTTAAGTTGCTAACAAATGTTTTGGGGCAAGAGACTTAATATCTATGTGTCTCTGTTTCTATATTTTTTAAAACAAAAGTTGGGCTACAATATTTTTAGATTAATTTTCAGCTCCAATATTCTATGACATTTTAAGATGTTTCTCAAATAAGATTTTTGTTTTGTTCTGTTGTGCACTTATTTTGTCACAACCTTCTATCAGCTCATGTTCTGGGCTCTTGCCCATTCTGCATCCAGCACGTGAGTTTCCATCTTATATCTCACCTTTATGTACTTAAACATCTTTAATTCCTTTCTACCGTATAGACCAGTTGCTAGATGCTGTGAGCCCTGTAGAGCTGAGTGTTTTAAAACCCATAAGCTTTTTCAACTTTCAGACAGGTTTGGAAACCACAGGTCAGGGGCAGAAATAATAAATGTCTGCCATTGCTTCCCTTGCACATGTCTGTGGCCGACATCTGTAATCAAATACAGTACTTTCCCTTCTTGGGTGTGGGTACAATTTCAGAGTCATTGTCAACATCAACCTTTAGGAAGTTACTATTTGTTAATCAGAGATTTAGACTTTTGTTGAAATGTTTTTACTGTGTAATGGATGAAAGTCCACCTTTAGCAGTGTTCCAAGTCCTCCATGATCTTCTCAACCAACTCACCACCCACCATCTATTTCACTTTCCATAGGAGAGTTTGTTATGGCTTTTTTTTTTTTTTTTTTTTTTTTTTTTTTTTTTTTTGTGGTACGCGGGCCTCTCACTGTTGTGGCCTCTCCCGTTGCGGAGCACAGGCTCCGGACGAGCAGGCTCAGTGGCCATGGGTCACAGGCCAAGCCGCTCTGCGGCATGTGGGATCTTCCCGGACCGGGGCACGAACCCGCGTCCCCTGAATCGTCAGGCGGACTCTCAACCACTGCGCCACCAGGGAAGCCCTTGTTATGGCTTTGTATCCTCACTTGTGTTACTTCCTCCATCTAGAATGACTTCTATGAAAAAAGCCACACCCATTCCTCCAGCAAAAACTCAAATTTCTATTACACCCACTGCCTTCTCCAACCCCATGGGCTCTCCTCTAAAAAAATGTTTCTCTTCTAAAAATGTTTACTGGTGTTTCCCACTTTCTGAGTGTCATCCCACCCCCATGACTCTAGTTGTATCTCTGGAATTTACCGGCAGGGTATATACATATTGGCACATAGTTACTATCAATTTTGGTAGCATTTAAAAATGAACAAATATTTTATCAATCACAGCTGCATCCATTGGTTGGAAATGTGGCAGAATTCACATCGAGGAAGCGTTTATTCAGGCTGCTGACATTATTTGGTGCATATAGGAATTACACCTTGAAAGAAGTCTATGACACTCCACTAGTGCATGACCACAGTGGGAAACACTTCATTAAGGAGTTCATGATGCTCTCCTCTCTTAGTGGGTTATATTTTTTTAGGGGACGAATCATATCTAACATTTGTCCATAGCATGGCACATTGTCCCAGGCTCCCAGCATCATCCCCAGCTACCATATAAGGATAAGCAGACATAGAAGAAAAAATTATGTTTCCCTAAAATGCTGCTGCTAACACACTGTTTAAAGATGTTGAGATACGTACCAAATATGAAATAAACAGGGAGGAAGGCACGGCAAGAACATTTGTTCTGTCTCAGTGTTTCTCAAAATATGGTCCATGGACTGGTGCCAGTCTGTGATGCAAGAAGTGTGAAAGTTGAGAGTAAGCATTTAGAAGATTCTAACTAATTTTCCTGTTATTCTTTTTTTCTGGTAATATTCATTGTAATGTAATTTTCTTGACTGTTGAATCTAATAATGGAAGTCTGGGCTTATAGTTTGTATGCCTTTGCTTACTTTTGATTTCATTTTCTATTAACCATTTTTAAAATTTTACAAATGTATATACCCTTGACAGATTGGAAATTAAAAACAAAATAAACTAGCCCTTCCCTACAGATCATTCGAGAATTATTACTCTATCTATCTATCTATCTCTATCTGTTCTGATTTTCTCTAGATCTTTTTCCTACGTGATAAAGGACTCCAGCTAGAGCTAAAATGCCTATTTTGATTATTTTATGATAACAGGAAAAATGTTATATCTTACAGAATTCTCTTAGAGATAATATCAGTTACGCAGTGGTTGTTCAGCTTTTAAGTTTGAGACCTGAAATCAGCTCGCCCTCCCTGCTCAGGGTGTGTCGTTATATTTAGAGAAATGAAGAAGACTGAATAGATGGTGAATAGAAAACGAATTGTCCAACTGAACTTTTGAATTTCCTGCATTTGGCTAGCTCTACCTTTAAATCATAAATATTATTAAACATGGATTCCTGTCCCAGAAGAATGAATAATAACGGTTATATCCTAGGAACAGATGACATATTGTGCTCAGAAGTAGGTTTCCATCCACAAATGCTGGCATTTAGAGGTTACCAGCTGTATTTGGGGTATAGGAAGTATAAAGCACATTACAGGAATATAATTTTAGAGTTGCTGAGGTCATGTGGGGATTTGGTTCGCCTCCATTTTCATTTAAATCATATTCACAAGTAATGCCATTGTGGATGAAGTTATCTCATTAAAGTGTCAGACATTTTAGACTCCATTTCCATGTGCCTTATTATATGAAGACCTGCAACTTGAAATTCTCTCCAGATTAATCTGAGAGGAAAATATAGGCTCTCATTCTGAATACATCCCAGAAGGGATTAAGTGACCTGATTTCAAGAAAAAAATGGAACAGGCTATGCAATGAGTAATTTGCCTCCCAGCAAAATAAAAGTGACAAACAACAATTTTATTCATAATAGAAATTTCCCCCAAAGCATACTTTTCTGCTAACTCTGGCATATTCTATTTGCAAAATGTTTTTAATGTATCTCATGTCACGTGCCTCTGTTTGTGAATTCAGGTTTTCCTATTGCAGGAGCATGAAATCCAACATCTATTTTAAAGTAGAATTAAAGATTTGCAGAAGGCATAAGAAACATATCACAGCAAACACATAATTTTCTTGGAAAGTAGGCACTCTGAGTCTCTCGCCCTCCAGGAGAAACATCATAGTTATCTAGTGAATATTATCAGTACATTTGTATTTAGTATGCAATCTACCTGTTTCATTGAACATCCTCCAATCTTGTCATGAAATGAAAACAAATAATTGTGGCAGCTTTCCTACTGAAGTAAAATTCACAATGTACAGAATGATTTATTAGGGAGCCTACTAATTGAAAAATATATATATTTTTATACATGTATATAGACAGCCTAGTGCTATCTCCTCTTCATAGCCCTCTCATCTGGGACTCAAATTAAATTTATTAATGCAAAATTTTGGGGTGCCTTAGTGATGGTTTTGTTTCAGTATAATAAATCAAATAGAATATTAGTCTAGATTTAATGGGTTTAAAAATAAATCATTTTAATCTTTTGACCCAGAAAATGATTCCTCTTTTTTAAGACTTTATCTCAGTTTAAGAAATTTTATATCATTACTTTTATGTCAGAACTTTAAATATTATCACCATTTTTTTTTTTTACTCAATAGCATCTTTCAAGAAAAAAAGAGACAGGAATATGTAAAAATGAGGAAGAACAGACCAAAATAGAACATCCAGCTCATACTTTATTCTGAAATATTATTTCTGAAAATACTGATAAATTGACTCATCCTTTTGGTCCTGATATCAGGAATGCGTTAAAAACATCCGACAGGCTCACTAAAATCTGGATTGGCCATTATGTGAAGTTTTGAAGTGCTTTCTGAATTTTTTTCTGATTACACTCTTAAATGTTTGAAAAGTGGTCATGATCAAAGACTGAATTTAAGCTGTACCTAGTGCCTTGCCAGCCAGCACCTTTGATATATGTCAATATTGAGCAGAGATTTCTAATATGGCATCTGATGTAACAGAGGAATGAGATGCCAAACTATAAGATAGAAAAGCTGAGAGACTGGGGAAAGAAACCCAAACTTACCAGCATTTTCCTTACTCTGTCTTGTCACAGGCAGTGAAATGCTTTGAAAGTGATCTTAAGGAGAAGACAAATTCTGAGTGTAACAGTGAGATTTCAGTGACATGGAGAAGCTGGAGAGATGGCTGAAATCCACAGAATGTGAAATGTCCCTCAGTCAGCTTTCCTCAGACCTAGTGTAAGAGGAATTCACTGCTGGGTCTTGAAGGCATTGTCACATCTGGTTGTGCCTGGAGAAATATCTGGGCTTCTATGCTGCACATCGTGGGTAAATATGGAATTAAATATTTTACTTTTAAACTTTAAAAAAGAATAGAGCAGCTATGTATACATGTGAAACCATAAGAAAAGTTTTTTATTCTTTTTGTTGCTTACTTCAAATTATGACTTCTTTTCCTGGACTTTCAACAATCCTGCCCTCCCAACTCCCGGAATAATCCATATATCATGGTAGAATGTGTGGTCATGTCCTAAAAAAAAAACAAACTCACTCAAATTACCTTGTTTTGTTGTCTTTTGGGATAATTGTTCAAATGGAAGAGTTTTTTTAAATGAAACATATTTCTCTTTTTCTGCTTTTCCTTGTCAGTTCTTGGGGAGCTATTCCATCTAAGCACTAGTTTAAATGGTGAGTAATTTCACTTTTCATTTTAGAACTTCTAAACCAAACATTATTTTGGTCCCATCTTCCCTGAGTAAATTTCATGAGGATATACCCCAAAGGCTTTAACTTGATGAGAAAAGAGTTAAAGAACTAGGACAGTGCATTGGGGGTCACTTGTCTCTAAGGCTGACATTAACAGCAAGGAGAAAGGTGAGAAAGTGTGTACTTCCTTCTTTAGGATGAGACTCACTTAGGAACCAATGCACAGTGGAGACTTCTTATTTATTGGAACTAAGAATTAAATCTGGGCAGGGGCTTTCCTGGTGTCACAGTGGTTAAGAATCTGCCTGCCAGTGCAGGGGACACGGGTTTGAGCCCTAGTCCAGGAAGATCCCACATGCTGAGGAGCAACTAAGCCCGTGTGCCACGACTACTCAGCCTGTGCTCTAGAGCCCACGAGCCACAACTCCTGAGCCTACGTGCCACAACTACTGAAGCCCACACACCTAGAGCCCATGCTCCACAACAAGAGAAGCCACCACAATGAGTAGCCCCCACTCGCCGCAACTAGAGAAAGCCCACGCACAGCAACAAAGACCCAAAACAGCCCAAAGTAAATACATAAAATAAATTTAAAAAAAAAAAGTCTGGGTAGATTTCCAAAATAGGCAACATTTTCCTTGTCTTCAATATGGTCCCCTTTCAGGTGTGTGGCTCCTCCTCCCATTTCCCTCTGGAATTCGGCATTCCTTTCCACCTCTCCTCCTTTCCTCATGCGAATCCCTAAACATAAATCCTGAAAATCTGCTTATAAATCTCTTCAACTCTCATACTCTAGAGAAGATAGAAATACTTGTTCAGAAGTATTTCCTGTAGGAGTATTAATGGTTTAACAGGCATCAAAGTGAAGAGTAAGGGAGAAACAGTGTAGTTCTGGCATCCACCAGTGGTGGGAGAGGTCTTGGCTGGGTTGACGTCAAGGGGATTTCATGGTCCCCTCAGTGAGTCAGGTCCATTTCTGAGTTAGACTTTGTCTGCTAGATATCATTACTAGCACTGGTGAAAAGAAATAACCTGCTCTGCTCTGCTTCAGCAAATTGTGTGTATTATCCACAACGACTGTTCCCATCAACCCATATAAGTAGCTCTTTTCATTGAGCACAGAGGGAGAAGAAGAGAAAGTAGAAATTAGAAGTTTTCAGAGTTCCTACTCTGCAAAGCCTCTTACATATTAGCTCCCTTAAGCCTAACTAACCCTTTATAAAATGAGTTTGCTTCAAAAAATAACAGCAACCATTATTTATTTTCATTTTATTTTTATTTTATTTTATTTGTATTCAAGTATAGTTGATGTACAATATTGTGTTAGTTTAAGGTGTACCACAAAGTGATTCAGTTATATATATGTATGTATATATACATACATATATATACTATTTTTTCAGTTATTTTTTCCATTATAGGTTATTACAAAATATTGAATATAGTTTCCTGTGCTATACAGTAAATCTTTGTTGCTTACCTATTTTATGTATAGTAGTTTGTATCTGTTAATCCCATACTCCTCATTTATCTCTCCCCTCTTTCCTTTCCCCTTTGGTAACCATTAAGTTTGTTTTCTATGTCTGTGAGTCTGTTTCTATTTAGTATATAGATTCATTTGTATTATTTTTTCGATTCCACATACAAATGATACTGTATAATATATTTGTCTTTCTCTGTCTGACTTATTTCACTTAGTATGATACTCTCTAGGTCCATCTATGTTGTGCAAATAGCAATATTTCATTCATTTTTATGTCTGAGTAATATTCTGTTGTGTATACATATATGTATACGCACACACACACACACACATACACACACGTGTACACCACATCTCCTTAAGCCAGTTGTCTGTTGATGGATACTTGAGTTGTTTCCATCTCTTGGCTATTGTAAATAGTGCTGCTATGAATGCTGGGCTGTGTATCTTTTTGAATTGGAGTTTTTCATCTTTTCTAGATATATACCAGAAGTGGGGTTGCTGGGTCTAGCAACCATTATTTATTGACCTCATGTATGACAGTTTCCAGTTTATTATCTTATTTATTAATTCTCATATTAACTCTGTTAAATTGGTATCTTTACCAATTACCCCTGTTTCCTAGATTGGGAAACTCAAGGTTAAAAGCAATTATCCTGTTGACCTATAACTATAGAGCTGGGGTTATGGGCCCATTTACATTTTTCATAGGATAAAACAATAGCCAATGGTTACATAAGTTGGAAATGGTTAAGCTGAGAAGTGAACTAAGGTTTGAATCGACCCAAAGCCAATGTCAGTGCTATTGTGGTTATGAGTGTGTGTGTGTGTGTGTGTGTGTGTGTGTGTGTGTGTGTGTGGTTGAGATAGATATGTCTTTTTTGCAATCCTTTCTGACTTTCTAAATTCTTAGCCCTTTTTGTGAACTAATAAATGATTAATTTAAAAATAGAGAAATGTAAGGACAAAAGAAAAGGAAAAAGGAAAACATGGGGGGAATTATTTCTCCAGTCAAAACCAAAAGACTATTAGGATATAAGAGGAATAAAGCATAAGCAGCTTAGATAGAGAATGATCAATAACACCTATCTATGGAATGCTGCTAAAGTGCTAGTCATTGCCTTATATTTGATAGATTTTCACACTTAAACCTCCAACAATTCTCTGAAGTAGACCTTATTATCTCCACTTAAAAAATTAAAACAATATGATACAAAGATTGTAAGTAATTTACCCGAGGTCAAACTTCTAGTAAGATTCAGGATGTTCATACTAGGAGATGCTCCTTTCTAAGGCTATTTGATACCATCTCTTCCAACCTTTCCTCCTAGGTTCAGATATCAATTCTCTCTTCTAAGGAAAGAAGGCAGTGCCCAGAAAGTGTTCTGCTAGCCTGGACTCTGGCTAGTTTAGATAATATCATTTTCCTTTTGGCCAAGGTGAGAGAGGTGGAGATGCCCTGACTTTGAAAGATGAGAGCTCAGAGACTATAGTTTGCCAAAGGAACAGAAGGGAGAGCTCCAAGTTCACTGCCTTGCCAGTCCAGACCTTTCAAGGCAGAGATAATCAGGTCATCTTAATGTTATTAGTTGATGGGAAAGATAAGAAAATATAGATTGAAAATGTTTAGGGTAAAAATTATCATAACAGGGACTTCCCTGGTGGCACAGTGGTTAAGAATCTGCCTGCCAATGCAGGGAACACAGGTTCAAGCCCTGGTCTGGGAAGATCCCACATGCAGCAGAGCAACTAAGCCCTTGCACCACACTACTGAGCCTGAACTCTAGAGCCCGCGAGCCACAGCTACTGAGCCCTCGTGCCACAACTACTGAAGCCAGCATGCCTAGAGCCCAGGCTCCACAACATGAGAAGCCACCGCAATGAGAAGCACATGCACTGCAACAGAGTAGCCCCCGCTCGCCACTAGAGAAAGCCCACGAGCAGCAATGAAGACCCAACACAGCCAAAAATTTTTAAAAATTAATTTAAAAAAATTATCATAACACAGATAACTGAGATCAAGATGGCGAGTAGGAAGATGCTGAGCTCACCTTGCCCCATGAACATGTCCAAAATACATGTACGTGTGGAGCAATCCTCACTGAAAACAAACTGGAGACTGGCAGGAAGACTCTTGTACAACCAAGGCTGTAAAGAAAGCTATACACAAAGTAGGATAGGAAGGGAAAAGAAGCGATCAGTTTGGGACCCACACCACTAGGAGGGGACACAGAAGAGCAGAGGGCTATCAGGAGCTCAGAGATCCTCCTCCCTGGGCAGTGAGTAGCTTGAGCCACATATTGGGCACCCCAGTCCTGGCCTCTAACATTGGAAAAATGAGTCCCTTAGCTGGTTTGAAAGCCGTGGGACTTACCAGAGGACTGTAAGATACAGAGATTCCGCTTGTGAAGAGCTCACACACATGCCTGTTTACTCCGGGGAACAAGATAGAGGAAACAGATTGAGAACAGCCAGGGGTCTGGCAGGTTTCCTGAAACTGCCCAGCACATGCCCCAGCCCACACCAGGTGCCGGCTCAGACCCTTCTTGCTCCAGCGCTGCTTTCCACTGGGGTGAAGGTAATGTTGCCCAGAAGAAGAATGCACACATAGAGGGAACTGAGCCAGCTTCGAGTCAACCCTTAGGGCTTCTGCTGCAGCACCCTGGGACCACACTCCCACTTAGGGTGATGATGACCACTGAGCATAAGAGAAGTCCCGGCTCACACCTGACTCTGGCTCTAACCTCTTCATCTCTAGCCCCACCTCCCACCAAGGTGATAACTGCCAGCACACTCTGGGGGAGGATGTGACTTGAGCTCACTTCAGATCTAGCTCTCACATCAAAGCCACCGGGCACACGCAGACTGCATAGAGGTGCTCCCACACAAGGATGCCCCTTCAAGACCGGGATAAGTAACCATTTCATCTAATTTCATAGAGAGAGAGAAAGTTAAACAAAATGATAGTTTAAGGAACCTCTGGGACGACATCAAGTGTACTAACATTTGCATTATAGGAGTACCAGAAGGAGAAGAGAGATAGAAAAGGGTCAAAATGTATTTGATGAAATTATGGCTGAAAACTCCTCACACCTGAAGGAAACAGATATCCAGGTACAAGAAGCATAGAGGATCCCAAACAAGATGAACCCAAACAGACCCACACCAAGACATATCATAATTAAAATGGCAAAAATTAAAGAGAGAATTTTAAAGGTGAAAAAGAGAGAAAAAAAAAAGAGTCACTTAACAAGAGAACCCCCAAAAGGCTATCAGCTGGTTCTTTAGCAGAAATGTTGCAGGCCAGAAGGGAGTGGCATAATATATTTGAAATGCTGAAAGGGAAAAACCTACAACCTAGGATGTTCTACCCGGCAATGTTATCATTCAGAATTGAAGGGGAGACAAAGAACTTAGATAAGCAAAAACTAAAAGAGTTCATCAATACTAAACCAACCCTACAAAAAGTATAAAAAGTCTTCTTTAAGTGGAAAAGAAAAGCCTGCAGGAAGTAAGAATTTATAGGAAAGGAAAAACCCCACTAGTAATGGCAAATATGTAAGAAAGGCTGTGGATCAACCAGTTAAATAAGCTAGTACAAAGATTAAAAGACAAAACTTATAAAATCAATTCTAACTACAATAAACAGTTAAGAGGTAAACATGAAGATGTAAAATATGACATCAAAAACACAAAACATGAGAGAGGGGAGTAAAAAAATGTAGATCTTTTGGAATGTGTTTGAACTTAAATGACTTTATCAGTTTAAAACGAGTAGATATAGTTACAGGTCAATACATATCAACCTCGTAGTAACCACAATTCAAAAAACCTACCATAGATACACAAAAACTGGAAATAAAGGAACAAAAACATACCACTAAAGAAAATCATTAAACCACAAGGCAATAAACTTAAAGAAGAGAAGAACAGAGAAGAACGACAAAAATAATCATAAAATAAGTAACGAAAGTGGCAATAAGTACATACCTATCAATAATCACTTTAAATGTCAACGGCTTAAATGTTCCAATCAAAAGACATAGGGCGGCTGATTAGATTAAAAAACAGGACCCATCTATATGTTGCTTACAAGAAACTAACTTCAGACCTAAATACACACACAGACTGAAAGTGAGGGGATGGAAAAAAATATTTCATGCAAATGGAAATGACAAAAAAGCTGGGGTGGTAATACTCATATGACAAAAAAAGACTTTAAAACAAGGTCTGACAAAAGGCAGAGAAGGACATTATATAAGGGGATCAATAGAAAAAGAACATATAACATTTGTTAACCAAATCTAAGTCTATAAAGCAAATATTAGCAGACATGGAGGAAGAAATTGACAACAGTTCAATAATAGTAGGAGACTTTAATACCCCATTACACCAATGGACAGATCATCCAGACAGAACATCATGATCCCTGTTTTAGAGGATGAACTGAAGCTTGGCATGGTTATAGGTCTTACTCAGGGTGAAACAGCCTATATTTGGAATAGACAGTGACACACCCAGTTCTGTTCACCCCTACAGCATCTACTTCTTCATTTCTGCAGTGCTATCTCATAGAAGTTTCCAGTTGGGACAGATGGAAACCCTAGAGAATAAAACTAATGTTTTAAAACCTCCTTGGCTGTCATTAAATTTGGTTAGACAGGCAATTACCTTGTTCAAGTGCATCAAAAAAATTAAGAATGAATCATTTTTCATTATGTGAAAACTCAGTTTCTACTTGGTATCTGTGCATCTTGCTTTCCTCATCAGATAATCTTAGAAAGATGACATTATTTTCAAGAGTTTTGATCAAATGCAGATTCCCAATCCTCTCAATTAATTATAAAAGATGTCTTATATACCAAGAAACAACACTATAATTTAATCAATAAATACTTATTGAATATGTACTATGGTGTTAGATACTGCGCTATGAATGGGGAATAGGATCGTGTTTTACTACGGCAATGCTAGCTACTACAACAAATTAGCTCCCAAACCGCCGTGACTTAACACAATGAGAAGCCCAATATGGATGTTCTGGGTTGGGTAGATTTCCCCCTGTTTGTGACTCAGGTTTCCCCATCTTCAAAACATGGCTTCCAAAATCTTTGTCCTTTTCTCTGTTCCAGTTAATTTTAAGGTAAAAGAGTACAGAGCATTGCACGTGAGAATTTAAATGGACCTGTTCTGGAAATGGTCTCCACCACTTCTATGCACATTCCATTGGCTAGAACTCAAGTACGGCCACACCCATCTGGCTGGGAAAGGTGGGCTATCTATATACCCAAAGAATGAATAAAACATACTTTCTTCCTGTTCATTTGCCACACACGATAATATAATTGGGGAGGTGGACATTAACTAGATAACATGTAAAGCCAATGGGCAATTTTAACTGTCTTGGTTATTTTTAAGTAGAGGAATATGGTGCAAAGACAGCCTATTATTTAGAGCTGGCTTTGACCTAAATAGAGAAAGGGGGAAGTGATTCTGAGGGAGTGAGACATGGATCTCAAGGACGGGAAGGTGAAGAAAGGAGGGAAGCTTGCAGAAGCATGGGAAGAATTGCTCATGGTGAACCGGTGGGACAAGGAAACGCAATGCTAGAGGCAGGATGAGGCTGGAAACCCCTAACTTGCAGAGCCTGTGGGCCATTTAGGAGTCTAAATTCTCTCCTATGACAATGCAAAGCCAATGAAGAGTTTCAGTGTCTGAACC
Organism: Kogia breviceps; assembly: GCF_026419965.1. Taxonomy (NCBI): domain Eukaryota; kingdom Metazoa; phylum Chordata; class Mammalia; order Artiodactyla; family Physeteridae; genus Kogia; species Kogia breviceps. The sequence continues at coordinate 37,455,380 of NC_081323.1, forward strand.
GACCTGGTCAGATTTACATCTTAAAAAAAAACACTCTGGCCACACTGTGAAAATGGGTTGAGGTTGCAGGGGGGAAATAAATTTGGGGAGGCCTTTTGGGGGCTGCTATAGAATGATAATGCCTTCGAGATGGATGATGGAGGTAGAATGGGAAGAAGAAGAAGTAGAGACATTTAGGAGGTGAATTTTATCAAACTTGGTTATAAACTAGTCTTTGTTATTTATCTGTTTAGCGCTTTTGCTGGATGGTTTGCCTCTTTATGGCTTCTATGTTTACTGATGAATTTTAAGACTGGGGGGGACAATGTTGCTGGGATTCAGACTGCTAGCTTGGATAGCCTTGGGCCATCCTTAAGCAAAAATGAAATGGAGATATAGTTACTGGTGGCCCGGCATCCTTTGTTATCATCTTTCTCTGTCAAAACCTTCACCTTCTCCGTTTAATTTCAGTCTTCCGTCTTGACCTCAGGGGCAGAGAAAGTGGGTCTGTACACCTAATTTTTTCCATGATGTATCATGTTGCCCTATGGGCATCTGCACTTCAAAAGAGGATTTTAAGGGAGAAGCATACCTGTTTAAAGAGATTAAGTCAGAGAATTATAGCAATGTTGATTAGTATATTGGGGTGGCCTTCAAAGCATGCGACATGGGTGCCATTTTCAGTGCCTTTAATAACGCCATTGATTCTGGTTCTACTTGGGGCCTCCTAACTCTGGTGGGAGAAGCTCCTTAGAGCAGCCTGGACCTGGACCTGGAGTTTCCCTAAGATAACTGAGACGCGTGCCGGTTCTTCTGGGCTGAACTAAGATCTGAAGCTTCCGTCTTCTCTTTCACAACTTGACACCACTGGGCAGAATTTGAAAGGCAGAGGGATATTCCATTTCTTGCTGAAAATATACATATGCTAGAATTTAAAAATATTTTTGTAGGTACACAACAATTTAAAAACAAAACAAAACTATGTATTCTATTTTTGTGTATGTATAGTTAAGGAAGCCACAAACCACTCAAGAGAGCTTTATTTATGGATGCCCTTCCACTGTGGTTAAGAATGTACTGCTCTATTTGGAAGCAGATTATAGGAAACCATGCTCTTTTTCTCTCTTATCCCCCTCTCCTACGACTAAAAATATGGAAACAGAACTGAGGTCCTACGAGGTGACACCTGATTTATCCCTAGATGCCTCTACGTATGTGGATATGTGTGGGTGTGTGTCTACGTGAGTCAGCCTTTTCACTCAGTTAGCTCACCAGCTCAGCCCCCAAAATACCCACCTACTTTTGAGCTGAAGTCAGAGCCCAAAAAACACAGTCCTGTCCCTCCAGCTGGAACTGGGGGGAGAAAGACAGAATTTTGTTGCTAGCAGATCCATCCCCTTGGCAGAAAAACCCCACGTACACCTGTTCAAATAGATCTCCAATGATTTTCAGTCTCCCAGCATTTGGTTGACATAAAGAGTGTAGTGTGATTCTTCATTTATTTTACAATTCAGTGAGCACCAAATTAAGTTTAATAGCCATGATAAACACACACATGCACACATACCTCTCCATCCCCAATTAAAAAAGATTTATCACATTCTGGCTAATAATAAACACTTGGTTTCAGCTCTTTTTTTTTTAACACCATGAAACTATTTTAGGCCATTTAATTATTATTAAACTGTAGGATTTGGAGCATGTTTTCAAGGGACATTGTAATGCTTTATCTACAGCCTGTAAATGTTGTTGATATATGTATTCAGAGGAGAGTATCTAGTGATATTCAATAATCTTGAGTGTAGTGTGTGTGTGAAGGTGGCAAAAATGCCACATATCCTACGGAGTCAGTTAAAGCAAGGTCGGATATTTAGGTGTTTGGGTTCTTGTCTTTGTGAAGAGTTTTGAGACACTCTGGCCAAAGAGGTCTTCCCCACCAGCCTGAATATTCTCAGAACCATTGACTATTACAGCCACCTTTGAGCCTTACGCTAAAGCCAGAACAAAGCTGATTTTAATTCTGACTTTGTCCAACTGCTGCCAATATACTCAGTGAGGGGGGGGGCATCCAGTGTTATGACTGTAGCTGGAAAATACCCCCTCCCATTCCCAGTCTCCTTTCATCCAATTATACGCCTGAAAGAGGCTTTAGAACACTGGCAGCCAAATCCTCGGGGGGAGGAGAAAAGACCGTGGTTTGATGGAAAGGACAGAAGGAAGAGAAAATGAAATTGCACTATTTGAAAATCCTAACCATTATTAGCTACAGAAAACTTAATGAAAATAGAGATCCCCAGGTTAAGAGTTTTGTGCTGTGGACAGTTGATGCATTGTCAGCATCTTCTGGGTTGCAGAAGTTTCTAAACTTCTTTTTATCAGGTGGACTTTTTTTTTTTTTAATCAGAATGATGTAAAGAATTCCGTATGTAGGACAGATAAAGCAGAGTTATATTGTTTGACCTGATGTGGCCTGGAGGCTCACACACTCAGCTTTGTCCTAAAGTACCCCTCAATTTCTATGCATCATCTTCATGGGACCTCAGCACTCTGTGGAATCCAGTTTGAGAAACAACTTGTATGCTTGAACCCATTGCTTTAAAAGATCCTATTGGCAGTGATTTAGGGGCAGCAGTGAACATCCAGCTGTGATATAGGAGTGGAAGGCAGAGAGGTCAGAGGAAGTGTGCCTACATAGAGCCGTGACCATTGCTTACTCCTATGGCAGGCGGTTGGTATATGTGTATGCCATATTGGACCCATTTATATATTTGGTCCTCATCTGACAAAGGATTTTTCTCAGGGCACAGAACCATCTATGGACAAGTTGGCTCCAAGAAGGAACATGAGGAATGTCATTTCCAAAATCCAGCCGTATGATTTTCTGACTTCCCTACTAGATTCTAGAAAGGGTCTATGATTGATGGCTGACTCAGTTCCTCCTCTGAACAATCTGATTTTTTGTTAGTGAATGAGTAATTGCACCCTAAGAGCATATAAATATGGACAGAGAAAAGTGGTAACCAAAGCTAAGAAGTAACTTCACAGAATTTTGAAACTCAGAAGCTACCACTCAGCCCCTTCTGGGACACTGGTTTGAGTTGTCCTAAAAGCATGGCTGAGGATCAGAGACTGTTCACTACAAAACTTCCTTTGAACATAGCCTGTAAAATGCTTTTATTTACTGATTAGGTCTTCTTATTCTTCAGCAAGGGAAGTAGAATTCAGTTGTGACATGAGAGCCTTTGAATCAGAGCATCTTAGTAATTAAAAAGGTATTTTAAAATATTGAATAAAACTTCCAGGACAAGATGGTGAAATAAAGGCTTTTTTCCCTTTTCCCTCCTGAAACCTGCAGACATGAGGATAGGATGGAAAATTTAGAGACCCCAACTAGATACGCTGATGATTGCTGAAACCCATGGCCACAGACAGTAAACAGTATTAGCTAAATATGGATACATTTAGACAAATTGAAGGGACGATGTCACAAATAAATAGAGAAACAGATTTAAAGCGGGATATGATATTCTCTGAAAATACATTGGAGGATTCTGTGGGAATGATAAAGAAAAGGAACATGGTGGGAGTCAGAAAGGGGGAAGAGGGTAGACCCCTGAAATGTGCTGTTTGACTTGGTGCAGCAGTGGAGACAAGGACTAAAGGAAACACACTTTGAACATACTGCCTTTATTGTTTTTCTTTCTCATGGCCTGCATGCTTATTCTAGAGAACTGGCCTAAGGCTAATGCAGCGAAGATTCCTGAAAGGAAGTGACTAACAGCATCATAAGGATTCATCGGTGTTGACTGTAAAGAATGACGCTGAGTGTGAGGGTAGCTGTATATGTGTGTGTGTTGGAGAGGGGGTGTAGGTATTTAAAGCTGATACAAGGTTCCTCAGGCAGAAACTAGAAAATGAGTAGAAAACGATTACAAAACCACATAGCGATTTTTGCACTCCTGCATTTTCACCGTCCCAATTCTCTATGTATTCACCTAATCATCCCCTGCACACTCCGACCGTAAAAAGCTATCTGGATGTTTGTCAGTAATTGAATGTTGGAAGAGAGTCACCCGCATTCAAAGATCAGGAAGAAGCCAAAGTTCTTGTGGAAAGCAGGCAAAGCTTCATTCCATATGCATTGAGCAAATATTTGAGCACAGGCAATGTGCCAAGTTATGTTCTAGGCTCAGAATAGATAGATGGAGATAGAGAATGAAGCAGACAGAGAGGTCGTGGCACTTACACTCCAAAAGGGTGAAACGAATGTCATATGCAAAGGACAGATGAAGATTCTCCTGGGAAACTTCCTCGGAATCAGAGGCCCCTCTGAGCGAATTACCACACATGCTACACACTCAAAGAAACTACAGAGACCAGGCGAACTCATATAATAATAAATCAGACAATAGATGATAAGACCAAAGAAGGAGCTGGAAAGTAAGTGGGTAGCACTCAAAAACTGAAAATGGAAATAACAGCATGGCTGGAAAGCTAAGCAGTGTAGAGGTTTGTCTCTTATCTGCCTTCCACAGGCAGGGGGTGCTTGGGGACTTCCACACCTGGATGAGGACCAGGGCAGAGAGCGAGGCTTAGCGAGGTTGTCACAAGTCCTGCAGGAGGGGCGAGGAGCCCTCAACAGAAAGAGGCTGGAGGTGCACCTGAGGAAGGAGTCCTGGCCACACGTGGTGATTCCTTGTGAAAATTCACCCAGCTGTGCTTTGTGATTTATTCACTTTTCCACGTGGGTGTCTCACCTAAATAGAAAGTTTGCTAAAAAACAATTGAGGTGTATAGGTGATGATGAGAGAGAAATGAAATTCTCGGTGGAGAGAACAGCATCAAAAGCGTGATTCAACTGCTATGTGTCTATGTGTGCTTGAGAGAAAGGGAGAGAAGGAAAAAGAGAAGGAAAGAGGGAAGGAGAGAGGAATGTGGTTCTTTATTCCTAGAGCATAATGCATAAGGTGCTTGGAAATCTGTGCTTACAAAATGGAAAGCGATAGGCATAGACCTGCAGAAAAAACATTTTTAAAGTTGCAGGAAATAGAATGACTATGACAAATGGGAGGTGTCAGGTTGAATTTCATCCATGAAAAACCACTGGTTAAAACTAACACTAACTTTCAGGTAATGAGAAGCTGCACCTCTCCAGGGAGCTGAGAAGAGGAAACACAAGAATATTTTGTATCTGCTATTGTCATGGAAAATACCCTAATGCCTGGTTGCAAAGAATAATGAAGCTCACTTATTAACTCTTTTATTCCAGAAATACTTGAACTTTACTACTGGCCAGACCCTGTAGTATACGCAGGACATATACTAGAGAAGAAGTTATTGGCAGGAGAGAATGGATGGTAAGAGAGAAGACAGGTGGAAGAAAGGGAGGAGACAATGAATCTTAACTTTAGTATTAAAGCCTTTCTGAACAACAGGGATGGAAACATGTACAACTGGTAAAAATAATAGAGACTGGCAAGAGGGAAAAATATTTTTGAGAGAGGATGAGGCTAAGAGAATGACATGTTGAGTGTATAGCATCTATATTAGAATGCTAAAGTCAACATTTCCTGTTGTTTTGGAGTCTGATGGAGTTGCCACACCATCTACATAGGACAAGCATGACAGCCAGGAGCTATTGCTGTGTTCCTGACTCCTTCCAGCACCTGCCTTCCCTGCCTGATGGTTTCCTCTGGCTGCTGGTGCCCGCTCTTCCTGCACGTATTCATCGCATGTTGGAAGTGTCAGGGAATTAAGCACTGCTCATGTAGAGTACTTCCAATCAACGATAGAGTGATTATATAAATGGTGTATTTGTACGCAGATAGAGTGGTGCATACATGCCCCAGCTCCCTCACCCCCAGGTGGGATAACTGGGAAGCCTGTGTTGTACACTAACTCTCAGAGTTTTTACCCATAGCGATAACTCGATTGAAAAACACACCCCATACTGGCTTCCTCCTCCTACCTGTCTGTCTCCCCAGCTCCTCAGTCTGTGTTTCCTGGGATCACATTCCTAATTAATCTTCTTGCACTCATGTCTCCAGATGCTTCTGAAGGAACTTGAATTAAGAAAAACAAGAAACTAGTTTTTCAGCCCCTTAGCACATCACTTATATATGGAGAAAAGGAGATGAAGAGAAATGAGAAAGGCTGAGTGTGGATTTACATGGAGAGAATTGCTTGGAGAGCATGCATCTCCCCCCACCTCATGGGGGAGGTAAGAGTGAAGTTAGGTGAGGAGGGGGACACCTCTTGGAAAACCTGACCTGGGCCCCTGGAATTTAAAGGTGGGGGGCACAGAGATTGCTGTGTGACTCCTGGCTAGAGAAGCAAGAGGGAGAGCAATTAAATGGAACTGGGCTAAGCGGGGGCAATAGACACAGGTGGGTGTTTGCTGTGGGCCAGCCATGCACTCACAGGAAGGAAACAAGATTTATGTACTGATGTTGCCAAGTGGCTATGATCCTTCCCTCTTTGTATCCACACCTTTTCAGTGTGCCTGGACAGCTCCTCCTGTTGAGAAGTAGAAGTAAGGTCTATTTCCCCACCCCTTGCATCTGAGCAGGATCTGTAATTTCCTTCGGCCGATAGAATTTAGTGGGAATGACATTGCACTAGTCCTAAGTCTATGCCTCCCAAGGGGCTGCCAATATTTTGACTCTGTCATGGAAACCTGACCAATGGGCCACATGAATGAGAATAAGTTAGCCTGCTAGAAGATTGGTGACCACATGGACCAGAGTTGAGTCAACCCAGTTGCCTAAGCCAAATCCCTAGACAGAGAGCAGAGCTGACCATCAGCTGACCATAGGTATGGAGGGAGCCCAGTGAGAGCAGCAGAGCCACCTAACCAAGCCAAACCGAGCCCAGATAGCTAATCCACAGAGCTGAGAGCTAAATAATTAGCTGTTTTTATAAGTTACTAATTTGGGGGTGGTTTGTTAAACAGCAAATTCTTACTGATGAAAAGAGGGAACACTTAATATGGATCATATTGAATTTTTTCTATCTGGAAAATGAGACTATTTTTAACTTTCTAAGAGTAAGTTGTAAAGTATGTGATTTGCCTAAGAGAGTGTCCAGGATGGGGGGAAAAGGGCACCTCACTGCTAGACTCGCACCCCTTCATTTATATCCCTACCAGTTATAAACTGTTAGGCAATTTCTAGAATTTTACTGAGTTCTAAGCACTTTTACTTGATTGTAAGTCTCTTGAGGCTGAGAATCATGGCTGATCTATTTTCCTGGTGAGATAATATAGCTATTATCTATATTATGTATGTGTGTACCTGCGTGTACCTGTGAAATACCTTCAATAATTAAAAACTAGTGGAAAACTTCCTCTCAGTTTATTAAAACTATTTGTTTTACTTTTCATATAACACTATTGCCTGGAGTAGTAATATTTTCTTCACAATCTAAAGTTTTAAAAATTACTACTCTATTGAATGTGAAAGAACTTTGAAATATTAAAAGAGAGTGATGCCATGTATGGGCTAAAAGGGGTACAAGAGAGAAATGCTCCAAGAACTTGGAAGTAAGATATGAAAGTGAAAGTACAAAATCTACTCATATTGAATTTGAGCTGGAATAAACAAAGTCTCCCCCCAGACCCACACTCGTCCAATAAAACTAAAATGACCCTTGACTGAAAGAAAAAGTCCATTAAGGGTGGGGAGTTGGGCAGGAAAGAGAAGATGGTTGATCAAAGTGAGATACTATATAAAAAGGACAGTAAAGCAAAATAGAGTAGAAATTATGAAAAGTTGGTGGGCTAGAGAGATTTTCCTTAAAAATTATTCATTTTCATCTGTAGCCATAAAGTTGCATATAGTATTTTTTATGAAGATGTTAATCTCTTTTGTGCCATGGCTGTGTCTCACTCTTTCCTTTGTTTATTTTTGCTTTTGCTCTTCTCCTTTAACAGAATCATAAGATATTTTAATTTGTTCTTTTTCTATTTTTTCCATTTTAAAATAGTATAAAATTTCCTTTTCTTAACTGTTGCTTAATTTTGCTCTTTGTATTTCAATTTTTAGGTGAAAACTTACTTTTTTGCTAGCTTTCTTTTTTAATAATGAAGGTAATTAAAGCTATAAATTTTCCTCTGGATATAGCATTTGATGTGTTCTGTAGGTTTTGTTATGGAGTGTTCTTTTTCATTGCTTTCTAGGCAGGTTTTAATTTTCTTTTTAATTTCCTTTTTCATCAAAGATTATCTAGAAGTAGGCTGCTTCATTGTTAAGTCATTAAGATCTTATTGGTTACCACTTACTTATTTCTTTCTAATTTTCTTCACTTCTGATCAGAGAATGTAGTTTATAAAAGCTGTCTACTTATACATTTTTCTATTTTTTTTCTTAGTGGCCATATATATGACCAACCTTTAAAAATGTTCCATGACTATTTAAAAAGTACATTCAATGATAAGGTGACATATCAACTTGCTTATTATTTGTATTTTTTAGTTTGTGCCCTTCATGTTTTAGCTATATCTTTCAGTTGTGAGAGAAATACATTGGTGTTTCTACCATTATTATATTTCTCACAAGTTTTTCTTTCTTTTAAAATAAATTTAAGTATTGAGTTGCTACAGTGATTGGCTCATCTCAGTTATGACTGCTGCTGCTTCTACAATTTGCCATTTATCATTCTCTGTTGTCTCTTTTGATCCTATTTGGTTCTTTTACCCTTAAATTACATTTTGTTGATATTAATATTGCCACTTTTACTTCCATTTTGTTTCAGTTTTTCTGATATCTCTTTGCTCACTCCATTTATCTTTATATTATTTCAAAATTATTTTGAGAATGTTCCTTACATATAACATCTGGCTGTGATTTATTTTACAAAGAAATGTGTTGCCTCTGTCTTTTCATGATAGATTCCTCTTCTTTTATATTTTATACAGTGACTGATATACTGGGTGTATTGCTTTGATCTTATTTTATGTTTACTATTGGACAGAATGTTGTTTCTTTTTTTCTTTGTCTTATTTTTTCCTGCTTATTCTCTTTTCCTCTTTGCTAATTTGAAAAGTCTACTGTATTCTTCCTTGTCATTGATGATTCATATCTCTTCTCTTGATCTAAATGATCTAGATAACAATGTCTACTACTCTTTAAAAAAGAAATTCCCTCTCCCTCTTGGGAAGAAATATCACTGTTTTCTTTCTACTTTACTCCATTCCAATAAAATGAGATTTTACAAACCTACTTCCATTCTCCTCCCCTTCTTTTTTTTCTTGCCCTTAAAAGATGTTGCAATCTTTTTACTACCTCTCTGGTAACCATTTCTCCTAGGCTTGACAGATAAAGTATAGTATATATTAACTCGTTGAAGGTTAATTTACCTGTTTTCCTCTAAATTGGTGTTTTACAATCTTGGCTACACAATGAAATAAATCTCTTGGGGAGTTTAAAAAATATCAAACGCCTTGTTCCCGCCTCCAGATATTCTGATGTAATTGGTCTGTGGCATGACCTAAGTATCAGATTTTTATAAGCTCTGCACATGTGATTTTAATGTGCATCTAAGGTCAGACAACCCTTTCCCAAGATCACTCTCAATGACCCAGCACAGTTAAGCAGTGGGACCATGACCTCAGTTTGGCCAGCTATACTCTCTCCCAGAACCCTGAATCTTGATAGCAGATGGAAAAAGTATTCTGCGGCGCACCCACACCAGGCCAGGCAGCATCCTCTGCTCTGTGTTCTTGCTGCATCTGTCATCCAATCCTTTGCGCACTCCCTACCTTATCAATTAAAAACCCCCTTTGCTTAAGCAGGGCAGAGTCATTTTCTGTTGCTGTCAGCCAAAGAATCTTAAGCAAGAGAAGCCACAAGCTTTTCATCACTCTGTACATCTGCCGAAGAGCCTCAATCTGCCATGCTGATCACTGTCTCAGCACCTTGTATCGTGCTCCTTCCCACACATCAGGAAAACTGAAAACAGAAGGCCAGAGAACCACCCAAGCTTCTATTAAAGGTTAGTGACTTAAAATTCACATTTGTACCTTCAGATCTGTTTCCTTGCTCCATCAATCATGACCACACCAGAAATCTGGTTTTTGTTTACTTGATTTTAGGAAAAGTGTAAAGAAAGGGCATTGCATAATTTGACGGACAAGTCAGAAAGCATATGACTAAACAGAAAAATTGGGAAACCTTCCATAGTACCAGACAAGAAGAGCACAGGCATCTGCTTCCAGCAGAACTCTCTGTCTCAAATACACATTTGCATGGAGACCATAGTGGAGATGGTTGAAGAAGACATAGGATATTACAAGTTGCTATCTGACACTTATTATCTCTCCTGCACATGCACATGCACTTTTAGGTCAAAGTCCCGGGAAGCACTTGATTTACTGAAGGCAGGCTCTCGGGACAACCTATAGGGAGGTAAGGGAAGCAGAATGGCACAGGGGAAGGAGCTGAACGACCATGTAGTCACAGCTGGAGCTTGGCCTCAGCTTGATCTCATTGGGAGCTCTGGAACGTGAATTAAACCACTGAGTTGAGGCACGGGGGAATGGCCTTTTGAACCCCCATATCAACTAGTCATTGGTAATTCCCTCAGGCATTTCCAGGACAGCAGGTAAATCCTCTGGAGCGGGGAGTTCTCAGAAGCCAACACTCACAGTAGCTGGGAGGTGGGGGCACCTGCTGGCCAAGGTGATCCAATAGCAGCTTCTATACGTGGATGAATACGGTTAGTGGCACTGTGCCTCAGTATTTACATTTGTGAAATGCAATAAATAGTCCCATAGTCCATATAACTTTAATACTGAATTATTTTGTGGGGCAAGATATTTCTTTCTTTGCATACCTCAAAACATGCCTTCTTCATGTACTGGTTACTGCTTGAGAAATCACCTTTCTCTTAAAACTTTGATTCTAGTGAAAATGCAAGGTCTCGCAAAGGAATCCTACCTTGAGCACTTGAGTACACCCTACTAGCAGAAGGGCTAGTTACTGATAGCTAGCTGAGGGATCGAGGTTCCCTGTGTTCTGCCTGTGTGGACCCCCAGCAATGTGACCTTGCAAAAGTGATGTACCCTTTCTGGGCTGCACCTTCGTCATTTATCAAGGCCAAGGATCAGAGTACATGATTCCTGAGTTCCTCTTGAACTCTAAAAATTTGTCAGTGGCTGATTTGATTTCTCATTTCAAGCAGCGAGGAGGCAGAGATAACTTTTTTTTGTTTACAAGGGACAAGTTTTCATCTTGCAGCCTTAATACAAAAGCAAGAGAAAGAAATGTAATAGCACTGAGGTAACAGCAGTTTTGCTTTGTTTGGATTCAGGGTCTCTGATATGACATATTGCATGTGTCAATGGAATGTGATTTATTTTGCTTCATAACATTTGGGAACAGATATTTGGTATTTCATCCAAGGAAAGCAATTTGCAGAAACCTTTTAGATGGTGGCTGGAGCATCAGTAATCGCTGCCATTTCTTTATGCCAACATTTCCTTAAAGCTGCACAATCTTTCATTTTAATCATCCCTCTCAGCAGGCTCCTTCTAGGGCTCTGGAGCAGGGCACCCACCCGTCAGAAATGAGGTTCTATTTTTAAAGCCAACAAACTCCCTATTAATCCTGTGAAATCTGCTCAGATGGCTGCTCTTCTGGGTTCTCTGTGCCCCCGCCCCCTGCTCTCAATGCCCCATCTGCACAGCCCTCCCCTGGAAGATATTTTTAGCTGTTAGCTGCTACATCCTTGAGAATTACTAGGTGGATGCTACACTTTGCTTCTAAAGTAAACATTTTAGAGATTCTGGTTTTCATTCCTAATATTTTTCAGAAGATGAAGGATGCTGCTCCCTAATACAGGTGCCTAAAGAATTAATCTCAACTTTGAATCCTTTGTCTACCTTGGAATCCCTCTTTCTTACAAGGGGCTAAATACTCTAAAAAGTTCCATGGTCTTTTCCTCGTGTGAGTCAGCAGTCACTTTGACCCATCATTCTTGATGGTGTCTCTCCAAGGCAGCCTTGGGAACTACATTGGGAGGGGGAAGTCTGCTCTCTCCCACTGCATACATTTTCCCTAAGTGTTCAAATATGAAATCAGTAAACTAAGATGCCTCAGTAAGACTACAGTGCTGGGACATAGCAATTATGGCTTAAGAGCACAGCACGGTACCCCAGGAAGCCACAATCACCACAGTATTTTCAAAGCATCTTTGGGAGTTTCAACGAATAATGTCTACATGATAAGAGTTTGACTTAGCAAATATGAGTATCAGTGCTCAACTACCGACTCTTCACAACAAAAACTGTATTGTTTAGCACGTTATCACCTGTTTTGGTTTGCGGGCTGTAGTCTTTTGAAATGTTCTTGAATAGGTTTAGATGCACGTCGAAAAAAAAACTCCTAAGCGAAAGGGTAAGCAGGGAAAAGAGTCTATCTTGCACCTCCTTTTCCCAATCTCCTTCCAAATATACACGTATATGTGTTTGTATATATTCAACATTATGTTATACATTTTATATTATTTTACACACCTATACATATACATATTTATACACACGCACATATATAAAGTGAATCTTAATTGTTTTGCCCCAATATTTTGCACATTGTTTTGGATCTTCTTTTTTTTTTTTTCATTAAACACTTTATCTTGGAGAACATTTTATATCAAAAAATATAATGTCTCCTTTTCCATAAATGGCCGTGTCACTTTCCATTACTTAAATGAACCAGAATTTATTTAACAAATCCTGATAACTAGTTTCCAATTAGCAAGGGATACTGTGGGAGAAAGAGGTCTTTGTTCTGTACAGAATTTCAGGTTAATTACTCTTTGGTTACTTGGGGGTGATTTTGTGAGTTTCTGGGAATTCTGTTTTAGGTTTTGCCACAATCTCTTCCCACTCCCTTGCTCTTTCCTCTCCCTTTTATCTACAAAACCTTGAACAAATTCAGGTGATTTCTGTGTGGTAGTATTGTTAAAAACAAAACAAAACAGTCCAAAATGCCTCCTAACAGTGAGTTCTCCGTAAATAAATAAATAACCCTCCAAACAAAAGACCCTAAATGTTTAGCTAAGGTGTGTTTGTTACCATGCTTTATGTTTCCCAGGGTCTGTATTTGACCAGTACAGAAATCAGCCATTTGTTCTTCTTGTTCAGAGCCTGGCATATATCTTCTCTATTCTGGACACTGTTCCATGAACCACAGCAGAGAGGCGTCCTCACAGAAGCTTTCACATTTGTCGAACAATGAGCAGGTTGAGGTGACAGGGGTAGGTATCCTGCAGGAGCCCAGGAAGCTCTGGACGGTGGCTGTGGAGTGGCTCTGATGACTTTGGGAGCGTGGGTATCTGCTCTGACTCCCTGCATCATCCCCTGTCTGGGGATAAAGTGAAAGGACGCTTCAAAGAAAAAGCACAGCTGGCTTCAAAGTGGCATTTTCTAAAGCAGCCTTGGCATTCGACCACATTTACCTGCCTTAGTTTACAGAGGGAAATGAGGCTACTCCTTCCATCCCATTTCCCTTAGCGCTTTGTAGCTCTGGAGTCTTATGTGAATCTATGTCTGGACTGACACAGTTTGGGGAAGACCATCTCCCACACACCAGCAGATGGTTGGCACACTTGCTTTCCTGAGTCGCAGTTCAAAAACCAATTCAACGTTTCACTTGTACAGGATTTCTGTGTCAGATTTTGCACCTTTCTTAGAGAAAATGCTGAAAGATAAAAAGAACTCCTGGAAACATAAATTATTGTAATTTAAGGCAATATATTTATATTACCATTTTTCATGCTTTTTAAATGACAGCTGTCTTAGGTTGGGTCCTTATAAACAGAACCTGAGCTAGGGATTTTGTTATAGGTGATGTAATGGTGGAGGGTTCTCAGGAGGAACCTGTACGGGAGCAAAAGAAGCAGGATGGACAGGGAAGTCAGGCATGGATGTATACTCTGATGGAATCTGGCTTTAGCTTGGTCTCACTAGAAAGTTCTGGAACATAAAGTGTACCACCTAGTTGCTTCCCTGGAGGTCAGGGGCTGGTCTTTTCTACCTACATATTTGTCAGTCATCATCTGCCCCTGGGCATTTCTAGGGGTCTCTCTAGAGGGCAAACATCCTGCAAACTCTCTGCAGCCAACATTCAAAGCAGCTGGGAGATAGTCCACCAGCCTGACCAGTGGGGTCTGGGTGGGGGCCCATAGCACCAACACAACCCATAGCATAAAGCTAAGCACTTAACTTTGTGACCTGCACATAGAGTGCTATATACTAAAAAAGAAAGTATTCCCAAGTAATGCTTATTTATCCACTTGTGGTTCAAGGTGAATAATTTCTATTTTTTTCTAGTCTATCCTAATTCATAAAAAAATTGGCAGTCATGGCCCACTATTAGGTGGTGATCTACAGTTTGAAAAACATTGATATATGTGTAGGTACTCTTTAAAAGCCAATCATTTTAAAGTGATTTAATGAGATTTTTTTATCCAGATATATTTTTAGTGACACTTCCAGTGTCATACAACTGGAGTGACCACATAATTGATCATCTGAATTGGGACCCTTTATTTACACTTACACCAGGACAACAGTCAATCACCAGGCCGTCGTGAAAAACCAGCATGCATATTCATGCTACAAAAAGCCACTAGAGGTAGTTTTCAGTAAACATCTATTGAGCACTTATATACATTAAACTGGCGTTAAGATGTATAACAAAATGTACAGTTTCTTCCTTTGGTAAAATAGGCATGAATCAAATATAATCATGTAAACAAGGAAAAACAGCAACTGTGATGAATGCTATGAAAGAGAAGTTGGTTTCCATGAAGGGGATTTGACAAAATCAGGGAGCACTTCCCAGAAGAAGCAGTACTTGTGCCCCACTGAAATCCAAAGGCCAGAAAAAGATAAAACCAGGTAAAAGAGGCAGGAAGGGCCATTCACATCTGCAGCAACAGCATATGCAAAGGCCCAGTGTAAGTTAAAGCAGGTGAGCATCAGAGACTGGAAGATGCACCCTGTCATTTATTTTATCCATAGGTTTTAAATTTTTTGATTTTCTACAATAGCAGTGTTTTAGGACCCAGGGCATATTAGGGAATATGACAGATGAGTTCCCTGTTCTCATTGAATTCCTATTCTGGAGTCTGTATGTGAACATAGTCAACAGGTAATAAAATAGAAGTAACTGATATAATGTCATATAATGCCAATTGCCAGGAAGAATATAAAATAGGGTCACATGATGGAGAGTCACTGTGTTGTCAGGAAAAAATGTACCAGAGAGAGTGGCATTTGACCTGGGACAGACCTACAAAGAAGGGCCAGGAACATCTTGATGCAGAACAGTCCAGGCAACAAGAACAGCCAATGAAAATGCCTGGGGTGGGAATAAACATGGTGAGTTTGAAGACCTGCAAGACGAGTCATGTAAACATTTAGACATTTAGAGTAAAGAGCAGAGTGGAAGGAAAACAGGTCAGAAGGGAGAGAGGGTGATCAGTCATGCAATGCTGAGGATTTTGGAGTGTACTCCAAGTGCATTGTGACATCATGAAGAGCTTCAGTAAGGAAGTGGCCACGTGAAATGTGAGTTTTCAAAGTTGGCTTTGCTGTGAGAGGATGAGCAGTGGGGGTAGAGAGTAGAACCCAACAGACCTGTTAGGAGGCAAGGGGCCATGGGGGCTTGGACTAGAGTCGTGGCATGGAAGACAGAAAGAACTGGATGAACTGTGATATATTTTGAAGGTAGAACCAACTGGATGTGGCAGAAAGGAGTGAAATCAAGAATGACATCCATATTTTTGCTGGGTCAGATTATCTCAACATTTGCATCTCAGGCAGCAAAAGAGAAAGCAGGATCCTGTTTTAATGAATCAAAAAAATGAGAGAGTTTCAAGAAGGAAGGAGGTTGAACTGTCTTGAGAGCTACTGAGACATCAAGTAAGATGTGGCCCAAATGGTGACCACTGGAATTGGCAACAGAAATCATCCTCAACATTGGAAAGATCTGTTTCAGTGTAGTGTTGGTGACAAAATGATGCCTGGAGGTGTCACCCTCCCTAGGACTATAGATAACATTTGATTTAAAAATTTTTATTGTGGTAAAAAATATGTAACAAAATTTGCCATCTTAAGCATTTTTACCTGTACAGTACAGTAGTCTTAACTATATGCACATTGTTGTGTAATAGAGCTCTAGAACTCTTTCATCTTGCATTTCCATTTCTTCAGGATCAGTTTCTGGAGATTTATTTTTTTCCTTTGATTGGGCCATGTTTCCCTGTTTCTCCTTATGTCTTGTTATGTTTTGCTGTGACTTGTATATTTGAAAAAAACAACCACTTCTTCCAGTCTTTATGGACTGACTTTGCACAGGAAAAGACCTTCTTCACTAATTAACCCAGCTAGAGATTCTGGGTATCTCCAAAATCTTTTCTAACGATACATCATCTTCCCCAGGCTCGTGAGTATAATTTTCCAACTAGAGAGGCTTGGCTTGCTGGTTTCTCTTTATTTTACTAAAACAAACAAAACAGCGTACCCATTTTTTCCACCTTCAGTCTCCTGCCTCTGGCTACCACCAATCAGTTCTCTGTATCTATGTGCTTCGTTTGTTTGTTTGTTTTGTGTGTGTGTGTTTAGATTCCAGATGTAAGAGACATCATGTGGTATTTGTCTTTCTCTGACTTATTTCACTTAGCATAATGCCCTCAAGGGTCATCCACGTTGTTGCAAAGGCAAGATTTCATTCTGTCTTATGGCCAAATAATATTGCATTGAATATATACATAATTTCTTTATCCATTCATCCTTTGATAGACTCTTAGGTAGTTTCCATATCTTGGAAATTGTAAATAATGCTACAACGAACACAAGGGTGCATATATCCTTTTTTAATTACTGTTTTCATTTTCTTTAGATAAATAACCAGAGGTGGAATTGCTGGATCATATAGTAGTTCTACTTTTAATTTTTTGAGGAATCTACATGCTGTTTTCCACAGTGGCTGCACCAATTTACATTCCCACCAACAGTGCAGAAGGGTTCCCTTTTCTCTACATTCTTGCAGCACTTGTTATTTCTTGTCTTTTTGATAATAGACACTCTAACAGGTGTGAGATGATATTTCATTGTGGCTTTGATTTGCATTTCCCTGATGATTAATTATATTGAGCATCTTCTCATGTACTTGTAGGCCATCTATATGTCTTCTTTGGGAAATTGTGTATTCAGATATTTTGCCCATTTTTTAATTGGATTGTTTGCTCTCAAGTTGTATGAGTTCTTTATACATTTTGGATATTAACTCCTTATCAGATATATGATTTGCAAAATTTTCTCTCATTCACTAGTTTGCCTTTTCGTTTTGTTGGTGGTTTCCTTTGCTGTTCAGAAGCTTTTTACCTTGAGTTGATACAGTGTTTATTTTTGTTTTTGCTTTTTCTGTTATTCAAAAAATCATCACCAAGATCTATGTCAAGGAGCTTACTGCCTAAGTTTTCTTTTAGGAGTTTTATGGTTTCAGGTCTCAAGTTCAAGTCTTCAATTCATTTTGAGTTAATTTTTGTGTATGGTTTAAGATAGTGGTCTACTTTTATTCTTTTGCATATGGCTGTCCAATTTGCCCAACATCATTTATTGAAGAGACTGCCCTTTGCCAATTGCATATTTTTGGCTCCTTTGTTGTAAGTTGTGGGTTTATTTCTTTGTTCTCTATTTTGTTCCATTGATTTATGTGTTTGTTTTTATGCCAGTAACATACATGCTGTTTTAATTACTAGAGCTTTGTAATATAGTTTGAAATCAGGGAGCATGATGCCTCCAGCTTTGTTCTTCTTTCTCAAGATTGCTGTCTTCACTTGTGGTTTGGTTACTTTCTTTTGTGATATATTTATATTCCTGTCTCTTTATCTTTTGTGTATTTACTATAGGTTTTTGCTTTGTGGTTACTATGAGGCTTACATATAACAACTTATGTCTATAATCATCTGTTTTAAGTTCATAACAACTTAAGATTGATTCCATTCTAAATCTTAACATTTTTACTCTCCCGCACATTTTATGTTTTTGATGTCACAATTTACTCCTTTTTATCCTGTATAACCTTTAATTATTATAGCTACAGTCATTTTTTACTACTTTTTGCCTTCATATTTGCTATGTAAATAACTAATCCACTACCTTTACTATATATTTACCTTTCGAGTAAGACTTATACTTTCACAAGTGTTCTTGTTAGTAATTAGTGCTCTTTCTTCTCAGCTTAAAGAAATCTCTATAACATTTCTTGTAAGACTTAGTGGTGAGGAACTCCTTTAGCTTTTGCTAATCTGGAAAACTCTTTCTCTCTCCTTCAGTTCTGAATGATCACTTTCCCAGGTAGAGTATCCTTGGTTGGAAGTGTTTTCTTTCAACATTGACTATATCATGCCACTCTGTCCTGGCCTGCAAGGTTTCTGCTGAAAAATCTGATAATAGTCTTATGAGGATTTCCTTGTATATAACAAGTTATTTTTCTCTTGTCGCTTTTAAGATTCTCTCCTTTGTCTTTAACTTTTGACATTTTAATTATAATGTGTGTTATGTATACATATAGCTGATTCATTTTGTTATACAGCAGAAACTAACACAACATTTTAAAGCAATTATACTCCAATAAAGAGGTAAAAAAAGAAATGATAATGTGTCTTGTGTTTCTTTTTTACAGCTTGTAATTTCTTTCTCCCTCTGGTGCCTGTCTTCAGTACTACAGCTTCCCTGGTTTTGCAGCAAGCCAAGGGGCTCTCTTTTTTTCTCAACAGTTCCCAAGGTCTCCATCCATGCTCAGTGTCAGACAAGATGGGAATCAGTCACTTAGGCAGCCCCCTGAAAAGCCAGAATGTTGGACATACATTTCACTCCTCTCCTTCCACTCTCCACCTCCCCCGCCAATTGAGAAGCCATGAATTGGCTTTACTCCTAATTGTTCTGAGTTGTGCTGGCTTGGGGGAGGCTCTACCTGGGTGATAGGTAATGGGTTTTCTAACCCTGTTTCAATGTTCTTGGCTTTGAGCATGCCTCAGGTGCTGCAACTTCTTAACTGGTTTCTCACGTTCTCATAAAGGCTTTTGGACTGTTGTTAAGTCAGCACCTCTGTGGGAGAACAAGGTCTGGGGCTTCCTAGGTTGTCATCTTACTCTATAGACAAAATTTTAAAAGAAATAATACTGCGAGAGTAGAGAGAGAGGGAAGATAGCTGGAAGTTATGAAGACAAGAGAGAATTTTTTAAAATGTAGCAGGTACTAGATCATATTGCATGCTGATGAGAATAAATCAGTTGAGATCAAGAGACTGATGATGCTCTACACTAGACATGAGGTTTTCAAACTTTCATGTACATTGGGAACAAACTGTCAGCTTGTGAAGACACACATCACTGAGGCCCAAACCAGAGTTTCTGATTCACCTCAGAGGGTCTGGGATGTGGCCCTAGAATTTGCATCTCTAACAGGT
This sequence comes from Kogia breviceps, assembly GCF_026419965.1. NCBI lineage: Eukaryota > Metazoa > Chordata > Mammalia > Artiodactyla > Physeteridae > Kogia > Kogia breviceps. Next base: position 37,474,837 of record NC_081323.1, read on the forward strand.
TCCCAAATGACGATGATACAACTGGTCTAGTGACTGTACTCCGAGGGCTACAGCTCTAGAGAAAGGAGGGAACATGGTCATTGAGGAGAATAGAAGAGCTTGGTTGCAGAAAATGTGGATTTTTTTTCTCTTGGTTTTGCTGTCTCAGGAACATTGAGGGTCGATATTGGTCAATTAATGTTAGTCAATCAACCAACATAAATCGAATGTTTTGTCGTGTGGTTATAGAAACAAATAGGGCGAGTAGTCATTCCACACATTTCCCTTCACTGTCTCTATAACTGTGTCTATTCTCAGATCTCTTTCCGTGTAGATACAGACATGAGGACATTTATGCATTTCCCACCAGTTCAGTTCACACTCAGCCATGTGAAATTCCTCTTTGTTTCCCTCAGGAATCCTCACTTCTCTTTCACAGTGTTTTTCAGATGCCTCTAAAGTCCTACTCTTCTCCTCAGGTAGCAATTTGGAGCAGATGTAGTGATATCTCTGACAGTATCAGTGAGAGTTGAGAGGAGCTCCGGGGACATGGATCTCATCAGCTTGTCAGTGGAGATTCCAGGATTGGCCACATTTTAATTTCTGTAGCAATTCACACATTAGGGAAACCAGGCCCCCAGTAAGCTCAGTGAAGCTCGAAGTTTCAAAAATATGGCAACAGCCCAAGGGTTTTTACAGAATCTGAATAGTGCCTTCTCAGTCCACCATAGGATGATTATGTTACACACACAAACACACACATTAAATAAACACAGTTAACCTGTGATGTGCAAAGAAAAATGTCAAAATTTTCACACTTTAAAACTTATCAGGGAAAAGGTTTTTATAGAAGAAAAAAAATCAGCAACTTTTGGTTTAAAAAAAAATCATCTCTGTACAAGCTGCATCTGTTCAGGCGTTCTGTCTTCTCCCGTCAGATCTGCTTGAGCTGAAATTCCCAATGTGTTAAAGTCAAATTCAAGTTCTTTCAGGGTCTGAGAGGATGGAATGTACTGAACACTCAAGTGCAGTGAATTGAAGTGGAAATGAAAGGAAATCCAGTTTGCAGACTTTTTTTCCCTCCCTCTCTCCACCCTTTGATGTGAGGAAAGAAGTTCAACTTCCCCGGGTGGTGATAATGGAATTTCTTTTACAGTCAGATTCCTCATCATATAATCCAACTGTGTCTTAATCCTTCCTACTTTCTTTATACCCTGTGATGTAGGCCTGAAGCCCTAACTGGAGAGGCCCACACAGCGAAAGCCAGAATTGGAAAGAGCAAAGCAAAGCAAAATGTTTTGCATCAGAATAGAAATGAACAGAAACATGTGGGGTAGAGTTGGGTGGGGAGGAAAAATAATAAAGCCTTTTTAATAGTACATCCCATTACTTCACCTATATTCTAGAAAATCTATCTCAAAAATTTTGTTTTGCAAAATAAACATGGTATAAATAATAATTAATTATTATACAAAACATTAAATATTATAAAATCTGACTATCAAGCATAAAATATCTATATTCAAATTATTAAATGTTTATATTATAAACTAATTATAATATTTATATTACTATATTTTATATCAGTCACTTATATATCAATTATAAATGTATTTAAGTACATATAATAATATTAAATAAAATAACTAAAAGAAGTACTTAAAATCAGCCATAGAACAATGCATGTTAAAGTTGAGTCTTAAGAAGTGATCCTGAGTTTATTATTTGAGACTTTGTTTTTATAACCTTTTCTTTTTTCCCAGTTTATACTAATGGTATAATGAGCTAGAATATAGTCTTTATGGAGAAAAAGAAATGCTTTTAAAGGATAACATGGGAGACAAGTTTTAGTTATTTTCCCAAATTTTAGTATTAACCAACATTTCTAATGTTAAAATTTCCAGAGAAATTGAGTAGAACAATTTAGAACAAACAAAAAGTTCTTTGAAAATTATAAAACAGTATAAACTCAGGTTTTTATCATTGAGCATATAAAACTCTGTGCAATTCACAGAAATTGAAAGAAATGTAGTCCCAGGGCCTGTTCCCCCAGGGAGCTTGCAGTCTAGTTCACCAGAACACATGATGCCAATTGTATCCATCCATGGACAATTAATGTTAAAGTCAGTAAGTGGAAGGTGAGGTCCCTATTTACTGGAGTAGCCAAGAAATAGCCTTGTGGGAAACATGGAAATTGAAGGAATCAAAGCACAGCTTAAATGGATGGAGAGAAAGAAGTAGGGGTGGCAATTCAGGTGGGTAAGAGGAAAAATCAAAAACTATTTTGGAAGATGTTTGGAGTTAGAAAAGGGATGTAAAGGCCAGAATCAAAACTGATTTTGTGAGAGACTGGAATCTGACTCTCTCATTAGAACAATGAGGAAATGAAGATGTAAAAGATCAAGTGACCAGCACAACAGAACTAAAGTAGCCCAGCTACTATTATCAACTTTATATTTCAAAGAGCTCCCTATTTTTAATTCTAAGCTCTGCTTGTAGTTGCATTTTAGACTGCATTGCAACAGGAATGGCAAATGGATTTAATTTCAGCTGTTCATTACATTTGATTGGTAGTAGCAAGTGGCTTCTTAGATAGCTTGTTAAGAAGGATTCTGAGGCAGCATTTGAGCTTTGGCTAAGCCGGCATGAGATCCAGGCTTGATTATCAATGTCTGTCATGGACAAGGAGGGGGAAGCTATGACACGTGTGCCCTTCATTTACTGTCTTGGAAGTGGGATCCTGGGCAAGACACTGATGGCCAAGTGAGAATCGTAGCTTCTGAGGGAAGTCCTGAGATACAGAAGGAAAAAGTTTAGTATTTTATTGCCAGGATAGGAGACAGCAGTATGATGGGGGAACAGGTTCTGGGGAGATAGCCACTTCCTGTTTTCTTACCCAAGTCCTGAGACAGAAAAGAGGATGGTGTTACCAATGACATATTTATACCTCACTTGACAGTTTACAAGACATATTCATATTCATTGTTTCATTTGATCCTTATAAAAGGTCAGTTGTTAATGCCAGTATCTTCACATTACAAACAAGGAAACTGATGTTTAGAGAGAGAGAAGTATCCATTCATCATGAAGCTACAAAGAGGTGAAAAAGTAGAATGACTTCTTGGGGCTCTGACCTGTTTCTTCTTGTTCACTTCCTGTCTATTCATCAGGCTGCAGATAACATGGATTCTGGAGCCTGATTGCTCACCTTCAATCCTGCTTCTCCACTAACAGACGTGTGGTCTTAATAAAGCTCTGAAATCCTCCTGTGTCATTGCTTCCATATCTGTAAAGGGAGATGAAAGTAGCACTGACCACACAAGGGTGTGGGGGTCCCATCGGTCAGTGGCCAAGTAAGTGGCCAAATGAGTGTAACAATTGAGTTGGCTTTTATTATTATCTGTTCACTTCTTGTGTCTGTGGTGATCTGTTTTGCTCTTCTGCAGATAATTTTTCTTTCACTTAAACAAATTTTCTGATTTTCAAGATAATATATGTACTGGGGGAAACTGGAAAGATGTGGAAAGCTGCAGTAAAGAGATTTTTAAAATACCCTTAATTCTCTAATATGCACATTTTTATCTAAATAGGTAAGCATATTTGGGTGGGCTGTAGACTGGGAATCAGTCATGGTAATGAGGAAAAATATTTTCAAATAGTCTATGAGGCATGAACCTAGAGGGTGAGGTTGGAAATGCCAGATGTCAGTTGATTGCTCTGAAATTTCATTTTCTCAGATCTGTAAGCCAAGAGAATAGCCAGAATTTTATGCATCTAACACTACATTTTGTTGGTGACTCAGTGACACTCCTTTATACAATATATCTAATTTAAGCTGATTATTAAGGCAGCCAGAAAAATTTTTTTTCCTTTAACTTCAGGATATTTTGAGGAAGATTCTGTAGGATTCCTCTCATGCTGCTAACTTGGTCATCTCACCCATATATATGCTCAAGTTGGCTGAACCTAGAGTTTGTTGACTCATTATTTTAAAAGTGAAGGCTGTTAAATTATTGAGCACTCAGATCAAAAGCCTTGCCTTTTGAGCTGAGTGCTCATATCAAACACTCATGAGTCCGTGAGTGTTTTGCAGGCCAGTGTTTTATATGAGGAAACAACTACTTCTTCTGGTCATGATGTATCATCAAATCTAAAACAACATCAGCGGGCTTCCCTGGCGGCGCAGTGGTTGAGCGTCTGCCTGCCGATGCAGGGGACACGGGTTCGTGCCCCGGTCCGGGAAGATCCCACATGCCGCGGAGCGGCTGGGCCCGTGAGCCATGGCCGCTGAGCCTGCGCGTCCGGAGCCTGCGCTCCGCAGCGGGAGAGGCTGCAACAGTGAGAGGCCCGCGTACCGCAAAAATAAATAAATAAAACAACATCAGTTGTAAGATTCACCACTATTTTTGTAGGCCATTAAGAAAATGCTGCCAAACAATTTTAAGAGACCATCAATTTTAAGATGCATCCCAATTTCAGAGAGGTTAAAATGTGAAAAATGGTCATCTTGGAACTGATGAAATATATAATGTCTTTTATACCTTGGGAAGAAATTCTTTGGGGCCAGCATTTGATCATTTGAAGTTGTATGGATCTTTCCTCAGCTTCACACTCAGTGGACAGCCTTCAGTTATGAATTCTCTTATTTAAAATGGACCCCTGAATAGGAGGGCCTATGAAGAACCTTTATCATTATCCAATTCACAAGTTAGAGCTACTGGGAATGAATGCCTGGCAGAAGAGCTAAACATGCCCAGCAGCTGAAAATAGAATTATGTTCTTCACTCCCTTTTGTGATTCTCAGTCACCAAATGTCACATGAAGATAAGATACATCACACACACACACACACACACACACACACACACACACACACACACATACATAAAATGAACAAAAAAGAAGCACTGTTGAATATACCTAGAGGGATAATCTACTGAGAGTAATTTCTGCCTTATCTGAGCTGCTAGAGGAAAGAAGAAATGAACTAACCCCCCCTCCCTACTCTACACACCTATGATGGTTAATTTTATGTGTCAACTTGACTGGGCTAAGGGATGCCCAAATAGCTGGTGAACATTATTTCTGAGTGCCTCTGTGAGGTGTTTCTGGAAGAGCCAGTTCCTCTTAATAAATCTTTTTCTATATATCTCTATACATCCTATTGGTTCTGTTTCTCTGGAGAACTTGACTAATACATTGCCTGAGAATAGGGAAGATCTTGCACTGGTGGGTAGATAGCATCTTTGGACATCAAGAGACAAGATAAAGAAAACCTCTACCTGGAATTATATTGGGAATATTGGGCTCATCCTGGATTTAAGTTGATGCTTCTGGGAGTAGGAGAGTTGTGCATTGAGAAGCTGTGTAATGTTGCAAAACAACATGCATGATTGTTTACATCTGTATCCATGGCCTTTTCTGTCTCTGCATCTAATTTCCACTTCTTGAATCTGGCCTGGTTGTGTGTCTTGCTATGAGTAATAGAATGTGGCAGAAATGGCAGTGAGTTAGTACTGAGTCTGGACCTCAAGAGAGTTTGCACAATGGCACCAATGTTCTATTGGTGTCCCTGTCATATGAATACACTTGGGATAACCTGTTAAAGGATGAGAGAACACATTCCAAGAGGAGGAGACAGAAATCATTCCAGTTGTCCCAACTGAGGCCACAGGGAGAGGATATGCATGCAGGATCAGCAAAACCTCCAACCTGACCTGTAGCTGACCTCAGGCACATAAGGGAACCCAGCAAGATCAGAAGAACCACCCAGCTGAGCTCAGTCTTACTGCCAACACATAGACTGCTACACAGAATAAATGGTTATTGTTTTAAGGCACTTTAGTTTTTTTAATGACTTGTTACGTAGCAGTAGCAGGGTTGAAGAGGGGACAGCTGATGAAGAAAGATGTTGTCCCTGCATTTGGAACTGTGGGCAAATAGCAGTTGTGGAGGTCTGATGGGCTGGAAAGAGTATGGCTGGAGGCTGTTCACCAAAAACCCATCCTTAGAAGAAGCAATGGAGGACCCTTGTAGCTGATCCAGTGGGCAGGCTAATCCATGCAAATGCCCAGCACCTGCAGTCTTCTTCATTCATCTACTCTTGGGTTACGGCGATGTTTTGCCCAGACACGCTGATGAGCAGAGAGTTACCAGTAGCCAGTGACTGCTGAATGTGAGAGCCCAGCTCCCTTGTTCCAAGGAGGGATAAACTCTGAGTGTCATTTATACTTGGAGCTCCCCCACAGATCAGGCAGAGGTTGAGATCTCACCTAAAATCTCCCCCTTATGGTTTTATTCCCTTCCCTGTCCTATTCTCCCACCTCTTACCATTTCCTCCCGTTTCACGTCCCTAATCAACAGCTCAACCTGGTCTCAGGATCTGCTTCTGGGGAACGCAACCTAGGCCAGGTGATTTGGGGAGAACGAGAGAAGCTGTGTATAAATTAATCTAACTTTGCATGTGGCCCCAGGTACTGGCATCAGATTATTCCACTAAACCATAAATAATAGAAATATACTTATTACCTAAGGCATTTATTACCAGGGAACAAGAGTAAGTTAGTAACACAACTTTTTGTAGAACTGGAAAATAGTTTCTGTTCATTTTCTAAGCTCATTTAATAAACATATTTAAAACATAGCATATAGTTTTCACTTTTTAAAGAAATTCCTAATTCAGACTATTTTTAAGTTGTTCCCTGCTTTAGATTTTACTTATATTTTATGTCAAGAACAGTGGGAAGTTCTGGAGGAAGATACCAAATTCATGATGTGAAGATTGCAAGTATTAGTGATAATATTGAAACTAAAACATTATTAAACCCATGCATCCTTAGGTCACAATATTCAGAGCAGTAACAATGAACATGAAAATTAGACTGAAAAGGAGGAAATTACATTATTTTTCAGGAAGAGAGAGGAGATGCCACCTAGGAAGATGAGCTTGGAGCCAACTTCTGCTAGAACGGTCCCAATTAGCTATCTCCATTTAAATACATCCAGAAACCTCTTAAGAACATGACACTATAAATAAGATGTTTAAATTAGAGCTCGTGAAAAGTGAGAAGATAATAGATGTGAGAAGCAGATTTAATCACAGCCTGGGTGCCTCCCCCCCATCTCCCTTAGTACTTTGCATGTCAAGATATGAAGAAGAAAAAAACAGAGTTGAAGTCAAGATTTTATTTCAGATTAAAAGAATTACCTCTTGTAAATGTTAATTCAAACCAAGATAAGGCTCAGTATTTACATGGTGCCACTGTCAAAATTTGCCATTATCTTATACCATTACTCTTATGTTAGACACAATGCCTGGAACACAATGCTTTTATGTTATAGCCTTATTTGATGCTAGCTTTCTTTTAAGCCGATTGAAATTACATATCTCTCTGCTTCTCTTACTGAAGAGACGAGGATAACTTCCATTTTATTCTGTGGAAACCTAAGGAATTAATTAAGCAAATATTTCTACTATTGTTCTTTGAGGAGGTGGATGAAGAGCTCAGGTGAACTTGGGTCTCTATAGAGTGAAGACGGCCAGATCAAGTGTAAGCATCACTGCATATCTGTTGCAATACTTTCTGTCTAATCAAAAAACAAACTGGTATTCCTCAGGTCTTCCCTTCTACTCAGGACTGAAATTCTGGAGAAGTACAGAGGTATTTTAAGCCTTATCCCTCTCCTGAGTGAGATTACAATGTAGTGAATAATAATGAATGGTTACTTGATTGTGGATTTTGGTATGGTTGGAATAACAAAAGCCACCAAGGGTTAGAATACTGAGGTTTCATCCTTTGTGTACACTTTGACTAGTGGCAGTGGCCTGGAGCATTGTATTAAGTAGGACTCAGAAGTGGTGTCTGGTATCAGCTTGAGTTGCATGATCGACCAGCACTATGTGCTGTGGGCAGGGAGAAGTGGTGGCTGGTGTGCAAACCTGGGTTTGAAATGGCACTTCATCTGGGCCTTGAAGGATGTGTTGGGTGTAAATGGGGAAAGAAGAACATTCTACAGTAGCAAGGATGAAAAATGAATTTCTATGTGTGTGGCTCAGGAGAGGGACCAATTTGATCGGAGCAGAGAGTGAGTTACAGGAGGGATTGTAAAGAGAGATTCGATGACAGGCGGTCTCGAAAACCAGGAGGACGAGTTTAGATTTGAAATGGTGGGAACTAAAGAGTCCTTGACAGCTTTACAGACATTATACTTTGCAACCAAAGTGGGGCTTAGGGAAGGTGTATCTGGTGATCATATGAAAACAGAAATGGAATGGATTTGGAGGCAGAAAGAATCAGCTTGGAGCAATAAACAGCCTCAGGAGGCCAAGGATGGGTCTGAGATATTTTGAGGGTGACATGAAAAGGCGTGATGACTTCTTGTCTATAGAGAATGGAGTAACCGACTCTAGGAAGCCCACAGGAACCCAACATGTAATGGGAAAACCAGGCATGAAAGCAATCTTTCTCTTCCTTTTTGGCAATACTCCCTACTCAAGTTTTCATATCCAGAGAGAAAAAAGAAACTGATGCATTTACCTCTGGAAGTGTGGTAGCACAGCAGTTCTCAAATTGTGGCCCCTGGGACAGGAGCACCAGTATCACCTGGAAGTTTATGGGAAATGCAGATTCTCTGGTGCAGCCCCAACTCGTGAGTCAGAACCTCTGGAATGGAGCCCACGAGGCTGCTCTAACCAAGCCTCCAGGTGGTTCTGATGCTGTGGAAGTTTGAGAACCACTTCTGTAGCAAAGGGCTCCCGAAACTTCCAGGCACATCAGAACAACCTGGAGGCTTGGTAAGAGCAACCTCGTGGGTCCCAGTGTGGAAGTTCTGATTCAGCTGGCCGGGGGTGCAGCGGAGATGTGCCTGCCTCCCCAGCTGATGCTGATGCTGGTGCTGCTGGCCTGGGCTGCACACCTGGAGGAGTGAGGCTGAAGAGGCAACTGACGCCTCCTGACGGTGGCCCTGATTTGCTGAATGACTTCCTTTTCCTGCCAAACAGTGAGCTTACTGTCTTTTCTGTTAGGGGGTTCACATATTAAATCTTGACCATTTGGGTGGCGAAGGTGGTGTGGGGGAGAGGTACCAAGACAGAAAATAGTCTCTGCTCCATAATTCATTACAGGTAGATGTAGACCCGTGATCCTTCAGGAATGGGTGTTTTGTCAACAAGGACCTACTGTATAGCACAGGGAACTCTGCTCAATATTATGTAACAACCTAAATGGGAAAAGAATTTGAAAAAGAATAGATACATGTCTATGTATTGTATAGCTGAATCACTTTACTGTAATGTGAAACTATCACATTGTTAATCAACCATACTCCAATATAAAAGTTAAAAAAAAAAAAGAAATGGGTGTTTTGTGGGTGATTGAAGCAAAGGACTTATATAAAAATAGGGACTTATATAAACTCTTATATAAAAGCATTGATTGAGGTGAGACGGGAACATTTCTATTCTCAAAATTTCCAAGTTTTCTCTCCCAGCCATGCGGTGGAGGAAGGAGCCAGCTCGCAGGAGTGGGAGATCTTTGTTGAGAATTAATAAATAGAGAATGCGAAGCTATCCTGGGTGCCTTCTTTCTTGTGGTCTGCAAATACATAAGGAAGGATGTGGGAATTAGTGTAACATTAATATAATTATATGTTAACGTATAATTAATCTGGTAAAGGTGATTTTGCTTTTAACTCAGTTGTTCCTTCAACAGCCACATGAACAATGTGGGAGCATCCTAATTTAATGGGCTAGGAATTAGCCTTAGAGGAATGTTGCGACTTGCCCCAATTCAGGACGCTAGTCAGAGATCACAGTGGGGACTCTAGCTACCTGTGTGAGACCCAGAGCCCTGGTTCTTTCTCCTGCACCACTGCACAGTACAGGTGCCAGCCAAATGCTTCATGATCTACTTTGCTTCTAAGAATATTGCTATTCGCATTACACTCAGAACATTAACCCAGGGAGCAAGGTGAATGTGTTCTTGTTGGAGACCCTTCTCGTTCTAGCTCTTGCAGGAGACTCCCAGTGGTGATACCAAGTTTGAAATACTAAAGGTGAAAAATTAAAGCCCACACTAGCCTCAGTTTCCTTAACTATAAAATAGGAATAATAACCCATCACAGGATGTGTCTGGGACATAAGAAAAATGTGTTAAATAATAGGTATTCTTATTCTTATGTTTATTTGTTATGGTAATTGCTAGGCTGTTTAATTGAAAGAACTGGGCAGACTGTAAACGGATATATAAGCATATGAAATATTATTATATAGAATTAGGGGAAAAATTAGTGAGTATAGTGGACTGATGGTGCCCTCCCAAAAGATATGTCCACTTCCTAATTTCTGGAATCTGTGCATGTTTCCTTATTTGGAACAAGGATCTTTGCAGATGTAATTAAGTTAAGGACCTTGAGATCATCCTGGATTATCTGGGTGAATTCAGTGAAATGTATCTTTGTAAGAGACAGGGGAGATGATGGACACAGAGAAAGTGACATGAAGACAGAGGCAGAGATTAGAGTGATATGGCTGCAAGCCAAGGAGGCCAAGGATTGCCCTTGACCACACAACACTGGAGGAGACAAGGAAGGGTTCTCCCCTAGACCCTCCAGAGAGAGTATGGCTTTGTCAACACTTTGATTTTGGATTTCAGGTCTCCAGAACTACAAGAGAATACACATCTGTTGTTTTAAGCCAGCCAGTTTGCGGTAATTTATCACAACAGCCACAGAAAGCAAACACAGTGAGTGAAAGGAATTGACAGCATTTGCTTCCTTCCCATAGAGTTGGGAGCTGGCACCCAGACAAATCTTTAAAGCAGGTGAGATTTGTCTTTGGCACATTACCATCTTCTAGGTGTGGTGGTGGTAATGTGGATGACATTTCTTTTCAACTCTCTCCAGGCCCGTATTTTCCTGTCAGCACCTACATTTCAGACATCTGTTAAGTCTCTTCATCTTCCATCAAAAATCACTCTGCCATGTCCCACTCTTCTAAGCAGATGAAAAAGTCTGGACAGGTCAGTGAAAATGCATGCCACACCTACAGCTCTGCCTGAGGTCGGTTCCCTGGAAGCAGAGCCTGAGAGAAGGATTTTTGCCTAAGTGATTTATTGAGGGAATGATCTCAGAAGAAAACAGGGGGTGGGATAGGGCAGGAGAAGAAAGTAAGCAAAAGATGTGGATTTATGTGAAGTCTAACTTTGGCTTGATTCTGCCCATAATAAATGACCCTAGACTTTTGGTTTTGGTTTTGGTTTTAATTAATAGACTTTATTTTTTTAAAGCCGTTTTAGGTTCACACCCAAATTGAGCAGAAAGTACAGAGAGTTACTGTATAATCCCTACACCCAAATACATACAACCTCTCCCACTATCAACAGCCTGTGCCACAGTGGTCCTCTTATTAAAATCTTGGAACTTACATTGACACATCATTATCACTCATAGTCCATAGTTTACATTAACATTCACTCTTTTACATTCTCTGGGTTTTGACAAATGTATAATGACAGGTACCCATCTTTGTAGTATCATACAGAATAGTTTCACTGCCCTAAAAATCATCTGGGATCTGACTATTCATCTCTTCTTCTCCCCTTTGCAACTGGGTGGCAAGCTTGAGGGATTAGCATGGATCATGGATTTAGTCCTGGTCATGTTGACTTTGAGGGGTCTCTGAGTGAGACGATTGAGCTCAAACTTAGAGATCTTGTTGAGAGATTAAATTTAGTGACACATCTGTATATAGATGTCATTTGAAACCAGGGACATGGGTGGAAATGCAGAGAGATAATAGAAAGGGCTATGTCTTCAGAAATGCCAATGGTTAATGGTCTCTGAATGACAAAGATCCTGCAGATGAGACAGAAATGGAGAGAGAGGGGAGTAAGGAGAAAACCCAGGAAATCCTGACATTGTGGAGTTCAAAGAGATGGAAGTGTCAAAAAGAAGGATGTGTTTGAATCCAATGCTAATGAAAAGTCAAATAAGATGAGCCCTGAAATATGTTCACTGGATTTAGAAACATGGAGGTGGGTTGAGTGATGGAGAGAGAAGACAGCTTGAATTAGATTGAGTAGTAGGGCAAGCAAATAGAAATGAATAGAGACAATTATTTTGAAGGGATTTAGTGTAAAACAGTTTTGGGGGTACCATTTAAATTAATAGCAAATGATTCTGACCACCAGCTAAGTGCAAGATCTCAAGTATTGTGGAGGGCTTAAAGTTCAAGGTGGCATCTTTTTCCTAAACAAAATGCAATTTAGTATTGAACATAAGATATAGACCCTTGGGCTTCCCTGGTGGCTCAGTGGTTGAGAGTCCGCGTGCCGATGCAGGGGACACGGGTTCGTGCCCCGGTACAGGAAGATCCCACATGCCGTGGTGTGGCTAGGCCTGACAGCCGTGGCCACTGAGCCTGCACGTCTGGAGCCTGTGCTCCGCAGCGGGAGAGGCCACAACGGTGAGAGGCCCGCGTACTGCAAAAAAAAAAAAAAAAAAGGCATAGACCCCTGATAAAAATATAGAAAGAATTCATGAAGAGATGGAAGAAAATATTTACTGACCCTTTATAACATTTCAGAGATAATCATTTTTTAAATACAAATACTGTAACCCTATGGATTAGGTAATTGGCATATTTGTACTATAAAAGGGATACATATTTGATATAAATAATTTTAGAAAATTTAGGTAAGGAAATGGAAAAAAACAACTCCTACACAGATATAAACATATTCTGATGTTTTTTTTTTTTTTTAAATAAACTTCTTAGGGAATTTAAGTCTCTTTCACAGTGCCAATCAACTATAAGTTGAGAAATCAGAATTTGAATGTTACTGTCTGATTTTACAATTTCTATTTTCTCTTCTAACCATACTCCTGATAGATGCATTCATAAATTTAAGAATACATACTTGACAAATTGTGTAAATTAGACATTCCTGAGAGAGAGGAGGATTTCAGATGAGGAGGACCAAATATATTTCACACAGCAACTGGCGTTTGAGCTGGGTCTTCAAAGACAAATGAGATGTAGATTGGGGTCAGCAATCCAGCCCACCACTTACTTCTGTATGGTCTATTAGCTAAAAATGGTTTTTATACTCTTAAATGTAAAATGTAAACAAGACTATTAACCTTTCAGCAAGAATAGTTGCTGGATTTTGCCTCTTGGTTCATGAGGCCTAAAACGTTTACCATCTCACCTTTTACAGAAGAAGCTTTGCTGACCTCTGATTTAGAGAAATATGTGCAAAATGGGACCCCAGATGAGAACAGTGCCATGAGCTCAAGTCTAGAGGAAGAAAGCATAAGGGATGTTTTCGGAATGCACAGGATAGTCATGTGAGGACCTGTATACTGTGGTCAGGCCCTAGAATGCCTTCAATACCAGGCAAAGTAGTCTGTTCAGCATTTTGCTACATAAATATTTGTATAATTATCTCCCAAGATTTTGAAGTTCTCCTGGGCAACAATCATGTTTTTCTTACTTGTGGGCCCTCAAAAAGGCTGGACACAAGGCTGGACACAGACTACCAGCTTAATCAATGGTATTGGATTAGCAGCCTCTTTGATGAGGCATCTAGTTAGGACCAAGTTTTAATCATCACCAGAGAAACTGTGAATCCTTTCCTCTCTTCCCTTTCCGTGTGAAGATCTACTGTTCATTAGTGATCATACATGGACAGTCACAGCCTTCCCTAAATACAGCACTGGAGCACCAACAAAATGCATCTTTGTAGAAAATGGTAGGGGGACCAGAGGAAAGCAAAACTCCCCAGCAAATTCTTGTGCCTGACGCACACCTAACTGCAGTATTGACAAGAAAAGGTTGGCCCGTTTGAGTGCAAATGTGATCTTCTAGCTGGATGATGATATTCTTGTAAACAAGGCGCCTACGCCCACGTTGGAAATAAGGCTGTTCAGCTCGCAGTAAATTCTGTTCCGAGCCCAAAGTTGAGGCCGGAGACCCTGAGCGGCCTAATAATCAAGGCCATGATTGATGAGGTGCCGGCCACTCTCAGACACAGCGCGTGACGCATCCAGTCACCGAGGACCTGTTTGTCATCATGTCACAGCACCTGCTACTGACTGATACCTGGGACGCAGGAGCGTGCCAGGGCGAAGGATGCGCTTGACAAGGCCCTCCTCTCCCCCAGCCCCCACAGCTGCTGGGAGGAAAGCAGCGGGCATCTGCCATCCGGAAAGACAACATGGAGCCCCGCAGGGAAAAGCAGCGTGGGGTGGGGGAAGGTGGCGCGTTCCCGATGCAAAGGGAAGGATGACAGGTGCTCTGAGGAAGGCTGCGCCGCTCCGGGTCCTGGCCGCCTGCCACGCTGCAGAGCCGCGCCAGCCCGCTGGCCGCCTGGCAACCACCACCTCGAGGCCTTCTGTCCCTTGGCAACTCTGCTCTCTGAAGGAGGAGGCGGCCTGCAGAAGGGCGAGAAAAACCACACACGGCATTGTTTTCCAGGAGTGGAGAATGTATTTTCACCCAGGCAAAATGATTTTTAAGATCTTTACCCTGGGCTTCCCTGGTGGCACAGTGGTTAAGAATCCGCGTGCTAATGCAGGGGACACAGGTTCGAGCTCTGGTCCGGGAAGATCCCACATGCCGCGGAGCAACTAAGCCCGTGTGCCACAACTACTGAGTCTGCACTCTAGAGTCCGCGAGCCACAACTACTGAAGCCCACGTGCCTAGAGCCCGTGCTCTGCGACAAGAGAAGCCACCGCAATGAGAAGCCTGCGCACCACACTGAAGAGTAGCCCCCGCAACGAGAGGAAGCCCGTGTGCAGCAACAAAGACATGATAAGGCCAAAAATAAATAAATTTTAAAAAAAATCTTTGCCCTGTTCCCCAATCTTGCTTTACGGATTCACTTGCCAGCAAATTCCAGATTGCTCTTCCTCTTAGCATTTGCAAGGTGTGGATTGTTCTGTGTTCTCTCCTCTGCCAAGTTTGCCTCCGCGGGGCTCTCTGGGAGGGTATTTGGAGCGCATTGGAAGCGCCGCCGCAGTTCAGTTCCAGGAAGGAAAACAGGGAAGGCAATTAACTCTCCAAAGCAACCCTGTGTTTAAAAAAATATTGTTATGCAAATCAAGCTAATATGTCTCTAAATTCATTAGGTGTGTTAGAGGGTTAGTCACCTTGGAAGGTGCATCAAAATTGGCAGAGACATTTCTATTCTGAAGGCCATGGGGCTTGACCTTTACTTGGACCCCTGCTCTTCTGCTCAATACATTTCCCTGCTTGGGGGGGTGGTGCTGCTACTGAGGAGGGGGCTTATCAGAATCCCTGAGGGAGAGGTCCCACCGAAAATATGTACTTTCTTGTAATGGCATGCGTCTTTCCACTGCAGCCCCGGGTAGATCGAATCCCCAAATGTAGTCCAAACCAGTACCAGATCAACCAGGAAGGAAATTCAACCCAAACAGTAAGAACAAAGTGCCACAGTAAGAATTTCACAGTCATTCCTCAGGTCTGGGACTCCAGGAACTAAACACAGAGAAAGTCAAGAAAGATTATTTCCATCCTCACTGCTTTTTGGAATTTGGAAGCGTGTAAAGATTGCCCCTTTTGGTAGCTTCATTCGGTGAGCTTGAAAAGTGGGGTGGTACGTCTGTTTCCTGCCTGGATTCTCCTAAGTGTTGAAGGTAAACTTCTGTGGAGGCCTTGTGCCTTAGGACGCTGGGTCATCAGCTGAGCCCAACAAGGATGGACATACATCATCCATACTGTTTGTTTTCCTTCCAGTACTCTTATTTTATTAAGGTATAATTTACAGACAATAAAATGCACAGTTTTTAAGTATATGGATCAATGAGCTTTGACAAGTACATACTTCCATGGTACCCATCCACCACACATCAAGATACAGAACTAGGTGCAGATACACCCATCACTTCAACAAATACCCTCGTGCCCTTTTGTTTCCATCTCTCATCCATCAAAGGAAACCACTGATTTACTTTCTGCCACTATAGATTAGTTTGTATTTTCTAGAGTATCACATGAATGAAATGATACAGTCTTTTTTGTCTGGCTTCGTTTGCTCAGAGCAATGTTTTTGATGTCCATCCATGTAGTAGTATATTATCAGTAGTAATAGCAGTTCATTCCGTTTATAGAGCAGCATGCCATTGTGTGGCTATACCACAATTGTTTAAGCATTCATCAGTTGATAGACGTTTGGGTTGTGTCCGATTTGTGGCTCTTATGAATAAAGCTGCAGTGAATCTTCTTACACGTTTCTTTGTATGGCTCTATGTTATCATTTGTCTCAGGAAGTACCTAGAAGCGAAATTTCTGGGTCATAGGGCAGGTGTACAAATTTAACATTATTAGGAACTACTCATCAATTTTGCCAAGGAGCTATACCATTCTCCACTTCCTATAGCAGCGTTTGAGAGTTCCAGTTGCTCCACATCCTTTCCAATGCTTGGTATTACTAGTCTTGATTGCTTTACTGTTGCGGTGGGTGAGCAGTAGAATTTCATTGTGGCTAAACTTTTTCAAAGTAGTTGTTTTCCTGAGGACCCAGTGCTGAATTCTAGGGGAGCCTTAGCTGGGCGGTGAGAGGCAAGCATTAGAATAGGAGGAAGGTTTCTATTTAGAGTCAGTCTGCATATTTACATTTTTAAAAGAAAACCTCAGTGCAGCAATTTGAGCTCAAAATTCCTCTCCAGAAGTCTAGTTTCCCTACCAGCTGTTTATAAATATTTACATTCACATTTTTAATTATAACAATGTCTACAGCAAAAGTACCAGGCTCTTTAAATTATAAATATTCAGGTGTTTTTGTGGACTCTAAGGAAAAAAAAATATGTCATGAAGAGATTAGTGGTAGGACGGGAATAAAACACAGACTTACTAGAGCATGGACTTGAGGATGTGGGGAGGGGGAAGGGTAAGCTGTGACGAAGTGAGAGAGTGGCAGGGACATATATACACTATCAAATGTAAATTAGATAGCTAGTGGGAAGCTGCCGCATAGCACAGGGAGATCACCTCTGTACTTTGTGACCACCTAGAGGGGTGGGATGCGGGGGTGGGATAGGGAGGGTGGGAGAGAGGGTGATGCAAGAGGGAAGAGATATGGGAACATATGTATATGTATAACTGATTCACTTTGTTGTAAAGGAAAAACTAACACACTATTGTAAAACAGTTATACTCCAATAAAGATGTTTAAAAAAAAATATTCAGGTGTTTTTAGGTAGGACACAGAGAACTCTGCCTATGTATACCTACAGGTCTATGGAAAACTTTCTGGAAGTGTAAGTGATTAAGAGCACATACCCTAGAGAATAAACTTCCTTGGTTTGAATCCTTTCTCTGCTACGGGTGTGACTTAAGTCATTTGCCACTTTAATGGACCATAATATCCTCCTTCATACACTGCTGTAGTAATCAATCTACCTCCTGGAGTCGTGATGAGTGACATAGTGCATCTAAGATATGAAGCCCACTGTCTAGCACATGGCAATTGTATAATAAAATCTAAAAAATCATAAAAGCAAATTTCCAGAAAAGGCTTACCCTCTCTCATCCTCCTTTTCTCCATCCAACACAACTGCAGGGCTGGCTTGGTATCTTGGGGGCCACCCAGAATTAATGTGCTGGGTGTCAGGGTCAGTAGGCAGCTGGTACCTGACATAATTTCAGGCTTCTAAAGCAACTCTCTCTCTGAAGGAATATATCTCTGGCTAATAGGACCTGCAGGGATTTGTGAAGGCCCTGACTTTTCAGGCAAATTAATGTGAAGCTCCTGAAATTGTGTACAAAAGTGCACAGGAGTATTTTTTTCCCCTGGGATCCATAGCTTGCAACCGAATCTCAAAGAGGTCTGGGATCTCAGACCCCTTTGGAGCTACGGTAAAAGGAAGACATGGCCACTGGAGGGTACAGAACAGACTTGGGAAAAGAGAGATGTAGGACTGAGCTTCAGCTCTGCCGCTTATCAACTAATCATCCCTGAGTGGGTTACTCAGTTACTCTAAGCTTCAGTTCCACATTTTGAAATATCTTATATCTTACAGGGCTCTTGAGAAGAATGAAAGAATGATGTGATTGACACCCAGTGGTCAAACAAATGTCAGTTCCCTTCCCCTCCCCTGATCTAGTTTCTTAATGATCGATGTTCTCCCTTGATGCCCCCCACCCTTTTCTTCTATCCAGGGGCCCTTTACAGAAAGTCTTTGACTCCTGATTTAAACCCACTTCTAGTCTCTCCTTGACACTTTGAGGATATGGGAGAAGGCAAGAAGATTCAGATGGCCTGGAGACAGGACGGAGAGGCTGGTCAGAGGCTGTGATCCCCTAGTTGAGCTGATCTGGATCCAAGGTCCATGATTTCATCATTGACTGAGCAACTGGGCTCCCTTCTGCTTATTTAGGAGTTTAAGATATTACCAAAACCTCTACCCTTTATAAAATCAAAAAGAAGAGAAACTAGCTGGATGAAAAAGAACTCCCAACCCAGTGGGTTTCAGAGAATTTATTTCTTCTAAGCTTCTTTTAAATATAAAATCTATATTTCTATAAATCTCCTAAGAGAGTTTGGGCACTATAAATCAGGGACCGAATATAAGAAAAAGATAAACCTTTCAGCATAAATGATGTGGAAGGAACAGAATGGAATTTAAAGAGTTGAAAAATCTTAAGGAATTGAATATAGAGTACTGTAAGCTGAACATCTATCTATTAAGTGACTGTGAGACAATGATAATTAAATCAACAGCAGAAAGTATTTTTTGATGGAAATAATGTATTAGGAAAGGAGGATAAATAAGCTTAAACACTACCTCAAAGAAATTTCTAGGTCTCTGATTCAAAAAGATATTTCTTTTTTTCTCCAACACAGTGACATTTTGATTCAAATTCTTTGGGGCTTTGTTTTCAGAACTGTCCATAGCAAAAGCAACCTACATATCATTGCTGAACGTGGAAAAAGAAAGGACTTATGAAAAACAAGCACAGTGAGGAGGGGAGGAGGCCCAGGGGGAACCGAGCTTGCCCAGGTAAGTCTGCCAATGACAGCATAACTGGCCTAAGGGAAGGGGAAGTAGAGAGAGATGACGGGACTCAAAAGAGCCTCCTTCTAAAACAACACATGAGGATGAAACTTACTAAAGGGGTGGATGAATGTCAGCAAAGCCTAGTGTTTCAAAACTGACTTTTCCAAAAGAATATCTCCATTAGCTCTGGAATGATCTCTAGTCAGTGCCTGAGAAGTCTCCATCTCTTTATTTCCTTACTCCAGGGTGGATGGATGGAGACTGTAACTTGAAGTTTCTCTTCCTCTTTATGAGACGGGGTAAGAGCAGATGCAGAGTTAGTGTAGCTAAGGTGAAGCCAGGGTTTTCTTCCTGATTTAGGTTCTGTGAGCAGAATTAAGTGCACATGGAGAGAGAGAGGGAGGGAGAGAGAGAGGGAAAGGAATAAGTTCAATATGAAAATGCAGAGACCCTTGGGATGGGGTTTACTTTTGCCTTAGGTTCCGTTGGGTCTAGAGCTAGAGATGGGGATTCTTGTGGAGGCAATTTATTGAGAGGGGGGGACTCTCAATGGAGACATGGGTGAGGGGAATAAAGGCATCAAGTTAAGGCAGGGTCAAGTAAGAATATGATTCTAGCTTTAAGCCTCATTGACTGGGGAGTTCTAGAGCATGAATTGCACCACAGAATAATTTCCACCTTGAGGCAAGGAGAGTGATTTGTACTTGCCCCCTACTGTCCTTGGCTGAAAACATTGGCTGCTGACCATTTCGGGGGATGGGGGAATGACCAACCTCCCTACTTACCTCTCAGTCTACCTACATACCGGTGAAGTGATTTCAGTTGTCGAAAGCCAATTAAAATAGAGGGCTGCTCTGAGCCATTAGCATCCAGTACTCACAGCAGCCGGGAGAGGGGTTAAACAGGCCATAAAATGAGGTTTGGGTGAGGCACCAATAGTACCTACTATATATGCTAAGGGTTGACCTCTTACAAGGAATGAGTAGGTCACCCAGTATTGAATGCGGCGGAGTGGGTCACTAGGATTGGGATGTTTTATAAGCAATTGACTTCTGGCAACTGCTTACAAGGCAAAACCTTTTCCATCTAACCCAGACATCTCCCTTTCGTATATTAATATTCATTACATTCATTACATCATTTATTGGGAGTTGATCATTTTTCTTCAAAACCATAATTGAATATGTATTGAAAGGCAATATTACTAACATCACTACTTAGGTGTAGGTCCTAGGAATATTTAGTCTCTATCAATGTAAATATGTTTTCCTTTTCTAAAAGAAGAAAAACTATGTGCCTTCACATGTTTCCTTTAGTTGAGAGAAAGTTTAACACCATTCTTATTTGCTTCTGCTCCTTTTAAAAATGGTCTTTTTCTATTTTATACTTAATTGTAAATTAGTAGGATGGAAATTCTATTCAAAATAAAAATTAACTGCAGCTACCTTCATATATTTCATCTATACTAAGATGCATACTTTTCCACATTCTGACATTGCCAGAATCATGATGCATCTTGCTTCTTCTAATCCCTGGGGGTTAGGTCAAAGTTGGGCCCTAGCAACATTGCATGTGCCTACAAAAACTTGGTCATCCATTCATTTACTTTATGTGTCATGTTGGTACTATCTGTGTTCTGTTCAATTGTCCTCAATAACTCGATCTTGAAGTGAAATATTCTGAAGGCAGAAATGCATACTAGAGCTTTGGGGTATAAATTATATATTAATGAAGCAAATATTTGATGTTAGAAGAATGAACGCAATTCCACATTTTCTTGCAAAGCCACACCAATTGCTTTATGTGAATAAAGAAAGGAAGATTTTCACAAGTAAAGTAGTGAAGATTTGTTATTGAGGTACAAGGAAAAAAATGTGACCTATCCCATGCCAACCAGTGCAACTAAAGTCGGGGAAATTATCACATCTCTTGGAATATGTGAAAAAATAAACAAAGCCACAGGAAGCTGATGTGACTGATTCATATGTTGTACAAGACTATTGTAAAGGCATGGTGTCATAATTTACCTGGCAGCTCTTTTCTTCTTTTTAGTGTTACATGTGCATTTTGCAGTTAATAACGCATAAACTTTCATGAAACATCGTGCTAGTCAACGGCATAATTATTCACAAGAAATTATTTTGGAAAATAACTTGATGGGTGATGAAATCTGGATGATGATACCATAAGGAACATACCTAAAGTAAACAAAGTTAGGTTTGGTTAGGCAGCTGCAGCAAAGGAGAATAGAATTCAGAGAAAGCCTGGGAGCATTGCAGTAAGCGGGGCTGGGGAGAAGGCTCTTGATACAGTTTGGGCTTATGATAAATGTAAGGAGAAATTTAGGAAGCAGGGGCTGGTTCTAGATTAGATACTGCCAAGAAATTAGGGTAAATTTTGTCTAGAAGGCAGGAGGACCAAAGTGAAGCTAGCATTGTCATTGGTGAAGAACAACAGTCACTCATGTTAGTCAACAGAGGGGATATGGATAACCACGGTCATGATGTGGTCATCTCAACATTGCTGATACTCTCAGTTGGGAACATCGTGTCCTGGCTGTAGTGGGGCCTTTGTAGGATGTGAAAAATTCACTGCACTTGGAGTTAAAGGCTTGGGTTAAAGGCCTCACATCTTTTGAGTGTGGGAATTTGTTTGGTTTTTATAACCTTTCTGAACTTCAGTTTCCTAAAACTATAAAATGGTTCTACTAATATAATATGTACTTGAAATGGTTGGTGCAAAGAGAAAAATGGAAGTATTTACATAAATGACATTGGTAAGCAATCCAAAAAATGCAGATTCCTTTAGGCCGTTCTGGACAGAAGGCTGGCAGGCCCTGGGACTTGAGTGGAGGCGGAGAGGTTTGGGAGGACACACCGATTGGGCTGCCAGGAGATTTTCTTGCTGTAGAGGGACACATTCAGAAGCAGAATGGCCACGAGGCTTGTGCACAGCTGGAGAGGCAGGGGCCTGCCTGATGCATCTGAGATCAGGTTCTCCCAGAAGCTGACTCTGAGCCAAATGTTCCTGTGAAAGTGATTTATCAAGGAAGGGATCCCTAGAGAGGCCAGTAAGTAATGGGAAACAGGAAAGGGAGAGGGAGGAAGCCAAGCACGGGTGTGATTGCAAGTGAAACCCTAGCCACAGCTGGGTCCTGCAAGGGGCTCTGGAGCATACATGTCAACTCAAGGCAAGGAGGTTGGGCTTTTGTACCTGTCAGTCATCAGCTTGGGCTCCTTTTTGAGTCAGGTCTGCGCAGCTGTGCTGCCCACCGAGACAGGAGACAACCATGACTAGCAAAGCATGCAGAGCTGGGGAATGGGTGCATAATACTGTTAAGAGTCATAGGAGAGCATCTGGAAGGGGCACCCACAGTGCCCACCTGGACTGAGGGAACGTCTTCAAAGAACCTTTCCTGGACATACTCATGGATGTCTTCTGAGTCCCTCAGTACTGTTGGGACATCCTACAGCTACCGTGCTCGCCTGGAGAATCAGTGCTTCCTCTATAATCTGTCACTTCCTGGTGCGTTGCACTAATGAAAAGTCTAGCATCTCAAGTGAAATCTGTCAGAGAAAACATTTAAAAGATGTCGCTCTGTATGGCGTGTCACTGGAGTGTGATATGACTCCGGGAGCCCTGTTAAGAGTAACGAGACAAGATAAGACTGGGCAGATTCATTCCGCAGAGCACAGCTCAAGGACTGAGCTAATATTATTACTGACCGTAAATGTTATTAGGGAGATGTGGAGAGGATGTTAGTGCCACTGAACATTACAGTCAAATCTCAATAATGACCAGCGAAGCAGGCTAATAAATTGTAGATTACGTGCGCCATGCATATTCATTCCTTCAGAAACCTCAGCTTCCTAAGCTGCAAGGATTTCAAAGGCTTCTGCTGCAAGCACTGGGCTTAAAGCCACACGGGGGGGAAAAAAGTTGGCAATTCCTTTAGAATCCTCTGAGTCTTCAGCTGCTGAGTTACCTTCCTTCCTTCCCACTAATGAAAATGGAAAAATAGAGTCAAGATGCAGATTTGCTACTAGGTGGGAAACACCTGAGTGCTGATGACACATTGTGTTGGGTCAGGAGGAACCAGGAAACCAGAACAGCTTTGGGTCTTGCTTGTAACGCATTGTGTAACATCAGGCCTCCCAATCTTGTTTCCCTGGCTTTGGGGCTTGCCAGGCACATCTTGGAAAAATAAAAAGTCCTTGTCATCAAGAAAGAGGATGCCAAGAAAGAGGTTTCTGCTCTCACCAAACACCCACCCAAGAAAATCGAAGGGGAACCCTTCAGGAGAAATATTATCATTGCACCAGTGAGTTTTATGTTCTGAGGATCTCCTGGGAGCCAGAGTTTCTTTAGAACTAGCGCATGATTTCAGAAGATTTTGTTTCTTTAAAAAAATTCATTTTGGTGGACACGTCTCCTCACCTCAGGGTTTAAGAGGTGGAAGATGCAGTATTTCCTATATGCCGTTTAGCCTCACTGGCCTCTCTTTACCTGAGACGCTGCTGCCCCCTGGACTCAGACAAAGGAATACCCACATATTCCTACTCTCCCTCCCAAACCACTGGGCTCCCAGGAGTGAACGTGCTGCAAAATAATAACTCAGCAGGCTTGTCTTTGGTCAAAAATAGAGCTGTCACATTATAGTGCTCTTACAATTCACCTGTCTGTTCCCACTCACCTTCTTATAGATGAGAAAACTCAAGTTCAGAAACTTGAGCCTCTTTCTTGTGTTTGAGTGACGGGGACAGCAGTCCTGCAGGCATTGTAACTTCCAGTGACAAGCGCCTACAGTCTAAGGTGGAAGATGCGGCTCCTAGCATTGGCTCCTCCAGCCATCAGAGACATGGATTTTGAAAAGAGTAAGTTTGGAGATCTCTTTTGTTCCACCGCAGCAGTTTCACATGGGGTCTAGCACAGGAGAAGGGAACCCCGTATCTAGAGCCTGAGTTTG
Source organism: Kogia breviceps (assembly GCF_026419965.1). Taxonomy (NCBI): domain Eukaryota; kingdom Metazoa; phylum Chordata; class Mammalia; order Artiodactyla; family Physeteridae; genus Kogia; species Kogia breviceps. Next base: position 37,498,803 of record NC_081323.1, read on the forward strand.
GTGAAAATTCTCCTGGATCTTCTGCATTTTCTCCAAAGTGAAGGCTAATCTGCTCAGGCTCACGTTGGGTTCTCTCCGGCCCCACGGGTGCCGGTGCCGTCAGAACTCACGTCTTGGGAGCTGAGCCACCAGGCCCGGGATAGCGCTTCTCAACCCTACATGTTCTTCCAAGAGCTCTGGACAGAGAGAGCTCTGTGGCTCCTTCGGCAATTACTGGGGGGGAGGGGGTCTTACTTAACTATCCCAAGACTCATGGGCTGTTTATATTAAACAAGAAGAGAAGGAAAGGAAAAAAAACACCTTATTGACCTGATAGAAGTTTCCATTATTTCCTGCTTCTTCACCCTGAAAATTATTAGCTTAACATGGAAGCATAAGTCTTAAATATTAGGATGTGTAATTTATGTCTTGGTATTTTAGAATTTTGTGAGAATCTCTTCTGCTATTAAATATTGTATGAACATCTTCATGGAAATTAAATATTTCCTCTTTCAGCTTTTCTCCCTCCACCCCACCCCCTCCTTCCTTCCTTCCTTCCTTCAAAGGATACTGTTGGGTTCATTAGAGTTCTAACTTCATCTTGGCCACAGTACGTGGGTTGGCAGTGATGAGCTCTGGGGAAGATAACACGGTTGCCATGCACCAGGTAGCTCTATCTCAATCCCCGTGCTGACCAAGAGGCCATCCCACGAGGTGGAAAGCACTGGAAAAGAGCAAAGGGAAATCAGAGACTGTAAACTACTAGAGGAAAAACATCTAAGTTCCTCTTTCTTACAAGAATGCTACCAGCAAACTGTCTGACGATGCAATTTAAATTTGCTATGTTTTAGACCTTTCTGAGTTTTTCTCACTAAAGCTTAATTTGGCACGGTAGATAATTGAGCCTTAAAAAATTAAAAGCTTTTATGCACTCATTTTGCAAATATTTCATAGGTTTTTGTTACTTGATTGTCACAACAGTAATTCCAAATGTTTATTCTTTTCTTAGCAAGTCATCAGCACATCCCCTAGATGAAGGAAAACTGATCTAAATATCTAAATGATTTGAGGTGGGAAAATAGAGCAAAAAAAAAAAAAGTCAAATGGGATCTCACACTTTCATAATGCATCTGCCAGTGACTACTGCTGACTTTTAGGGCACATTTTCAGGAGGAGGAGATAGGGAAGAAGGGGTAGTAAAAAAATGATTGCTGTAGTTCAGGCTATATGTTTAAGAAGTTTGGTCATTTAAGGATGAACATAAATAATGGAAGCTTGAAAGAAGGGACAGTGAGGAAAGGGAAGTTGTGAATGGGCTTGAAGAGTTTCTTTCCCAACATCCATCAGTGAAAGACCCTAGAAATTGATCTAATGATCAATATGCTATTTTAATTATCGTTCATTTATTTTTATTATATGCTGGATACTGGAGATACAGCAATGAAAACAACACACATAGCCAGTGCCTTTATGGAGTTTATCACCTGTTATTTATTTAGTACCTACTATTCACCTAATCCAACCTGTATTTATTGTGCAACTATTTTGCATAAGGTCGTGTGCAAAAGTGAGCAAGATATAGAACTATTATCAAGCAGTCTAAGTCAGTAGAAAAGATGAATATTGAATTCAATTCTTAAATGTATACAGTAGCTTAGCTTATGGTGTCTCAAAGAGGCTTCAGAACCGTTTTGTGAAAATTTTAGATAAGGATTATTACCTCTTCATTATTATTATTTCTGAATTATTGAAGAATAAACATGAGGCTCAGCAGATTTAAGTGATTTGCCCAAGTACACAACCAAGGAATGGGAAGATGGCTGGGCTGTGGCTTTGACTCCCTGTTTAAATTAGGCAGTCTCCTTTCAGCAAGTGTTCAAATACAAAACAAACAGAAGTTTTTTTAAAAAAATTATAAGGCTTTTAAAGGATATCACTTGGTTCGCAAAAAAATTCCCATTCTCTGTGAGTAAGATAAGGGTTCATGAAAAAGAAGTCTGGAATTCAAGGTCGAGCAGTTTGCAAAGAAGCATATGCTGTTTCTTAGTGTTTATGAAATTTGTAGTTATAGTAGTGTCTATGTCTCTCAGTAGAAAACGTTACGTTTTGGAGTCGGACAATTTGAATTTAAATCCTGATCTTGAATTCACTAGCTGAAAGATTTCAAACTAGTTATTCACTCTGTGTTCCAATTATTCATTCTCACAGGCCATGGTGAGGATTAAATGAGACACTATATATAAAGCATCTAACTATTACTAATCAGTAGTATATATAACCCTTATTTTGGAAGATGAATGCTTTTTAGAAGGGAACATTAAAAGTTGGGGGGTTGGGTTTTATTTTTTCTCTGCCTGTCTGTAACAGTCAGGTGCACACAGATTACTGTTTGGTTGAATAACTAGGGGCTGGAGCCTAGCAAAGTTTTGACATATGAAACATCACAGTCTACCCCTTATGGACTTGGTGCCCATATACATCTCCTTAAACCATATTTAATAACCAAATAAAGACAATAACAGAGACACACTTCCATCTAAAATGATGTAATAACTATCCTGTGTACAACTGAAAGTACTCTAATCTTTCCCCAGAAGAGAATCCAAAGTCCTTGGGTGATGTTCTCTCTTCTCCTTGGTATCCTGTAAATTAAATACAATGGTGCAAAGTTAACTATTATTAATACATCTTATAAGATAAGGGGGTAAGAGAGAAAAGACAAAAATGTTTGCTCTTCATACACACACAAACATGTGCATCACAAAATAAAAAGGCATATTATAACTGTTAACGTCTTAATTTCTGCAATTGGCCACATGGTTTTAGCCACATATAAAGTACCTTCTTCCACACTCCATTCCGTATTCCCTCTACACTCAGCATGCACCTCAGCTAGTCATGATTCTTTGCCTGGTGTGGTGACTCAGGCCATCATTCCTGCATTCCTGAAGGGTCTGGACCGTTAGCAGTCCTACCTTCATTGGATTGTTGTAGTTTTCCATTGACTTGAATCATAGGGCATGGTAGCTCCAAGAGAAAACCTAAGGGATCTCCTGTATTCCAGTTATTCTCCTTTTCACTTCCAATTACAACCCAATTTCTACTTGGTAATCAAGATCAATCACCCCAGTCAGTAGAGTAATATTGTCTTTGCCTGTTGATTCAGAGGCAGGAGGAGCCCCAAGTGGCCAGGTGGCAGTCTGAACTTCTGTTTCAATGGAATTCTTTTTATGTTTCCTAGTAGAAGAATTTCTTCCTTTGGAACTAAGACTTCTAGACCATCATAGCATAAGGTCATGGAGATAGAAGGCAAAGATTTTGCTACTGGGTCATTTGCGGTAACAGTGAGTGATACCTCTCCCATTTCCATCTCTTGATTCCTGGACCTGTCAGTCCTGGCTATGAGAAAATCAGCACCATATATTGGATGCTGATTTAGATATTAACCACAGCTTTGCAAGGTATTTCCATCTCACTGGGACTGTCGCTGAATCATCAAAAGGCCATCCCAGTGTTCTTTGAAGTCTCTGCTTCAGTATAATGGGAAACATGAGGGATTTCACAATCCTGGGCCTAGGGCTGCACTTCATTTGCTGTGAAGTGAGTTCCTTGACTGACTGGAAGATACACTGTGTGGAATACAGTGACAGTGGATAAGGCATTCTGTGTATCCACAGTTTGGGCAGGACTATTGTGTTCAGGAAAAGCAAATCATATCTGGCATAAGTGTCTGTTGCAGTAAAATGTATAAATTTTTGGCAGTGACGTGAAGTCATTCCTCAAGGAGACAGGCCCTCCTCTTTATTCAAGGGGTTCAGAGTCTTAAAATTGACTCAAATCTGGGAATTGATTGAGGAGACATGAATCTCTGTTTTGGTGATATAAATTAGATTTCTATTCACTTCGCCTAGAACCCTCCACTTATACAAATCAAGTAAGAATTTAATAGACTGCCTATCTATTTCTTTTTTAGGGACACCATGATCAATTAGCCAACATCATAGGCATCAGACAGTCAGATTATTCTTGTTACTGCCTTGATTCCACTGTCCATTATGGTAACCATGCCCACTTTGATTTGGTAATTAAGTTGTGTGACACTTGGACCCTGCCACCCTGGGATCTAATTATCCCCATTGCATTTAGGGATCAGAGCTGGGCGGCAGGCAGCAGCTCCCAAGGTAATTTCTGACCTGCAGAGAAGAGCAATGACAGAGCTCTTCAAGGATGAGGGGTTCCCCTCACAAATCTATTTCTCACATTTGGTGAAAGGATGGTTCCAGGGTGGGTGAGTAAGTCTTAAATGATGAATCCATTCTGACATTTCAATTTCCCTAGGACTTTGGATACCTTCCTCTACAGCATAAAAAGAGTCCTGGCATTTCCACCTCAGTTAATATAAGTTACCTTTTGGTCCACGTTTCAGCAAACCAGCAAACAAACTGATAGAGATTTTCTAACCCCTCAGCTGCAACATTAAATGAAGAAACTCTGCTTAGTGGGCCCATATCAATAAATAAGGTCTGATAAAACTATATATTCCTTACACTGTTATCCCACATCCTTAATATCCATCCTGACACATATTACCCAAATATCTGCCTGTATAAATTGGAAAATCGTGCTGTTTTTTGGGTGTGTAGTGTACTTCATTGCAGGTCACACTTTGCATCTCATTCTCTGGAGCCAGTTGGAAATTGAGTCTCATTATAGGTCTAGAAGCAAAAATGAATGGTGGGGATAGTTCCTGAGAGGAATCAAGAGTGTCTTTCAAGGCAACTACCTCAGGCGAGCTCATTATGGCTTCTTCAGGCAAAGCAGGTTGAACCTCCTCAAACAGAAGTAAAATGGCCTCTTCTAGTGCCAAAGAAGATTCAGCAGAATTTAGCAGTTCAATGCACCCAGGTTCACTGGATCTTCTATATGTCCTGATTCTAATTTTCAGGATCCCTTTCCTTCTTAATCAATGGCCTCACCTTAACAGAGGACATCCATAAGGTTGAGAATTCAATCTGCATTATAATTCAGCCATTCTCAGGATGAGACTGTGGATTTGGTTTTTAGAAATCTCAACACTGCAGCTACAGGAGATGAAGGTTTCTTTCAGGGAAGGTGTAGAACCTTTCAAGTCATTTGCCCTTTCCCTACTTTCTCCAGTGCAAGTAGGAGCAACTAGCCAAATCCATTATATTCCTTAGGTTGTCCAAAATGTTGTACAATATCAAACACATGGCTGCCCAGAACCCTACCTTTTATAGGTATTTGATAGTATCCAATGGTGATATTTTGCCTATCTCTACTGCCACATCATACTGTGGATTATCAGTACCCTCTTTACCACTAGAAATATTCATTAGTGTCTTTTTTGTTTGTTTGTTTGTTTGCAGTACGGGGGCCTCTCACTGTTGTGGCCTCTCCCGTTGCGGAGCACAGGCTCCAGACACGCAGGCTCAGCGGCCATGGCTCACGGGCCTAGCCACTCCACGGGATGTGGGATCTTCCAGGACTGGGGCACGAACCCGTGTCCCCTGCATCGGCAGGCAGACTCTCAACCACTGCGCCACCAGGGGAGCCCCCATTAGTGCCTTTAAGTCTAATCAAACTAGATGGTTTATTCCAGAAAACTCAGAATCAATTTAGAAACCTTGTTCTTAAGATTCTATCCCTCTCAAAACACTTCTACTATAAAAATCTGTATCAGTCAGGGTTCCACAAGAGAAAAAGATCCAGTAGGACACACAGACAGACAGACAGGCACACACACATACACACAAACACACATACTTCTATATCAAGAGATCTATCCTAAGGAATTAGCCTTTGCAATCATGAGGGCTGGCAAGGCAACTCTAAAATTCATAGAGTGGCCCATCAGGAAGAGAAGTCCAGAAATTCCTGGGCACAAGCTGAAGCTACAGTCCACAGGCGGAATTTCTTCATCCTCAGGGAAACATCAGTTATGCTTTTAAGGCCTTTCAACTGATTGGGGGTGGCCCATTCAGATTATTGAATATAAACGCCTTTACTTAAAATATACTGGTTGTAGAAGTTAGTACATCTATAATATACCATCATGGCAACACCTTTAGTGTTTGCTTGAATGACTGGGGAGTATAGCCTAGCCAAGCTTACATAAAACTGGTCATGGACTTCCTTGGTGGCACAGTGATTGGGACTCTGCACTCTCAATGCAGGGGGCCGAGTTTCAATCCCTGGTCAGGAAACTAGATCCCACATGCATTCCATAACTAAGAGTTTGCATGGTACAACTAAGGAGCCAGCGAGCCACACTAAGGAGCTCTTGAGCTGCAACTAAGGAGACAGACTGATGCAACTAAGGACCTTGCCTGCCACAACTAAGACCCAACGCAACTAAATAAATTAAAAAAAAAAAAAAAGATTGGTCATCATACTATCCACCAAAGATGATTTTTAAAAGTAAAATTCTGTTCATGCTTTGCTTCAGTTTTTGTTATCCCTATTTCCAGTGTACTGACGTTAAAAAATATATACTGAGATAGAATTTTTAAGCTGAGTCCACAGTCACTGATTGTTATTGATGTGTTCACATCAGCCATGGGTACCACCTTGTGTGTGTCTTGTTTCACAGGCATTAAAATCCACATGGGATCTGGTTCACCTGAGCACTCGGCATGCCCTGGAAGAGCACAGGGTCACCAGAAGAGAATGGAGAGGGAATGGATCTTGTACGTAAGCACAGTGACCGGTTCATAAGTGTGTATTTCAAAACGTTGGGACATTTGTTCTCACTCTCTTTTACTCCCCTCCCCTATCTGAGGGTTTCTTATCTTGCTACTCAGGTGTTATCTCTTTACCCACACCCATGAAAGCTAAGAATTGGTCTTGTGTTCAAAGTCCCCAGGGGATAAAACCACTTGTAGCATCTCTTCTTCCTCGCTGCTCCTCACTCCCCAGAGACTAAAGAATGCTTCATTCTCCTCCTCATTTTTCTCAGGTTCCTGTAGCTGACACACCAGCAGGAATAGAAAGTGCTAGAGGAAGTCAATAAGACACACTAATTCAGTCTCAGCTGAATTGTTTCTAGAACAGTCTATGTTTAATTCCATGCACACACGAATGGCTTAAGCTAGGCTTTGAAGCACATGCCTTATTAAGTACATATATAGAAAACATCTCAAAGTAGTAATTTTTGAGCTTTCACTTTTTATCATTTTATTTTTATCATGACCTTTCATCTTCTCAGTAAGAGGCATCTCCATTGCCTTGAGGATAAGTAGATCATTAGACAGAAAAAGAAAAGAAGAAACAGTCAATGTTCAGCTTTCTGACTTCCAAAACAGTCTTTTGAGAATCAGAAGGGATGTCTTGAGTGAGATGGGGTGATGTTTTGGCCATAACCATAGAATTAGAAAGAGAATAGCGAGTCTTTAGGTCAAGATGGCATCTTTGTTCAAGTCATACAGCAAGAGAGAAAAAATATGTATTTAAAGAGACATGGCTGGACTCAAATAAAAGACAAGCATTTCCCTAATCAAGGAAATGAATAGAAAAATGAAATGGTGAGCAGAGCAGAGGTAGGACTTTGTTGCACTTTGAATGTGAAATAAGCAGTAGTCACAAGGGGTTTTTGTTACTTCCAGGTCAAGGGGACCAGAAGAGTTCCACAGAAGATGATGATGCTTGGATGGACACCTCCACTTAGGAAGGTCTTTTCTTGAGAATAGGGTTCCTAGCGCGCTGAAGCCTGAGAAAGGTGGGGACATAGTCACATCAGCACGACCAGGAGCTGTGAAAACTAGATCATTGATCTGAGCCTGGATCTGCCACGTCCCCAGTGGGACTGCTGGTAATAGAACCTAGCTTCAGATTAGGGCCCAGATGGGCCCTAAAACAAACACACAAGCAAAGTAATTCATTGTAAAGCAAATAAAAAAGGGAAAATAGAACACTTTGCCAAACCAACAGAAGGCAGAGGAAGAGAAAACAGCAATAAAGGAAAAGCATGGTTATCTCAAACCAAAAATAAGGTGACAGAAATAAACCCCACTGGACTCACAGAAGATGTAAATAGATTAGACTTTCATATTAAAAATCAGTTTGTAAAATTGAATTTGAAATAGGCTGCTTCCATAAAACAAAAAAAAAAAATCTAAAACAATTCCACGTAGAAAGATTCAAAATAAAGGTATGAAAAACAAAACAAATTATTAGTAAAAACAAACGAGTGTAAGAAAAGTAATACCTGACAAAATAAAATTTAAGACATTATTAGGATAAAGAAAGCTACCATATAATTAAGAAAAAAAAGCCAATAGGAATCTATGCTGATTATAAATTTGTAGGCACTCAACAACATAACCTTTAAGCTTAATGAAAGTAAAACTTGCAGAATTACCAGGAGAAATGAACAAACACAGTAACATTGGAGATTTTAACAAAACTCTATCAAAAATGGATAAATTAAGATGACAAAAATAAGATGCATATAACACATTTAAACTACAAAATTTATAACATCAGTCTATTATATAGCATTGTTTACTCACTGATTAGTAATGTGACTTCTGACATATACCTGTTTTCCTTGTTCTGTTTTTCCTTGTTTCACATTCTACACATCATGTTTTTGGATTAAAAAAAAATGTACTGAAATGTTAAAAACTTTCATGAGAATTGTAAACACTAAATTTATTATCACGATATGGTGGAATCTGCAAGGGAGAGGTGATTTTTAAGATCTGAAGGAACAAAAACTTAGGAAAAGCCAAGCTAGAGGAACATTGCCTGGGATGGGAGGTGTGGTGTAAGAGTTCCCAAGGGAACCACAGGAAATACTTGGAATCAGCACTAGGAGAGATCCATGCCTGGCTAGTGTCCAGCCCTGAGAGCTAACTCAAGCCACCATCTTGTATTAACGCTGTGTCTCCCAAGTGGAAGAGCTATAATAGTTGCTCGTCTCTCACTATAGATATTGGAACTTCCATCAGTGATCATCAGCACGGCACCCATAGACTTCCTAGTAGTGGAATGCCACTTGTGCTTTGGGACTTTGCTTAACCCTATTTGAATTGCCTGGTGTGCACAATACCCTGTGCCAATATTCTGTGACACCTGTAAGCACAGACACAGTACCCTGTGACCTCAACAAACAATAGAATCCTTCATAGCCAGAGGAATTGTGGCTTGAAAGGCACAGCCCAGAACTGGTCACTTGCACAGTGGAAACTCCTCCATTACAAAGGATGCTGAAGATAATTTACTACTTTCAGATGCTACTGTTTACCGGTTACAGTTTTCCTCCTAAGGCTGAAGTTAAATGGAACAGACAATATGAAGAATTTTTTTTCAGAGAAAAAATAGCTTTCATTGTCAACTCTTTGAAGAGAACACCCTACCTAGAGAGATGTTATCAACTGAAACCTGTCTTTTTTGGGACACACAACCAATTACTACTTATTTAATAAAAATTCATCTAAAAGAGAGGGATTTTCACTGGGAACTAGGAAAAGATATTTTTGTCTCCTCTTTCATCCATTCTCTCTCCATGTTTTCACAGACTCCTTCATCTTTCTCTCCCTCTACTCTGCACAGCCATATGTAGCTACTGAGCTCACATACTCAGATGTGAATGAGGCCTTCTCTAGCAGCTTTTGACACCCCTCTTCTTACCCTGTGCCCAGCCGTCTACCTTTTAGGGACTGAATGTTTGCATCCCTGCAAAATTTATGTGTTGAAATTCTACCCATGATGTGATGGTATTAGGAGGCAGGGCCTTTGGGAGGTAATTAGGGTTAGATGAGCTTGTGGGGGTGGGGCCCTCCTGAGTGGGATTAGTGCCTTTGTGAGAGTCACTGGAGAGCTTGCTTCAAATGCTCTATTCTCCAGCATGTGAGGATAACAGGAAGAAGTCTCAGCCTGCAACCCAGAAGAGGATTGTCACCAGAACCTGACACCACTGGCACCCTCATCTCGGATTTCCAACCTCCAGAACTGTGAGAAATGAATATGTGTTGTTTATAGGACACCTAGTTTCTGGGCATGTTGTTAGAGTAAGCCTGGGCTAAGACTCTCCCTGACTTTTTCCCTCTTTTCCTGTTTCCCCCTGTTGCCTTCCCCTCTTCCCAGTTCAAGTAAGGTGTACAACCACCTTCTCCTTCCCTGCCCTTCCCTCCACATTTACTATGTCCTACCCAACACTGCTATGCACTGTGTGTACAGTGGTGAACAAAATAGAGACTGGGCCTACCCTCATGAGTCTTATAACCTGATGTGGAAGATAGATAGTTAATAATGAACACAGCTGAATATGTAAATGCAAATTTTGAAATGTGTTATAAAAGGAAAGGTTTTTATTCTGTGAAAGAGAGAATATCATGGCAAAAGGTTTGATTTGAGGGCCCAGGGAAGGAATGGCCTTGGAGCTGATTCTGAAGGATGATTAGCAAAAAAGGAGTTGCCAGGTAAGGAGCACTTTTTCCCCAACAGGAAGGGAGGAGAATATCTTTTTTTAGTTTATACACATGGAAGAGAACTTGGTTTATTTGAAATTATGGGAGTCCCAAATTTTCTACTCAAAATCTTTAGAATGTTTCTGGCATCTAGATTTCATAAAAGAAATCAAAGGTCAGCCAAATTTTCTTGTTTACATATATTTTTTTGCCTTTATATTGTTTCTGTTGAGTACTTCTAGTATCCATATATTGTTTCTTTGCATTTAATATTTTCACTATGTGTTAGAATCGTATATTTAATTACTGTTTCCTGGGTCAGATCTTCATTTATCTCAGGATATTTTGTCATTGTGTTTGAATAGTTTGACATGTCAACTTTTTCTCCTTTCTTCTTTTTTAAAAAAAAACACTGATTTTTCACATTTTTACTCTCCATTTGCTATTATAAAAGTACACTATATTCTCTCCAACTGTTTTTAGCTTTGACTCATTTTCCTCAAAATTCTGGCAGAAATTCCCAAGTGTTTAATGCAGCATTAATTCTCCTCTTTATGGAATAGCTACCGTTTTCCCTCCAAGAATTGTTGGCCCCCACATAGAGCAATGATGTCCAAACTCCTTTTCATCCTGTCCTTAACCCTATGGTCATGATGGACTAGACAATGAATGGGCATCTGTCCAAGCAAGGCTCAATAGAGTTTTCTTTCTCTTGAGAATTTATAACTAGGATTTAGAATGATATTTGGGTTTTAATATCCTATAGATAGTTTCCAACTTTGGGTTACAGACCCTTCTCAGACCTAACAGGTTACAGAGTCCACCAAAACCCCTGTATCTTACTATTAATTTCTCTTTTTATGTTTATGTTTGTACAATTGTGTTTTTGTAACCTGCGGTCAAAATAGTTTGCCTAAGTCCAGGTATCAGGAGGAATTATTTCAGTCTTCTGAATAGCTGCTCACTCTAACCTACATGTAGAGGATTAAGAAATATTTAAAGAATTTAAAATTGATGAAAGACATTTTTCTGCTTGAACAGCAGAAATTTGAATGCCAGTTGCATATAATGAATACTTACACATTGCGGGTTTGAAAAAGAAAGATAACGGATTTAAAAGGCATTAGGAGACTTTCCTTCATCTCCGTCTTGCCTTTGATGTTCATGAAGCCTGTTAAATCTAAATCCCTGTCAGGCAGACAGAGCAAAGCAAGAGGAGTTCTGTTGTTTCCCAAAGCAATGGTCATTTCCACTTGGTCCAGAAGACACGACATTTTATCAGAAGTTCAGGAATAAAATAAATGTTTTCCTTGTTGTGTGGAGACATAATCCAAAGACTTTCAGATCAAAGCATACTGAGAGTAGAATAAAGTGATATAGAATGGTTAAGGTAAGATCAGCACTTTCTTAGTACAGTTATTGGTAGCTGTGAAGTGTATCTACTGGCGTTCAAGTAATCATTCAGCTAGAAAGGAATAAGGAAAAAAAAAGATAAATCTTGCTTGTGTGGCCAAAAGACAAATCAGAGATGTCTTTAGGGAATTGGGAGCCTTGAGACTCATCATTACTTGTGTATGGAAGGCAAAGTCTTGAAACAGAAGTAAAGCACAGCATAAAAAAACAAAAAACAACAACAACAAAACACTAGAACACAGGATAATCCCCATTTTGTGAGTTCGTGTGTTTACACTGACCAAAAGAAGAAGTGAAATAGTTTATTTTTACTTAAAAATTTATTAGTAATATTAAATAATAATAAAACTCATTAAAATTTGTGTGACACAAGTTATAGTTCTTAAAGGACAAACAATATTCAAAGGCCTATGCCAGGAGAGAAGACTGAGAATTAATGAGCTAAGATTTCAAGTTAAGGGGCTTCCCTGGTGGCACAGTGGATGAGAGTCTGCCTGCCGATGCAGAGGACATGGGTTCGTGCCCCGGTCCGGGAAGATCCCACATGCCGCGGAGCGGCTGGGCCCGTGAGCCATGGCCGCTGGGCCTGTGCGTCCGGAGCCTGTGCCCCGCAACGGGAGAGGCCCTAACAGTGGGAGGCCCGTGTACCACAAAAAAATATATATATATATTAAAAAAAAAAAAAAAAGATTTCAACTTAAGAAAAAGCAAAAACAACAACAACAAAATAAAACTAATTAAACTAAAATAAAGCATTATAAACCTAAAAAAATAGGAGGTAAGTAATAAAACACAGGAATTCTTAAAAAGAAAATAAATGTACTATAGACAACACCTTATAATCCTCTAACAACCTCTAAGCCTCTAACAGGATATATGAAGAATAAAGGGCATATGTAGAGTAGATAATAAAATGATAATAGAGATAACTATGGAGAAATGTGCACCAACGTATTGGAAAATTTAGTGAAATTGAGGAAAATTCCTAGGAATGTGAATAATTCCAGAAAATAGAAAATTTCAGCTGTCTTACTCTCATCCTACTTACATTTAAAGAAAAATTATACTAAATATCCAAAGACTAGATCATTCTAAATTTAAGAAAAATCTTTCAGAGACTGGAAAGAGAGGGTACTTTGAAATGTATGTCCTGAAGCTAATAAAATCTTGATACCAAAATCAGTGTAGGACAATAAGATAAATGGAAATTATAATTCAATCAGTCATTGACATGGCTTTGATTTCTTCAAAGTCCCCCTCAAAATCAATAAGAAAATTCATTCAGCACTGTAAAACAAAACACAATACATATCAATACATCATGACCAAGTTGGACTTATTACTCATATTTAAAATTATTATGTCATATAACTCTCCATATTAGGACATTGAAAACAGAAAAATATAACAACTTTATAATTGTAATAGATTAAGAAAAATTTTGATAAAATTTTACCATTCATGACAAAATCAGACAAAAAGAAAAAGAAAACCTCTTCATAAAAACATCACTAGAGTAGATCACTGTGTTTTTTTTATAATAGAGTCATATGACAGGATAACTTACAACAGTGAAAACAAATGAAGTTGAGAATTACATGCTTATAGTTGAATAAATAAACATGTTATAGAAAAAATTAAATCATAGTATGATTCCACTTATATAACTGCTAAAAATGTGCAAAATTACACACAGCTTAGGTTTATACTATACATAGGTGGTGGAACTCTAAACATAATAAAGGAAATTTTTAGCACAAATTTAGGAGAAGATATTTCTGGAGTGGGGGGAGGAAGGGAGTGTAATTGGGGAGGGGAACACAAGGATTTAAAACTACTATTAATGTTCTATTTCTTAAGCTGGTAACTATTATAAGTTTTCTTAAAACACTACATACACATAATCTGCACTTTTTTGTAATGTAGATTTCACACTAAAATATTTTAAGATAAAATTAAATATGTTGAAAGATTCCATTTACAAAAGCAACAAAAGCACGAAATACATAATAGGAAATGTGCAAGTTTAGTATAAAAAATCTGTTGCATAGCATGTCTTGACTTGAATAGAAATATGTCCTTAAAAAAATAAGATCCAGAGGGCAGACAGCAGAAGCAAGAAGAACTACAATCCTGTAGCCTGTGGAACAGAAACCACATTCACAGAAAGATAGACAAGATGAAAAGGCAGAGGGCTATGTACCACATGAAGGAACAAGATAAAACCCTAGAAAAACAACTAAATGAAGTGGAGATAGGCAACCTTCCAGAAAAGTAACACAGAATACTGATAGTGAAGATGATCCAGGACCTTGGAAAAACAATGGAGGCAAAGACCGAGAAGATGCAAGAAATGTTTAACAAAGACCTAGAAGAATTAAAGAACAAACAGAGATGAACAATACAATAACTGAAATGAAAACTACACTACAAGGAATCAATAGCAGAATAACTGAGGCAGAAGAACCGATAAGTGACCTGGAAGACAGAATAGTGGAATTCAATGCTGTGGAACAGAAGAAAGAAAAAAGAATGAAAAGAAATGAAGACAGCCTAAGAGACCTCTGGGACAACATTAAACACAACAACATTTGCATTATAGGCGTCCCAGAAAGAGAAGAGAGAGAGAAAGGACCAAGAAACTATTTGGAGAGATTATAGTCGAAAAATTCCCTAACATGGGAAAGGAAATAGCCATCCAAGGCCAGCAAGTGCAGCCAGTCCCATACAGGATAAACCCAAGGAGAAACACACCGAGACACATAGTAATCAAACTGGCAAAAATTAAAGACAAAAATTATTGAAAGCAGCAAGGGAAAAACAACAAGGGAACTAGCATAAGGTTAACAGCTGATTTCTCAGCATAAACTCTACAAGCCAGAAGGGAGTGGCATGACATACTTAAAGTGATGAAAGGGAAGAACATACAATCAAGATTGCCCAGCAAGGATTTCATTCAGATTCAATGGAGAAATCAAAACCTTTACAGACAAGCAGAAGCTAAGAGAATTCAGCACCACCAAACCAGCTCTACAACAAATGCTAAAGAAACTTTTCTAAGTGGGAAACACAAGAGAAGAAAAGGACTTACAAAAACAAACCCACAACAATGAAGAAAATGATAATAGGAACATACATATCAATAATTACCTTAAACGGGAATGGATTAAATGCTCCAACCAAAAGACACAGGCTTGCTGAATGGATACAAAAAGAAGACCCATCTATATGCTGTCTACAAGAGAACCACTTCAGACCTAGGGACACATACAGACTGAAAGTGAGGGGATGGAAAAAGTTATTCCATGCAAATGGAAATCAAAAGAAAGCTGGAGTAGCAATACTCATATCAGATAAAATAGACTTTAAAATACAGAATGTTACAAGAGACAAGGAAGGACACTACATAATGATCAAGGGATCAATCCAAGAATAAGATATAACAATTATAAATGTATATGCACCCAACATAGGAGCATCTCAATACATAAGGCAACTGCTAACAGCTATAAAACAGGAAATCGACAATAACACAATCATAGTTGGGGACTTTAACACCTCACTTACACCTAGACCAGATAGATTTAATTGATGCTTCTAGGACATTCCATCCCAAAACAGCAGATTACACTTTCTTCTCAAGTGCACATGGAACATTCTCCAGGATAGATCACATCTTGGGTCACAAATCAAGCCTCAGTAAATTTTTAAAAATTGAAATCATATCAACCATCTTTTCTGACCACAACACTATGAGATTAAAAATGAATTACAGGGAAAAAAATGTAAAAAACACAAACACATGGAGGCTAAACAATACGTTACTAAATAACCAAGAGATCACTAAAGAAATCAAAGAGGAAATAAAAAAATACCAGAGACAAATGACAGTGAAAACACGACAATCCAAAACCTATGGATGCAGCAAAAGCAGTTCTAAGAGGGAAGTGTATAGCTATAGAAGCTTACCTCAAGAAACAAGAAAAATCTCAAATAAACAATCTAACCTTACACCTAAAGGAACTAGAGAAAGAAGAACAAACAATAGCAGAAGGAAAGAAATCATAAAGATCAGAGCAGAAATAAATGAAATAGAAACAAAGAAAACAATAGCAAAGATCAATAAAACTAAAGCTGGTTCTTTGAGAAGATAAACAACATTGATAAACCATAAGCCAGACTCATCAAGAGAAAGAGGGAGAGGACTCAATCAGTAAAATTAGAAATGAAAAAGGAGAAATTACAACAGACACCACAGAAATACAAATCATCCTAAAAGACTACTACAAGCAACTCTATGCCAATAAAATGGACAACCTGGAAGAAACAGACAAATTCTTAGAAAGGTATAACCTTCCAAGATTGAACCAGGAAGAAACAGAAAATATGAACAGACCAATCACAAGTAATGAAATTGAAGCTGTGATTAAAAATCTTCCAACAAACAAAAGTCCAGGACCAGATGCCTTCGCAGGTGAATTCTATCAAACAGCTAGAGAAGAGCTAACACAGCCTTCTCAAACTCTTCCAAAACATTGTGGAGGAAGGAATACTCCCAAACTCATTCTATGAGGCCACCATCACCCTGATACCAAAACCAGACAAAGATACTACAAAAAAAGAAAATTACAGACCAATATCACTGATGAATATAGATGCAAAAATCCTCAACAAAATACTAGCAAACAGAATCCAACAACATATTAAAAGGATCATACACCATGATCAAGTGGGATTTATCTCAGGGATGCAAGGATTCTTCAATATATGCAAATCAATCAATGTGATACACCATATTAACAAATTGAAGAATAAAAACCATATGATCATCTCAATTGATGCAGAAAAAGCTTTTGACAAAATTCAACATCCATTTATGATAAAAACTCTCCAGAAAGTGGGCATAGAAGGAACCTACCTCAACATATTAAAGGCCATATACGACAAACCCACAGCAAACATCATTCTCAATGGTGAAAAACTGAAAGCATTTCATCTAAGATCAGGAACAAGACAAGGACGTCCACTCTCACCGCTATTATTCAACATAGTTTTGGAAGTCTTAGCCACGGCAGTCAGAGAAGAAAAAGAAAAAGGAATACAAATTGGAAAAGAAGAAGTAAAACTCTCACTGTTTGCAGATGACATGATACTATACATAGAGAATCCTAAAAATGGCACCAGAAAACTACTAGAGCTAATCAATGAATTTGGTAAAGTTGCAGGATACAAAATTAATGCACAGAAATCTCTGGCATTCCTATACACTAATGATGAAAAATCTGAAAGAGAAATTAAGGAAACACTCCTATTTACCACTGCAGAAAAAAGAATAAAATACCTAGGAATAAACTTACCTAGGGAGACAAAATACCTGTATGCAGAAAATTATAAGACACTGATGAAAGAAATTAAAGATGATACCAACAGATGGAGAGATATACCATATTCTTGGATTGGAGGAATCAATATTGTGAAAATGACTATACTACCCAAAGCAATCTACAGATTCAATGCAATCCCATTCAAATTACCAATGGCATTTTTTACAGAACTGGAACAAAAAATCTTAAAATTTGTATGGAGACACAAAAGACCCTGAATACTCAAAGCAGTCTTGAGGGAAAAAAACAGAGTGGGAGGAATCAGACTCCCTGACTTCATACTATATTATAAAGCTACAGTAATCAAGACAATATGGTACTGGCAAAAGACAGAAATATAGATCAATGGAACAAGATAGAAAGCCCAGAGATAAACCCAAGCACCTATGGTCAACTAATCTATGACAAAGGAGGCAAGGATATACAATGGAGAAAAGACAGTCTCTTCAATAAATGGTGCTGGGAAAACTGGACAGCTACATGTAAAAGAATGAAATTAGAACACTCCCTAACACCATACACAAAAATAAACTCAAAATGGATTAGAGACCTAAATTTAAGAACTGATACTGTAAAACTCAGAGAGGAAAACATACGAAGAACAGTCTTTGACATAAATCACAGCAAGATCTTTTTTGACCCACCTTCTAGAGAAACGGAAATAAAAACAAAAGCAAACAAATGGGACCTAATGAAACTTCAAAGCTTTTGCACAGCAAAGGAAACCATAAACAAGATGAAAAGACACCCTTCAGAATGGGAGAAAATTGCAAACGAATGAACAGACAAAGGATTAATCTACAAAATATATAAACAGCTCATGCAGCTCAATATTGAGGAAACAAACAACCCAATCCAAAAATGGGCAGAAGACCTAAATAGACATTTCTCCAAAGAAGATGTACGGAGATGGCCAAGAAGCACATGAAAAGCTGCTCAACATCGCTAATTATTAGAGAAATGCAAATCAAAACTACAATGAGGTATCACCTCACATCAGTTAGAATGGGCATCATCAGAAAATCTACAAGCAACAAATGCTGGAGAGGGTGTGGAGAAAAGGGAACCCTCTTGCACTGTTGGTGGAAATATAAATTGATACAGCCACTATGGAGAACAGTATGGATGTTCCTTAAAAAACTAAAAATAGAATTATCGTATGATCCAGCAATCCCACCACTGGGCGTATACCCGGAGAAAACATAATTCAAAAAGATGCATGCACCCCAATGTTCATTGCAGCACTCTTTACAGTAGCCACGTCATGGAAGCAACCTAAATGCCCATCGACAGACGAATGGATAAAGAAGATGTGGTATATATATACAATGGAATATTACTCAGCCATAAAAAGGAATGAAATTGGGTCATTTGTTGAGACGTTGATGGATCTAGAGACTGTCATACAGAGTGAAGTAAGTCAGAAAAAGAAAAACAAATATTGTATATTAACGCATGTATGTGGAACCTAGAAAAATGGTACAGATGAACCAGTTTGCAGGGCAGAAGTTGAGACACAGATGTAGAGAACAAACGTATGGACACCAAGTGGGGGAAAGCCATGGGGTGTGGGGATGGTGGTGTGATGAATTGGGTGATTGGGATTGACATATATACACTGATGTGTATAAAAATGGATGACTAATAAGAACCTGTTGTATTAAAAAATAAATTAAATTAAAAAATTTAAAAAGAACAAAAAAATAAGAACCAATATTATAAAGATGTTAAAGATATAGTTTAAAAGTCCAAATTTGTCAGCATTTTCTAACTCAATTTATAGTGTCTGTATGTCTTCCAGATTAATACAAATAGGATAAGGATCAATCTTTTTTTAAATATATTTATTTATTTATTTGGCTGCATTGGGTCTTCATTGCTGCACGTGGGCTTTTTCTAGTTGCGGCAAGTGGGGGCTAACCTTCATTGAGGTGCACAGCCCTCTCACTGCGGTAGCTTCTTGCTGCATAGCACTGGATGTAGGTGCATGGGCTTCAGTAGTTGTGGCACGCAGGCTCAGTAGTTGTGGCTCGCAGGCTCTAGAGCGCAGGCTCAGTAGTTGTGGCACATGGGCTTAGTTGCGCCGTGATATGTGGGATCTTCCCGGACTAGGGCTCGAACCCATGTCCCCTGCATTGGCAGGCGGATTCTTAACCACTGCACCACCAGGGAAGTCCAAAAAGGATCAGTCTTAAGTTCTTTCATTATTTCCATGAAATGCCTCCTTTCATTTTCTAATCTTTCCTTGAAAAATGAAACTTCAGTAATTGGATATCATTTTATTGCCCACCTGGAGCAAATGCATACAGAAAGCGGTGATCTTCACGGTGCTGCTCTATGGGTCGATACAAGGCAGCATGTTCTGTGTAACCAATGCATTTAAGGACCATGAAGAGGAACTGGCCCCCATCTTCTCTACTCTAATTTCCCAAATAATGTCTGTGAATATAGAGTCTTCACAACTTGATTTCCTAATTAAGAAACTGACATGTTTGGAAAGGAGTTTAAATGACAGCGTTTGTCAAGCTGTTTGTTTAGTGAACTCTGGGTGTGCTGTTACACAGGAACTGTTTTAATTAAGGTTAATTGGTGCATAATTAGGGCCGCTGCTGACTTAAAAGATTCCACTAGTGATAAAGTGATGAGAACCCTTAATGTCTAGACAGAAGGAGAAAGCAATCACAATAAGCCAAATTTCAAGACACACTCACTCTGTCTCCACCGTAGGGGCCGCCACACCCTTGGTTTGACCTGTTTAGAAGAGCACATCTTAATCCACATGTTTGGGAACCCCTTGTGAGCTTTGGATGGAGCAAGTCTGATTCCAGCCTCATGGCAGTTAGAAAAAACAAAGAAAAATAAATGTATTGGTGCTGCTTATTCTAAACTACGTTAATATTTAGCTCAGATAACAATCAATGAACTCCACTCTCTCTGCGTCCTTATCTTTTCCCTTGTATAAAGGGGGCAATGGGGTGGGTAGGAAGATGTGCACAGAGAATAGAGGCAAAATTCTTCTCCATATTGGAGAATGGACCAGAAAGACTGCAAACATGAAAAGAACTCAAAGGTAGGTTATAAAATTATTTTCCCTGGTATCTTTTTAAAACAAGATGAAAGCATCTAGCAATGGCTGGCTTTATTAAGAACTTATTTGGTAAACTACATAGGTAGTAAATGAAAATGAGATAGCAACATGAAAAATCTCCTTTCTCCCCTCACTTGACTTTCAATCTTGCACTGCAAAAAGAAATCAGTCTACATTTTCTACTTCACGCAAAAGAATTTAGTGAAAGAAAATTATTGGTATATTTTAAAGATTCAGGAGCTCAAAGCAAGAAACTATTATGGACACGGCAAAGAGACTTAAACTGCCGTGCCCCCCCCCCCAAAAAAAAAGGAAAGAAGTTATTTGGAAGCTAGAGATTGACTAGAACTTCTGTAAGGAAGGACCTGTTTTTCCTTGTTTTCGTTTGCGGCTTGTTTTTTAATTTTAAATCCATCCTGCACCAGTATTTTAGTAAAATACAATATACATGAGTTACTAAATAAACTTAAAAAGACATAAAGCTCAACATCAGGTTAAACAGACATAAAATAATTCAGTATTTTATATACAGTTGTTATATAAGCTGATAAGTATTTCTTTTCAATGTCTGTGCTAGTCCCTGCGCAGAGCCCTGAGTTGTGGGATCATGGCCCCAGGGTTCCGTGCACCAGACACCCGCGTGGCTGCCCCGCCCATCCGGGGTGGGGGTGGGAGTGGGGGTGGGTCCAGCTCTGCCGCTGGAGCATGCGCAGTCCACTCCCGCGTTCCGCCGGTGGAGGTCTTTCCCCTCACGGCCTTTCAAGCAGAGCGCTTCCTCTGAACCTGCCCGGCTTTTGGCAGAGGCTCCCTTGTACTGTGACTTTGAAGGGCTAGGGAGTGGCAGGGGAGGTAAGAGTCCATGAGCATTGGGGTTTACACAACGAGTGGTTTGAACCAGACTCCTTACGAGGAGCCTGGGAGGAGGGGCCTACAACACCCCGGGTACCCAGGTGGGTCTCATCCCAGGACCCTTCCGCAACTGTAGAACTGCTGAGAGCCGGTGAGCTTCTGGGAAGAGTGGTCGGGGCTTCAGCGCCTGGGCTTGACTCCACCATGCTCTGCGCCTGCCCTGATGCTCAGCTCACTCCAGCCCATCCTCTCCCTGTCCATCGTCAGGACCACACACCGGAACACACCCAGTGGGGTCCAACTGCGCCCTCTTTGAAAAAAAAAGAAATGCTGCTCTATGAACCCCGCTTTGAATACAGCTGGAGGAGGTAAGCCAACTTAACATCAGTCTGCACTTTCTCCAGTTGGTTGTTGCTTAATAATTGTTTTATAATATATCTTCCCTCTTCATTATGGAGCTTTGAAATGTCCATAAATTCGTAAAACCTTTTTTCAGGTCAGATCCACTTACCCCTCTGACATATTTAGGTATTCTTCCAAGAATACTTTATTGCTTCAGAGATAACGATTTACTGCTCCCTAAAAGATAATAGGTGCTAATAGGTATATTGCTTGCGTTTGTGTTCAGTTTGAATACGTTGGACTTGGGGCAGATGAACCTTTGATAAATTCCGTTTCCCGCCCCCGCTGCCCCAACCAATAATGCTGTGTTTAGCTGAAGTAGCCAGCTTGCGACTAGTTTCCTATAGCTGGTTGGGCCTTGGCTGGTTGTGTGTTCCCCTGGAAATTGAACCTCCCTCTGGGACACTTAGTGGAAAGTCTTTGCTTAGGATAACAGTGGTCACTGAATATAAGAAAACTCCCTCCCATTGCAGAGTGGGCTAAGATGCCGTCTAATTAATCAGAGCGAGGAGGTTCACAGGCTACCTGTGGGGCTGGCAGGTGAATCACTGTTCTTTCTGGTGGTGCATCCTAATTTGTGAGACATTGGATCACAGACACATGCTCTGAAGGCCAAGGATTTAATTTATCATCTGAAAAAGGTGGGCTATTACAAGCCTCTTTTCAAAAACATTTTTATTACTCATATACAGACTTCTGCTTAGCCCACATCAAAGTTAATTCTGTATACCATCATTCTGTGAGAATCAGCAATTTACAAGTTTTCAGGACATTGAGAAGCAATGAAATACATCAATGTCTGATGCTTTACTGAACATGACTAAATCTCCTTAATGGCTTTGAAGGCAGTCAGGATTTTTGTATTTCTTTGTGTAATCATTGAAAACAACACTTCTCACAATGCTGGGCAGCAAACATAAAAGAATGGATGCACAGACTGATTCTCGTTTATTCTGTAACACACTCTAGCTATTTACTGAGCAAAACTGATAATTTTGTCCATCGTTCAACCATTAAAACTACAGTTGTAGAGTTAGGGGCAAGAGTGGTTATTCAAGCTTTTCTATTATTATTACTGGTCCGTGTGTAAGACTTTTTGGTTAAAGCATTTACCCAGAGGGGACATTTTTTTTAAGCCATTTTATTGTTCAAGTTTTCCAAAAGAAGCGTTTAGAAAAACCTTCCTAATTTTTTTTCTCCTCTTCTAATTATAAGGGAGCGTCCAACCTCATGGCTGTTGATACAATACCAAGAATTAGAGCAGAACTGGCTTACTCACCAGGTGGTTTATATATGCAAATTAGGGACTTCTAATTTATGTGACCCAGGGAATTGCCATAAAGCAACTTAGGTTCTTGGTCATTTAAGAAATATATTTTCCTAACTGACATTACAATAAATAGAAGATGTCCTTTTAAACCTTGGAGAGGAAATTGTACTTCGAACCATATGAAATTGCTGTTATTGTGGGTCAAGAATTGTCAAGTATTGGCAATTTCATGTGGTCCACCCTAATAGATGATGTAGCATGTGTTTTTAGACTGTTTTTAAGGTTTGAGTCTGAAATGATTCTAAAAAGAGCAACTTGGATACTTTTGGTAGATGGCCTGAGATTTGCCATAGAGTCTTGCTTAATATTTTGAAATTAAAATGGATTTGCTTATAAAAAAGAAGAAACGAAAAACAGATTTAGCTGTCACATCCTGTTAGTATCGAGAAGGACATCCAGGGATAGTGAGTGAAGTGGTTTAATGAGCTCTAGGTGTGGCCATTGAAAGCAATGTGATTCCTTTTCTTGGCATTCAAAATGACATTTGAGAGAGATACATTAAAGTGGATGATCATTTGAGGAACTTTTTAGTGTTGATTTCAAGATATAAAAATATCTGTTTATAAATCTTTGTATTGATTTGAAGATATACAAAGTTTGTTTAAATCTTTGTGTTGTTTTTTTATGCACTAAAGTGGGCAATCGTGCTGAGCTTTTCAGGTTATTGTTGATTTCAAGATACACAGAACCAGTTCTGTGGGCAGTTAATATTGCTCAAGTACCCTCCCAGTTTGAAAGGAGACTGACCTTTCTGTAGCCACATAAATGGGGGTTCTATGGAAGTATCAAACTCCAAGTGATTTTATTCAGTATAACTGGCCATTGAATTTGAATGTTTAGAAAGTAACTTCCACTCAGAAATCTTGCCATTGTCAACAGTAATTTGGATCTTTAAACATCTATATTCTGTATTGGAATGATATTCTGTATTTGTGAGCGCAAAGTAGCTGTGTGAATTTTTGGACAATGGTAAAGCAAATATGTCTCTGATTTTACATCTCTAAAGCTATTCAAATTTGGTAGAATTCATTTTCAAAGTATATGTATTTATATACTTTCTGAGTAATAAAACATTTCATTTCAAGCTAATAAGCAAACTCTTAAGAATTATACATATATTGCTTTGTGCTTATAAAGTACTACTTACCGAAGTCCAACTTTATTGTCACATTTTAGTCTTAAATGCATTAATATCAAATCAGCATCTTTCAACTTTTTTCATATCTATCTTTCATTAAACAAAATTTATTTATTCCATACCACCAGTGTACTGGATACTGAGCAAAATGTTTTCGTATATCTGATAACATTGTCACAACTCTGTAAGTGTCTGTAATCCCCATTGTCTGTCCTCAGATATACACCTAGTGACTGGAGCCAAGTCTTTTCTCTTTCATAGTATAAGAATTGCCCTGAAATGCGTGCTGCAGGAATAATTAGATGTTTTGAAATTCCTACACTAGTATGTCTCAGATTTTGATACAAGTCACCTGGGAATCTTGCTAAAATGCTGATTCTAATTCAGTTTCTTGGGATGGAGCTGGAGGTTCTGCAGTTCGAACAAGCTCGCAGGTGGTGCTGCTGATCCATGGAGCCCATCTGGAATGTCAAAGGTCTACACAATTAAATCCATGCTAAGGTAGAGAGTTAATGACTGCTCTTTGAAATGGGACAACCGCTTTGAGGAGAAGAGGTGTCAGGAATCAACCATATCCTATAGAGCTGCCAACCAACAGTATTCTAGGTGTACAGGCTCCTGGAAATCACAAAATTAAATAGGAGTTGGGAGATGTGGGAAACATGGCCGTTTGGTGAGCCTATGCAAAGCAGGAGCAAAGGGATAAGAGATGGTCAGAAATAGAACAGTCAGGGATGAAATAAGGAAGAGACAAGTGGAAGTTATGGGGAACCACCTTCACACCCTGTTATGATTGGCCTCTGGTAAATGAGTTCTTAAAAATAAAAGATTCCGCAGTTGAGAATACACCTTAATTGGAGCAGTCATCACACAAGACTATCAAGACTAGTCTGATTCTTTGTCTCCTGGAGGACAGAGACTATAATTTGCTCACCTGACAATGAATGAGAGCAGGAAGATGCTGAGATCAGGCACTCTCTAACTCTGGTTATCCATCAACCAGACTTTGGTTAGTAGGGATTAGTTCACTTGTCATGTAGTAACTTAATATTCAAAACGTTATACTGGGAGCAGCGGTTTCACCTGGGAACTTGTTAGAAAAGCTAATTCTTGGTCCCCATCCCAGACCTACTGTATCAGAATCTGCAGATTAGCAAGATCCCCAAGTGATTCCTATGTACTTTAAAGTCTGAGAT
The DNA here is from genome assembly GCF_026419965.1 of Kogia breviceps. Lineage (NCBI taxonomy): Eukaryota > Metazoa > Chordata > Mammalia > Artiodactyla > Physeteridae > Kogia > Kogia breviceps. The sequence continues at coordinate 37,524,012 of NC_081323.1, forward strand.
GCACTGATATAGCAAAAAGCAAGAGTCTAGGAGAAAGGTTGGACTGGCTGTTAGCTTTTGATGATAACACTGAGGAATGTGGGAAAGAAAACTGACTTTTACTTATGGGCTTACCAGAGAGAGGAAACTTAGAGGACACAAGGATGCTGGCTTCACTAAACCAGAACTGCAAATCTAAAGCTACTGCTCGGAGCAGAAAAGAGCTCTTTGGATAATACTGTTAACTTGGACACATCAAGGAATGCACAGAGTATTGCCTCTCAGGGCCAGAATGCCCACGCAGTTACTTTCCTGGCAGCATCAATGACCACCTATTACCAGATCCAGAAACAAGAGGATTTGTAGCTCAGTCCAACAGCAGTCACCTCTGTCCCTTGGATAACCTTGCATCCCAGCCCAGGGAAGGTACATATGGGGAGTTAACATTGTTTAAGGAAAACAAAACAAAACAAAACACAGTGATCTTTCTCCTTCTTCAGAGTGCTTTCACTCCTTTGTAGAAAGCTACCTCTTTAAGGACATAACACGCGTTACTTTAAACTGTAGTGTCAAGATCAAAAGCAGCTAAGGAAGAAAGATGCCAGCTGCTTACAGCTCCTTGCCTCTTCCTCTATTATGATACTAAGCACGTTGCTGGGATTGGCTTACAGGCAGTATAAATAGCATCTCCTTTGTTACACACCATACCAAACCACATTTATTTAGCTCAGGATTCTGGACTTATTTGGGCAGTTGTTCCGGCCTTAGTTGGCATGTGTTTGTGGTCAACTGCTGGCTTGGCTGGGGGCTGGCTGTTCAAGGTGACCTCTGTAGGCCACTTCGTTTATGCCTCGTGTGGTCTCTCATCCTCCAGCAGGCTAGCCCAGGCTTGTTCATATGTCAGTAGTAGGGTTCCAAGAGCACAAGCAAGGTATGTGAAGTCCCTGTGTCCCAGACTGGCACCAGCACATAGTCACTTACAGTGCATTCCATTGGTCAAAGTCACATGGCCAGCCCAGACCCAAGGATTAGGGAATAGACACAAAATGCTTTGGCATACTACTGCCACTACTGTGAATACAGGGAAGGGGAGAACTGTGCCCATTCTTGCAGTCAGTCTACCACACAGATGAGATGAAGAATCAGGAGACTTCCACAGGCAGGGACCCTGCTTCATTCATTTGATTTCTCTAGCGCCAACTTGGTGTGCTCAGCACCTGACACTTTGGGGCATTTAACAGGTATCTTAGAAACAGTTTAATTCGTTTTGGTTTGCTCCTTAAATAGGCTTTGAAATCTCTGATCAGAATCAAAATTCTGTTACAATGTGATGATTACCATACAGAGATGATCTGATTACTCTAAGAGAAACCTTTTAAAAGTTGCATATTTAACAATTTATTAGAAAAGTCATGGTAAGAAAATTAGAAAACATGAAATTTGAAGGACCTTGTTGAAAATAGGCCTTGCCTCACTTAATAAAAATTCTGACAAAAAGTTTGCCCAAAGATATTTATTATAACATTCTTTATAAAACAAACTGTGAGACTAATAAAAGTATAATTCTAAATTTAAAGTATGGTTCTGGTATATCCACGTGACAGGATATTAAACATCTATTACAAAGATGTGGAAAATGTTTTATAATGAAAATACAGTAAATATATAAGTATTCATATGTACTTGTTTATTATATATTTTATATGTTATAAAATGCTTAAATATAAATATGCTATATATTATCAATACTACTTATATTTACATAATACATATTTATAAAATTATATATAACTATTTGATGCAATATATTATATAAACATGAATAATAGTTATTCAGGGACTATGATTAAATGTAAGGTGTGGCTATATATCGGCAGATGAGCTACAATTACTATGTTTTTGCTTTTCTCTATTTTCCAAATATCCTGCAGTGTAAATATATGTTATACTTAAAAAAAATTAACAGAAAGAAGGAAAAAAGGAAGGAAAGAGGGAAGAAAAGCTTCCATCTTATCTTTTCTGTAAGGACTCTTCCTATAACATCACAGGTTGTTCTCTCGGTCATTTAATTCATTCCCCTAACTTTTAGTTACTACTAGAAAGTTACCAGAAAGTTCCAGGGAACAAGTTCAATGGTTCAACAACCTTCACAATTATGGAATTCTACTCTCCTGGAAAGTTTTGTTGGGAAGAGCATGTAAGTTTTGGTCATGGGAATAGCAGATATATGGGCCCAAAGACCTAATGTGACTTTACTGGAAAAGGAAAAGTTGAATATCAAAGACAGTCTTGAAGAGGAAATTGTCTTGGTGGGAGTGGAGGATGAGGGTGAGAGGGACATAGGAAGCCAGCCTTATCTCAGGAAGCCATGTGATGAAAAGGAAAGGATGCAGATGGCCTAGGGTGGGGGAGGGTGGGGAGGCAGAATCTCCTGACTAAGGTCACACGTCAACCAGTGATGACAGAGGTGAATTTGGAGATGACCATTAGGAAGGAATCAGAAGGCAGTTTCAATTTGGAGTCATTATTGTGCTATAATTGCACCTTGGGCTGACTTGCAATGGAGAAATACCAGTTTCATCATTTTTTATCATTATTTTTAATCTCAGTCAAGAGATCTCCTTTTCCTTCTTTTTCTTTTTCCTCCTTTCCTTTCTCGTTTTTCTTCTCCTTTTCTTCTTTCTCTTCGTCCCCCATGTTTCACTTCCCAAGTCACTGCCAATCCCCAGCACAAGGAATAATCTACAAACCGATGGGCATGTAAACTCCCAGTCATGATTTGATCGTCCTTGAGTGTAGTTACCATCCTCTAATAGTCAACAGTCATCCCTATTCATTCCCACCTCAGTATTCTTTTCTAAATCATTTAAAATCTCTCCACTGCAGACTTTTTTCCTCCCTGATTTATAAACATGGGATGTCAGAGACTTTCTTCAGGCTGGTTCATTTAAATATTAAAACATTTCAGCAGTGTGCAACCACCTTTAAATTTCAGCTTTCATGGCTTGTGCTTTTACTAAATTAATAGTCAGCACTTCCATAGCATTTGTGATTTTCAAAGCAGTCCACAAATGGTAATTAATGCTAATGCTACCCGAAGAGAATGCTATATATAACTAGCTAACTGACTGAACTTAATCTCGAATTATTTTTAAATGGTTTTCAACTTGTGAGGGAAGTTTCAGAGAACATGGAAGAGTATATAGTGTTTGCTATCCTTTACTGCCTCCTAAAAGTAATGATGCAGCAAACTGAAGTGAATCGTCCTCAAAAAGATATTAAGGTTTGATCCACCTGGAATTAATCATCTCTAAGGGTTACCTGTTGCCTAAACTGCATTGACCAAAGCAGTGCTTGGAATAAACATCTGAAGACAAAAATACTTCATAATCTGGCCATCTGTTTTCTCTTAATTTACATTAATTGCAATCCTAAGATTTTAATCACCCTGCTTTCTTTGCTTCTTACCGATATTTGCAAAACAAAGCAAAAACAAAAGATGAACAGAATAAACTGCAGGTTTGCCCTGCAGTCAATTAATTGCATTTAAGCATTTATTTAATACCTACCAAGTGCCACACGTACTTCCAGGGGGAAGAGTGAAAACAATAAAATAAAGCAAAATAACAACCCATTGTTTTTGCCTTAAGAGTAGCCTTCAATTTAGTCATGAAATCAAGCTAATATGTAAAAATGATAAACAGTTACTAGGCTCTGGGTCCACAGTGCAGTATGGGGGGAAAAAAAAGAAATCCTTATGGACTGGAGGAACCGGGTGGGCCTTCGAGGAAAACTTAGGTGTGGAGTTGGCATTATTAGGTGGAGTGGTGGGTTTTGAACCACTCTGAAGTATTAAGGGAGCCACTACAAGTTCTTGAGCAGGAGGTAGGAAGGTAGAAGAACTGTTTTCAGCTGAGTCATAATCAGGATATCCTGGAGGTTGGATAGATGGAACATCAGCTTGAGGACTCAGGGAGAGGGACAGAGAGCATTGGACTCAGATGACCGTGGGTTTAAATTCTCCTCCTTTGTAGATGGATGACCTTGAGAATATTCTATCCCTCTTGAGCTTGTTTCCTCATCTTTAGAGGGGGGTAATGATAATTGTACCTAATGTGTGGTGATGTGAGATTTAAATGAGGTAGTACAGGATGACCCCAGATAAAGGCATGATGGAAAAGTGTATTAAATGATATGGATCATTTTCTTCTCTTGATCAACAAATGAAGCGGTTTTCCATCTATGTCCTAGTTGTGTGTTCTCCTTCACAATGAAATAGAAGTCTTAAGGCTTGCATTTCTGTTTCCTAGGTATGTCAGACTGTTCTAAATGACCATATTAATAGAGCAAAAAGAAATACCCAAGGGTATTAAAAAAAAAAACCTGTTCAAATTTATTACTTAGCTGACAAGAAAGCAAAGAGTCTTTGAGAGCTACGGACTTGGTGAAGGCAGGAATGCAGTGGGTCAGAGGAAGGCAGAGGGTGGTTTCCAGAAAGCATCTATTGAACCCATGTGATGTGGAGCCTCGGTTTTCACAGCTTCCTGGGCGTGCTTGAGTTAGGTGATAAAGCTTTCAGCTCACAGCCCACCAGTGGGCAGTGTATTAGGAGGGTGCCCTCTGCCACTCAAATTGACCACAAAGGACTGTGTCTAGCTATAAGGGTGAAGGGGGAGTGAGTCTGACCCACCTCGTGCTTCCTAATACAAGGAAATTGCCCTCTCGAGCTTTGGCTCTGGGTGGAAGGGAAAAAAGTCATCTTAGAGAATTCATAGCCAGCCCACCCAGGAGCTTGAATCTTGAATTAGTCTGATTTGTGTGCTCCAAAAAAGCTTCCAGCTGAGAACTTCATATAAAGTGCGATAATGCTTCCAGGTACCTGGCAGGGAAAAAAAAAAAAAATCCCACAAATCCAAATCCTCCCTAGACCAGACCTTCTCAAATTCTGCTGTGCGTGGGGTTATGATTAAAATGCAGATTCTGATTCGGTAGGTTTAGGGCTTGAGAGTCTGCAAATTTACAATCTGTCAGGTGAAGCAGCTACTGCTGGTCCATGGATCACACTTTAAGCCAAAAAGCCCACCTTCAACTCAGAGGTCTCCAAGAAGGTCCACAGAAAACATCCCAAGGATATGAAATCACAATCCATGACTCTAAAAGACAAAAGAAAGCAAAATCCAGCAGGAACAAGAGAGAGAATTAGACCAGCAAAGATTTCAGATATTAGAATTATCTAACTCAGAATATAAAATGGATGGTTCATGCATTTTAATAATTTATGAAATCAAAAATGAGAGCAAGGAGAAAAAAACTTACATGAATATCTGATAAGGTCTAGCAAAGTGGAAAAGAACTTATAGACATGAAAAATATACATATATAATTATAAAGTTTTATAAATTAATGGTTCAGTAGCAGATTAAATGCGGCTGAAGAGAAAATTATTTTTTTAACTGTAGTATAGATTTAAAGAATGTATTTAGAATGAAACAGAAAGACAATGGAGTAGAGGAAATATTTGAAGAAATATTACTAGAGAATTCTCTAGAATTAAAGATAAAAAAACTTCAGCTTCAGGATGTCCAACAAATTTGAAACAGAATAATATAAAATAAATCTATGCCAAAGAGAAGCTATTCAAAGTTACTTAGTGAATAAGACAAGTTAACCCTGCCCCCAAAAGGTCGGTTAACTAATTGCCAACTTAACAGTGATAACAATGGAAACCAGAAGATAGTGAAACCATATTTTCAATAACTTGGGAGAAAATAATACCTGACCTAGAGTTTCCTATCCAAACAAACAAATCAAAAACCAACTATTTTTCATAATGAAAACAAGTGTTTTTCAAAAGTATAAAAACATAATTTTGGGACTTCCCTGGTGGTGCAGTGGTTAAGAATCCACCTGCCAATGCAGGGGACACAGGTTCGAGCCCTGGCCCGGGAAGATCCCACATGCTGCGGAGCAACTACTGAGCCTGCGCACCAAGAGCCCATGCTCTGTGATGAGAGAAGGCACCGCAAGGGGAAGCCTGCGTACCACAAGGCACAGTAGCTCTCATGCACAGCAACAAAGACTCAATGCAGTCAAAAATAAATAGGTAAGTAAAATAGAATAAAATAACATCGTTTATCATCAGTAGTGTATCCCTAAAGGAAATTCTAGACAATGTATTTCAGACAGAAGGAAAACGATTCCAGATAGAAATTTTATGAGGCAAGGAGGAATCATTAGTAAAAAAAAAAAAAAGTATTTTTTGAAGAGACATAATACATGATAACAAAAAGAGGGGAGGTGATGTTGGATTTATCATGTTTAATGTCCTTGTATTGTTCTTGAGATTTTTAAAATTTATTTTTTATTGCTCACCAGCCTTATTTTTTAAACATACCACTTATTTTGTTGGAATTGTCAAAGACTGCATTTAGATCTCATAATGCTTTTATTAAATGTTTACAATAGTAAATAGTTTGACTTCAATAAATATTATTGGTCTTTGTGTACTGATCAATTCATGTTATCCATTGAACAATTTCGTAGATTATCAATTTATTTTATGTGTACCAAAGATAAACTTTTGAGTTTGATAAGTGAGTTTTCATTTTCAGTTTTTAGGGAAACCAACAAAAGGAGAGAAGTACACTGTGTAACTTTGAAGCTAGTGGACATGAAATGAAAAAAATCAATCTAAACAAAGTCAGAAAGGAAAGATGAAGTAACATAGAAAAGATGGCTTACATTAAACACACACACAACAATGGAAATAAATAAACCTAAATATAATAGTAGACATTGACATAAGTATAATAGATTTTAGTGGATAAAAATTGATTAAACGTTTCAGACAAAGATTGTCTGACGTGAGAAAAAAGGTAAACATCTGAGTGATTCCTGTAGTGTGGTCCTTGGACCAGCAATATTAACGTCACCTGGGAAATTATTAGAAATACAGATTCTTGAACCTACCCCAGACCATCAGAGTCTGTGGTGGTAGGAGCTTTAACAAGCCCTTTGAGAGCCACTGCTCCAGCTACATGTTCTCTACAGAAGACATGTCAAAACATGAAAAGAGACCCCTGAAAGGATGTTAGTCAATAAATACAAATGGTCACATCTGTGCAGCAGTTGCAAATGAGCCATGTAATATATTTGTCAAAAGTGCAGATTCCAGGGCCTCACCCTATATCTGGTTATCAGTCTTTGGTTGGCCCTAAGATTTGTCATTTAAAATGTGTGCTACATACCCCAAGGTGTAAGAGCCACTATTATACGCAAGGGAAGTAGAAAATCTTTGAATTCCTTGGCCAAATAGGGGTCTGAGGATCATCGAGAAAAGGAAGAGAAGCGTCAGGCCTAAAGTGCAGGGCAGGGAGGTTTGTGAAGGGAGTGGCTGATGGACAATTAACTGGCAGTGCAGAATGTAAAATAATTTTATGAACAGTGATACCTAATATTCCATGTGAATTGTTTCCATGGCTACAATATACCCCCAAACTGGTCCTTCTAAATTCTAAATGAAATCAGCTGCACACAGACATGCATTGTAGGTGTTTTTTGTTTTTGTGTCTGTTTCTTGAATGTTGATGAGGCTTATGTGGGTGGTGGTCTGTAGTTTAACAGGTGCTAACTATATAGGATGAGAAGGCCATCTTCCTCTGCAGATGTAGTGGCTCAGAGGGGGGATGTTAACACTGCAAGCATCCCTGGACTCCTCAGATGTCTTGGGGGAAGACTTTGATATTCCATCGAGGATAGACTGGGAATGTGAGCAAACTTCCCAAGCTCTGAAGAGTTAGGGACACCCCCGATGACATCTGGCTCCACAATTCTTGTGCCAATCCTGGTAACACAAAGCAAGAGTTCACTGTTGCTTGTTGACTTACCTTGACTGAATCTTTATCTTCATTTCTGAAAAGGATATGAAATTTTAGGTCTAGGCATGTGAATTCTCTGACAGCAACGAGAACAATGCTCACTTTCTGTGGATAGCCAAGTTTGAGAACCTGACCACACCCTTGAAATGTATGCCTCATTTCATATCACTGGGGCTGTGTTTCCTGCAAGCACCTCAGAACTAACTCTATCCTTACTGTTATCCATCTTCAGGTTATTTAAGGATTAAAGCACAAAGCAAGACTTATACTGTGTCTTAAATCTGTCAGCAGCAAGTGTTAAGCATTACAAAGTACTAGGTAAACAACTTAGAATAATAACTTGGATTTAAGACACTGTTGGAAAAAGTTATGATGTAGTCAGGACGTATTCAGCCTGTTTGCCGAGTAAAGCCTTTTTTTTTTCTGTGTGGAAAGAAAATGAAGTCAGTTTTTCTCCTTCCTGGGATCCATCTTGTGTACTGAAATATAAAAATAAAATAGAATTTGAATTTCAGATTTCAGATTTCCTACTTGAAGGAGCTCAAATCCTTGGCAAAGCTGTGGATTACTAGGCGGCAACATAGGGAAGAAAATACAAATTATAGAGGCACCAGCTGCTGTTTAATATTTAGGGTGAACTTAATCCCAGTGTTGGCCTTGAGGGTAGAGCATATTTTCTTGAAAATCAATCCAAATGCAGAAGTTAAACTTTACTATGACCCAAAACTTGAATAAATGATAATTATGGAAATTGGACAGTTGTGACTTTGTGCTTATTTTACTTAAGTTATTATCTGGAGTGTGCCAGATCTTTAAAATGTAGAGAAGAAAAAAAACCCATGCAACTCCCAATTCCACATTCTCAGCTATTGCACATCCTGTGAAATCTCAAAGTTTACCCCATGATTTCTGTGAGTCCTAAAAAGCTTATGGTGTCTTCTGTTTCTGAGCTTCTGTTTTCATCTACAGCATTTACGCCCCATGCCATGTTGACCCCAAAATAAAAGTGGTCTCCTCTTGATTTCCAGTAGACACTATCATAAAAAAGAAAACTATACAAAAATCCACTCACATGGACCATGTATACGGTTTTACTCGTAATTTGGGGTCCTCAGAGAAATTACAGTTCACACTGTCCATTAGGAAGCTGTGGGTCATTAACAAAACCTTTATTGGCTTTATTGACAACCCCCCTGGAGTTCTAAGCCCTGTTTGTTTGTTTTTTATAAATGTATTTATTTTTGGCTGCATTGGTCTTCGTTGCTGCATGTGGGCTTTCTCGTTGCGGTGAGCGAGGGCTACTCTTTGTTGCGGTGCGAGGGCTTCTCATTGCTGTGGCTTCTCTTGTGGCAGAGCATGGGCTCTAGGCACGCGGGCTTCAGTAGTTGTGGCACGTGGGCTTCCGTAGTTGTGGCTTGAAGGCTCTAGAGTGCAGGCTCAGTAGTTGTGGCACACAGGCTTAGTTGCTCCACGGCACGTGGGATCTTCCTGGACCAGGGCTCAAACCCATTAACCACTGTGCCACCAGGGAAGCCCTAAGCCCTGTTTTATGTGTGAGGGAACGGAGTCTCAGAAAGATCCTGGGATTTGCCAAAGTCACACAGCCAACTAGGGCAGGCATTGTATCCATCTCCTTTAATTCTAGATCCTTTTACAATGTTAGTGGAGAAAAAAAAAAAAAAAAGAGTACTGATCATGATTTGGCACTAACTGCACATATGAGCCTGAAAGTGTACTTAATGTACCTATCCTCGAATTGCTGACATAAGTGAAATTGTTTCTTTTTTGTGCCATTTTGCTTCAAATGATTTGCAGAGAAAATAAGCTATTGATTTTCCAAATCTTGTGCAAGTTATTGGTGAAAGATAAGTACTGAAATTTCCAACTGGTCTCTAAAATGTTGACAGTAACAAATATTATAGTGACACTACTGTGAGTATGGAGAAGGGATGTTAAAAGGTCACTACAGTCTGTGTCAAGGCAAATTGACTGGACTGAAATCAAGAAAGAAAAAAGAACTGCATTTTGGGGGCAAAGAAAAATAATACAGCATTGTAATGAAATGTGTTTAAATTTCAGCCAGAGGAAGAAAAATATGGTGTGCAGTGACCAGTCACAGTCCACTTTATTATTATTATTTTTTTACAGGAAACCACGACTACTTGAGACAAACAATAGTCCAAATGAGCAATGGGAATCAGACCAGCAGGTCCAATTATAACCCAGAGGCATAGTTTGGCAGTTATGTGCTGTGGAAAAAAAGACTTTTGGACCTCTATAAATCACCCCAAATATCCCCATTCTTGACAGCACCAGCAGTCAAGGGCTTATCTTTTGAGCTCAAAGGATAGCATTACTAATGTAAAAGATCTTTAGCCTATTGAGGGAACAGGCACTATATATAAATCTCAAATAATATAGTCTCTGAGAAATAATCCAACTTTTAGCACATAAAAACTTTCTGGATTCCAAGAACAAATGTCACCAGCTGAGGTGAAATTACATATTTCTGTTGCTTGGTTCAGTGCAGGAACGTTTTGAGAATAAACCGTGGGGCTATGACCCCATTTCACAACCTACCCACAATAAATTCACCTCGTAACTTCACCCAAACAACTGCAGCTACTAAAACCCCTTAGAGAGACAAATAAAGTGACCTCCTTTGGTAATCAGATGCTATTATTTTTAGGGTATGTTTTACAGAACAATTTTCTGTGTTTTTGCAATAAAGAAAATTATTTTGACCTTTGTGCACCTACGTTTGTTTAAAAAAAACCCACACAACCGTCCTATTTCTATCTGTAAACCAGACTTTGAGGGAACTTTTGGCTGTGGTTCTTATTTGGATTGACTTGGCAATGAATATATTGTTTTGATCCAGGTTGAATCTGGGCAGTCACAATTTTTGTGCATTCAGTTAGATTTCAGAGGATTATGTATGCCTCTTTTTATGCAAAGGATAGATAAATGCATCCACATTCTTTTTAGAGATCAGGAAGAAAACTACAAAAACAACATAGTAACACCTCAATTAACTCAATTACTGGAGAGATTTATATTTAGATTTGGGGCTAAACAAAAGTCAATCAGGAAATCCTTTTTTTTCCCTAAACTTTTTTAAATTAAAAAAAAGCTCTAAAATCTATTAATTTAATAAGTATATTGTGATGATACACTAGACCCTCTCCTTTTAATATACTGCAGGATTGTCAGGTAAAAGCATATGGGTTTGGGCTTAATTTAAACTTAACTAAAATATGCCTCAAGATTTTGAAAAACATTTAGTAATACATAGCTCACACTTACATGGTATTTTCTGTGCCCCATTTACTTTTCTGAGTTTTGTATGGGTATCTCTAAGTATGTGTATGTGTTTGTACACATACATATACATTCACATATTTATTTAATCCTTATACCGCCCTGGAAAGCAGGTACTGTTAGTAATATTCCCATTTTACAAATAAGGAAACTGAGGCACTGAGAAAATAAGTAACCTGACAAAACTACACTGCATGGAAGAACCATGGTGGGAATCCCAGCACTCTGGCCCCAGATCCTGTCCTCTTAACCAGTACGCTATATTGCCCTGAGGTCAAGTCCTTATTCGGCTTCTTCTTCTAGGAGGGAAACAACAATTTCTGGAGGATTGAGGTGCTGTGGTTTGCTGGTGTGGGACAGAGTGGGTGTAGATTAAATTCCTTTTCTTCTGTAATCAGCTTCATGACCTTGGGAAAGTCACTTTGGGCCTTGGGATTCTGCTTTTTGACATGAATTAAAGGGATTAGTCTAGACCCAAGCTGTCCATTAGGTAGCCCCTAGCCAAGCACTTGAAACGTGGCCAAATTGAGATTGTCCTATGTGTAAAACCCACACCAGGCTTCAGAGCCTTAGTATGAAACAAAGAATGTAAACTTGTCTAGTGTTTTTTTTTTAATTAATTAATTAATTAATTAATTAATTAATTAATTAATTTAAGGTTGCCTTGAGTCTTCGTTGCTGCACGCGGGCTTTCTTTAGTTGCAGCGAGTGGGGGCTACTCTTTGTTGCAGTGTGAGGGGCTTCTCATTGCTGTGGCTTCTCTTGTCGCTGAGCACGTGCTCTAGGTGCGTGGGCTCAGTAGTTGTGGTGCATGAGCTTACTTGCTCCGTGGCATGTGGGATCTTCCCAGACTAGGGATCGAACCCGTGCCCCTGCGTTGGCAGGCAGATTCTTAACCACTGTGCCACCAGGGAGGTCCCTCTAGTGTTTTTTATATTGTTTATGTGTTGAAATGATAATATTTTGCATATACTGGGTGAAATAAAATATATTACAGTTAATTTCACCTGTTTATTCTTCTTCTAATGTGACTACTAGAAACATTAAAATTCCATGTGAGATTTATGTTGTGGTTCACATGATATTTCCATTGGATTGTAGTAACAGTTCTTCACCCACATTCGCCTTGATATTTCCAAGTGAAACACCTCGATAGGCATAGGCAGGGAGATGCACAATTCCAGAAACATTAGCTTTATTATCACGATTTTCTCACTTAAGAAAATTTTAGACTGCACGTTCATGACATTGACATTATAAAAATAACTCAAGTCCTCTCCAAGTCATTAAAAAGTTAGTTATTTGCAAATGTTGCTGTTTGTTATTAGGAACAAATTATTTGGTCACACTTCAGACTGAGTTGTCATTCTGGTGTGTCAAGATATTTCTAATAATCCTTCCAGTCCTGAGATTCTGCAGTTCTGTTTTTATAGAAGCCCACCCATGGACTTTGTATGAGATGACAATGGAGAAATAAAGATACAAAGGTTTATAATTTGAAGAATGTCAGGAGTACTGTCATCGTTTGCCTCTTTCTTAAAGAGGAGCTAATGATCTTGGGAAGCTGCCAACAGTGGGCCGCTGGAGGAAAGCATATTCAAAGTGATGGGACTAACTGGCCCCGCCAGGAGCACAGACCTGGTATTCCTCTCATGGTTTGCAGTTATGCCCCTGGGTTTGCTCGCTGTTACAAGGAGCGCTGTTTCTACCTGCACAAGCTGTGGCAAGAGCAGCTGTGTTCTCAGTTTCCACTGTCAGTGTTGCTGAAGGCAAGACACCTCATACAGCTGTCCCAGCAAGCCCTGGGGATAATCTGATCATCTACCTTTGCCCTGGCATCGTACAAGTTGGATGATAAAGATCAGCTTCTGGTTAAAAGTTATACTTCTGGATAATTTACCATCTTCAAGGTGTTGTGGGGTGATTCATGGAATATAGAAGGAGTCGGCAGGCAGATGTAGGATAATTAATAATTCAGAAAAGAATTCTTAAATTTTCTTTAAATAATATTGTAAGTCATTTCACTAAATCCCTGCAGTATACTACAAATGTATCTCAGATAAAAGATAGATTTATCAAATAAGGGATGGGTTGGAGCCAAAGAGAATAAAAACCACTTGAAAAACTCCTTCCTTCCCCTATACTTGCCCTCCCATCCTTCAGATCATAATCAGAAGCCATAATAACACAGGTGGATCATCCAAGCTTTCTGCATTCAAGGGGTTAATATTGTAATACAGTGGTGCTCAAAGTGTACCCCCTGGGTCACAGCACTAGCGTCACCTGGGGACTTAGAAATGCAAATTCTTGGGTCTCACCCCAGGCACTGAAGCAGACACTGGCGGTGAAGCCCAGGAGCTGATGTTTTAACAAGCCCTCCAGGATAGTCCCCACGTTAAAGTGGGAGAACCTGTGCTGTGTAAACACTGCTGGTTCTGGACCAGATTCCCTTTATCTGCTGATGCCTTCACCTGTGGGTATCTGTGGGCAGCTAACAGCCCACAGCTGCAACCTTCACCAAACAATTGTCCTTGGTCGGAACCCTTTGCCCAGACATAGAGACGCCTCAGGGGTTATGCCCCAACCTCCACTGTGGAGCCTGGCCAACCAGCAACTGATGTGGGCATACCAAAGCCCTTTTACTTCAAGGCAGGATGACTCTGTAGCATGGTTTGTACTGCAGAGCTCCTCTGTGGGATCAGGCTGATGTTATACTTTACTTGACACCACATCCTTGCTCATCTCCTTGCCCTTCCCTGTCTTGCTCCTTCACTCCCTTATAAGGAGTCCTCCCTCAATACAGCACATGCACCCAATCCTTGTCTCAGGCTCTGCTTCCAGAGAATCTGCTCAGTTACAATCATGGGTCAGAAAACTGTGCCTTGTGGGCCAGTCACCAGTTTGTGCAAATAAAGTTTTATTGGAAAATAGCTATGCCTGCTATTTACATATTGCCTATGGCTGCTTTTGCACCACAATAGCAGACCTAAATAGTTGTGACAGAAACTGTATATTTCACAAATTCTGAAATACTTACTATCTAGCTTTTTAAGGAAAAATTTATTGATGTCCACCTAAGACATTAGCCAAGGTCAGTTGGACAAAAGCTAGAAGTGAACAAAGATTCTAATATGTATTAAGCATGGGTTAGAAGCAGTGGTGTGCTGGAGCCACTTGTGCATGTCTCTTTCCAGCTCTACATCACTTTGGTTGCTTGAAATCAGCCATGATGGGAATATTTCCAGATGGGAATATTTCCAAATGGAAATTGGCAAATTCTACAAAACAGATATTTTTTTTCCTGGAGAGCCAGGTGTTAAGTATTTACCAGCACACCACTGGTTCTAAGCCAGTTGTCTTACACCCTTTAGCATGGTACAAAGAGTTAAGACTCTTTAATGGAAGGCAAGAGGAAAACAGGTTGAGATCCCCCAAGTACATATGAAAGCACTCTTAAAACAGCGATTTTAATTTTTTTAAATAGAAAATCTTTCTCTTGTGGCCACATATGATCTCTGGGATCTATCTCCATTAAAAAAAATTTTATTTCTATACTGGTCTATGCTATTTACTAAATTTGCTGTGAGATGGGGCCCTCCCTCAGCTCACTCTAGCAGGTTGTCTCCTTGTGGTCAATCTAGGAACTCACAGCTTTCCTAACAGATTCTCTTGGGCATCCGTTTGGTCTCAGAATTTCCAGAATCTATACAGGTCTAAAATTTTGTGACCGCTCAACAATCTCTTCTTTGGTTTTCCTACTAGGAGTGGATTATGGGCTCTATCTGGTTACCAGTCTAAATGTGAGGGTGTTAAGGAGTTTTTATTCTTCTAAAATAGAAGAGGAATAGGAGTTGGATTTTCCACAAAAATTTCTTTTGGGGGAATTTGGTAACCAGCCTATAAAATGACCCCCAGTGGTCTCCACTATCTGTTAGTTATTCCCTGCATCATTCCCTCCTATGTGAACAGAGATGCCCAGGGGGATGGGGCAGAAGTGACAGTGTGTGGTTTCCAAGGATGCCATAAAAGATATTGTGGCTTTGCCCTTGCTCCCTTGGATCCTTCATTCTGAGGGAAGCCAGCTACCATGTTGTGAGGACACTCAAGCAGGCCACTGCAGAGGCCCTCAAGGATGAGGAGAGGAAGTGAGGTCTCTCACCAACACCCAGCACCTGAGAGGTGAACCCTCCACCCCAGGCAAGCCTTCAAAGGACTGCAGCCCTCCCCAGCTAAGTGGCTTTTGAATCCCTGATCCAGAGAAACCATGTGAGATAATAAATACATATGGTTGTGTTCAGCTGCTAAGTTTTGGGGTAATTTGTTAGGCAGCAATGGCAAACTAATACATGCAGTGTTTATGCCCTTCATTGGTTGTTCATGATCAATCAAAGTTTGAAACTATCATCTAAATTTGAAAGGTCGTACATCCCAACAGTCACTGGGGCACAAATTATTTTTACTCTGGTCTGCTGCATACCTAAAAGTATTTTTGACTCAAAAGCTAAGGAAAGTCGTATTAACCTGTGAGTTCTCCGGTATGTCACTGTGTCACTGACACACAGCAGTCAATAATGTGCTGACCTACTCCTCCAGGTCAGAGATCAATTTTGCTTAATGATCCTGGCTTGAAACTGATTTTATTTAATCACAGTACATTATTTTGTGGTTGAATCATCTGAAATGCTTTTCCTAGCACTGGAGTTATGAAAGACATTTATGAGCTAAATGCCCCATGGGTTGGTAATGCTGCAGCGAGCTCTTTGCCCCCTCAGGCCACCTCTTCAGATCTGGTCTAGATAATAAATTGCTCTGTCTTCCTGGGGAGACCACAAGGTGTGTTCAAAACCCAGTGTGTCTGGGCTTTCACCTGAATGATTGAGCACACAGTTCACTTTCCACCTTTGCTGGGTTGCTCATGAAGTTACAACTAGTTTTTATGTCTTTTTTTATCGGGTCCTGTACAATTTTCTCATCTTAATTTGACTCTTCCTTAATTGGAACTTTAACTTTGCATCTTTTTTAATCTTTTAAAAATTATACTGATAGAAAGACACTGAGGTTTTGTTAAAGCTGTGTTTAGTGCAAGACAATTATTAACAGTTTTAAATTTCCTGTCCTGTTTGGAAAACTTATCCGTGTGCTTGTTTCCACTCTATAGAGTGATACGGACTAGAATGCAATTTTCATGGGTAATTGTTGCCATAAAAAAGTCTCCAATCACATATGATCCCTGCATGAAAAAAAATTCTTACACTGACAACCCCAAGTTGGCAATGTTGTGAAATTTTAATGTCTCTCTCCTGGGTAGAGTTTCCATGTGGCAGAAGTTGGCAGGACAACTATCTTGCCATCTTCTTTATGGCCCCTCTCCAGTCCTCTCTTGGTCCCTCCTTCCTTTCAGGATTCTTTTCTTCCACATCACCCTTCAGCCCTTCCCAGGCCTCATCTGGACCCCAGCTCCATGCTTCCTGACCACATCTTCCTATCAAATTCCTCCTGCCTCAGTGCTGTGGTTTGCAAATGCTCTTTATAGCAAGACCCTAACAGAGTCTTATACACTCCTCCAATAGACAGATAAAAGCAGTGGATTTTTTTCATATATATTTATTTGCAATTTCAATTCATTAGATTTATCTATTATAAATTCAATGAGGAGATGATTAAAGGATGTTGCCTGAACACAGATCCAAAATCAGGGCTTACTGGTGGCATTTGGAGTCTTACACCAACCTTGTCATATGATTTTTCGCATTTTGTAGAATATTTTTCTCATATAGAGTTTTAAAAAAAGCCCCGATTTAAACAAATAAGTTGTGGCAAATGCTAACAAGTTTGTAACAGTTCACCTTGACCTATCAAAATACACTTCAAGCATGTCTGCAAATTTGAAAATGAAATAAAATATTTTGTTTCAAAATAGAATTATTTTAAATACCTATCTAATTACTTTATGTATCAAATTTTGATAAGCACTGATTTGGGAGAAATAGAAAATTCATTTCATATATACTTAGTAACATAAGATATTCAGCAGTCTCATTTTTAAAAATTCTCAGTGCTCATCTTTTCAGCAATCTACACAAAATTTCAGAAAAGCCAATTTTTTTCCTTTTGCTGACATTGTAAGAAATGTTTCATATGCCACATGATTTTCTGTAAGCCAGATTGAGCTCATTCAGCTCAGGGAAAAAATCCAGCGAGGTGTGCAGGGCCGGGCAGCTGAGTTCCCTCTGAGCTGTGGTTATTAGCTAACGGAGTCAGGAATTTTTGACCCATCTAGCTGATCTCTGACTGTTAATGTGAGGTCAAGCACAGTGGTCAAATTAGAAGGAATTGCTCTAATTTTGCTCCTTCTTAAGTGTCCTTCCACCTGGGGCAGCCAATGCCCAGCTCCATCAATTGAGGAAGAATCAAGAGGTGAGGGAACTCGGCTTGTGCAGACCCCAGGCTTCAGTTTTTTCCTCTTTTGCAGACTTTCATGACCTCTACCCTCTCCTCAGGCACCGCTCTTCTCACCCATGTCCTTTAAGTCTTCGTCATGTGAGGCTCTGCCTCAGTTGGCTTCACCCTGTTATTTTATGCAGTAGATCATCCAAATAAACTTATTCCAAGGAACAGAGCACCTGTCTGCATGCACAAGGCAATGCCTTCTCATCCTCTAGTTATACTTTATGGATAAATATATACAGGATGTATATTTCAGCAGGCAGAATCTTAGGAATATCTTACCTTAGGGCTCCCTATAAACATCTTCAAGTAGTGATAATGTTTGGAAATCATCATTCATGTTATTTCAGAGAACTCACAAAAATCTAATTGGAAGGCCACCTGTCATAACATGACAACATTGGTGCTATATATCAGTCAACACTTTTGACAGATATTGGCATCAAAGTCAATGCTCACCTGACTTTTCAGCGGTGTTTAGATGAGAGCTTCCACTCCTGCCATCGTTGGTGCCATTGCCTTTGCACCAGCAGCACAGTTAGTCTGACCTGAAAGTGCCGAATTATATGATGGCAAGTTGACAACAGGTGTCAACATTTAACAATATTTCCCCCACCTGGATGTCCAATATTTTCCAACAGCAATCTTCCTGATGTTCCTCTGCAGAAACACACTTCTTAAAAAATAAAGCTGAGATGGTCACAGGGTCAGTCATCTTTGTGTTCATTTAAATTAAATTTTAAATGGTCACAAGCTCATTGATGGGATGTGTAGGACAAAGCCTGGATGCTCCCTTTTATCATCAGGTGAAGGTACAGACAGTGTGCTGTTGCTCTTTGACCACGTCCTCCCCTCACTCACATTGCAGTAATAACTCTTTTGAATGACACTATAGTGTATTTTATTAAAAAAATTTAAATGTACTTATAGTGTATTTTAATCTTCATGTCTGAACGTTGCTTGCATACATTTTTTTATATAAATCTGTGCAATATTTTTGCTGAAAGAGGCTGAAATCGTTAGTTTTAGACTCTATGTGTGCTTTAAATCTGGCATTGTAACTTGAGAAGGGCTATATGAAAAACCAGAAAAATTTCAGCGCATAAAGCACAGTGAACACTTGGGCCATTTTCTGCCTTACAGAGGTGAAGCCAAATACCCAATTACCATCTTGTGCTCTGTTGTCTCCTGGAGACTCGTGAGAATTTTCACTACAAGACTTTCTCACTGTCACCAGTGTGACCCCCTTTGGCTGAAAAACCCATTGCCAGTCACATAGGATAGTGTGTCATTTACTCTTGTGCCTGCTCAGATCTCCATTCTAACAACACATTTCTTTTTGCTTTTTTATTATTTATGCTGTGATCCATTTCTGGTTTTAAGGGCAATTTTATTACCCTCACTTGAAATATTATGACAACATTTATAAATATAAATGATAGACACAAACACTTAAAATTTGTAAAGGCTAAAACTCTGACATCATCATGGCAAAATGTGTTCTGTGTTCACTTATCGCATCATTTCCCATGTAAGTTCAGAGCCTGTGCTGTGCATGGGCCCCTCTGGATGGGGTGGAATGTGGTGAGCCTGAGCTGCAGTTTGGAGTTCACATGCACAATTTTATATGTGCAGACATGCTCACTGCTACAGAAAACTGTGAGGGCAGAATTTAAACCTCATCTTGCATGCATACAAGTGGAATATATGCAAGGGGATAGTAGGAAACTACTAGACATCAGCACAAAATCTAGTTGAATTGGCAACATGGCTTAAGTTGGTGGTCTCCAAAGTGTTAAAAATTTGGACTCCAACACATTTGAGTATGCAAATTATTAAATGAAAGCTTTAAAATATTTTAAAAATAGAAGTTGATTCAAACATATGCTGGGTCCCTACAGCATATTCTGAATGCAGTTTGACAGCCATTGCTTTCACACAGCTGAGCTCCTGTTAGTTAAATTCAATATTGAATGTATGAATAGCCCAAAATACATTAATTCGCTTACTTAAAAAAGGATACTTGCTAACCCAAATAAAGCTCACATTGGTAGCATTGCAGGAAGTGTAAATGAGCCTAAGAAAAATTTCCCAGTGAGCTGGCTAAAAATGCAGAGTCCTGGGCCCCCATGCTCATTGATTCAGATTCAGTAAATCTGGGGTTGATCCCAATATTATATATTTTCAGAGCACTACCGGGGGCTCTGATAAAAGTTGTACGTGCATCATATTTTGCAAAATACTGGTTTTAAAGCTCCAGTTATCTGAAAGCAAGCCAGTGATGGCCGTTTTCCCCGGAGAGCTGTTTGAATGTCGTTCCTCCTAGTGCCATATGTTCACTTCAGACTTTGCTGTGAAATAGGAAGATTGAGTTACTGTTGCAGAGCTCTTTGTTTTGTTGCACCAAGATAGCTGGCAGTGGCCTTTAAAAAACACATATATTGTAAAATCCAGAGAAACCCGGTAAAGTTAATTAATTTTATCACCACAGTTTTTCCCAGCTGTCAATTAACAGTGTTTCCACAAAGAGAAATTCTTCCGGCACAGTAGTAATTATTTTAATCAGGGTAACAACAATATAATTTTAATGTGTCATTCTGTTTTATTAAGCAAATCTTACCAACACCTGTGGTGTTGTCACTGAACAGCACAAAACAAGAACACCCTTGTGAAGACTCCATCAGTATTGGGGTATGATGCTGGTGACTAGACAGGAGGTGTCTACTCCAGTGCCAGTTATCTTGGGAACCTTCATCCAGCCTTTCTTTAGCTTAGCTGGACAATATCTGGGCGAGACCACTGCTGGGATCCCCCTCTTCTCTCCACAGCCTACCATCATTTGATTATCATTCTCTCTTCACTTGAGTTTCCCTAGGAGAAGGCCTTAAGGGCTTGAGTGCAAATTGTCTGATTGGGAGATACAGGAAATACCAAGGGCATAGGGGCCTGAGATCGGACAGGGAAGAAAGTCAGTACAGGGTAGAGGCCGTGTTACTAAGCAAGTTCGCACTGGGGGCAGCAGGAGCTCCATCTGAATCTCTAGGAGACCGTGAAGTAAAAGGGTTTAACCTGCATGAGGGAGAAGGCATGGGGCTGGACCACCATCAACTTCCTGTGCTGCATGGTCAATGGCTGCTTCCGGGAGCTGTTTTGGCTTCCCTTTTATGCCAGTGGAGCAGGCTCATTACTCAGAAAAAGTGCCCCAAGCCAGAAAATTAAATTCATCCTAGAATCTACCACTAAAGCACCCCTAAAGGTAAACTCAGGTGTGGTTGAAAGTGGCTTATTATGAATAAGAAAGGCATTCATCTCCCTTCTGTCTATCAGGAAATAGGAGCTCTGTGCCAGGAACCAGGGACAAAGACCTAATATATATTTCTTATTATATCATAATATCACAACCCCTATTAAATTGGTTATGCAGACTAATTCCCCGAAATATCTTTGGAATCCCCTCCCATTTGTCTCCCACCACCATGTTGTCTTGGGTTCTCAGCACCTTTCCTCTGGGTCATTGCAGGAGCCATGTTACTTGTACAGCAGTTACACTTGCCCCTTCTGAATTTTCCTCCATATTTCTCCCAGTGATACTTTTTTTTTGGATAAAACTTTAAAATTCTTCACATGCGCAACACATATAAAAATAACAAATACAGTTGATCCTTGAACACAGGGATTAGGGGCACCGACCCTCCATGGAGTTGGAAATCTGTGTATAGTTTATGGTCCATCTTCCGTATACACGAGGTACCAACGTAACTGCAGTTCCACATTTGCAGATTCAACCAACTGCAGACAGAGTAGCATTGTAGTATTTACTATTGAAAAAAAATCCCTGTATAAGTGGACCCATGCAGTTCAAACCCATGTTGTTTAGGGGTCAGCTATTCTCTTGAACTCGTCATCTGTTTTAAAAAATACACTCATGGAGCTTTATAGTACAGATCCCTCTTTGTCCCCTACTTGAAACTGTAATCCTGAATTTCAATGTTAAGCACACCCATGCATTTCTTTACAATTTTACTACATCTAATTGTATCACTAAACTGTATTTGAATTTTCATTATGTTTGAAAGATTTATATTGTCTGAGTATCTCCTGTAGCTTGATTTTATTTTACTTAATATCTTTTGAGATTCTTTTATGTTGATGAGTATATTTCTAGTTCTTATGTTTTCACTGCTGTTTAATGCTTTATTGTATGAAAGAAATTTATCCATTCTCTTCTTGGTGGACATTTATTTCTCTTATTTTGCTATTGCAACTGCAAGAACATCACTGTACCTGTCTCTTTTTGTCTGTGGATGAAATTTTCTCAGGGATGCTTAATTACACAGAAGTGAAGTTGCTGGATTGAGAGATAAAGATTTTTTAACTTAACCAGTTTTGCCAAATTCCTCTCCTAAGTGGTTTCCCACGTTAATGTTGTATCAAATAGAATATAAGATTCCATTGTTTCACATCTTAACCAACACTAGGTATTGTCAGGTAAAATAATATATAATTTTAATGTTTATTTCCATCATTTACTAGTGATACAAAGAATCTTTTGGGTTTTTTGTCAATTTGAGCTTTTTTAGATCCTGTATCATTTTTTAACTAGGTAATTTGTATTTCTGTTATTGACTTGTTAGATATGCATATAGAAAGATATACCCACAGGCAAAGTAATGACCCCCAAAGGTGTCTCTATCCTAACACCCAGGACCTGTGTATATGTTACTTACATGGAAAAATGTGACTCTGATGATGTGATTAAATTAAGAACCTTGGATGGGGAGATCATCCTGGATTATCTGTATGGAAGCAATACGCTCACACAAGTCTTTAAAAGCAGAGGAGAGAGGCAGGGGTAGGACAGAGAGATGAGATGAAAGAAGGAGAGATTCAAAGCATGAGGGGGACTTAACCTGCCACTCTTGACTTTGAAGATGGGGGAAAGAATGTGTGTGGCATCTATTAGCTGGCTGCCCTGAGCTGACAGCCAGCAAGGAAATGATGACCTCAGTCCTATAAATACCAGGAACTGAATTCTGTCAATAACCTTAAACAGCAAAAAAAAGATCTACTTGGGAGCCTCCAGAAACATATACAACCCTGTCAACACCTTGAGTTTAGCCTGTGAGTCTACAGAACTGTAAGATTATTAATTTATGTTGTTCAAGCTGTCAATTTTGTAGTAATTTGTGATGGCAGTAAAAGAAAACTAATACAGTCTTCCCTTGGTATCCCTGGGGGCTTGCTTCCACGACTCTTGCAGATACCAACATCCATGCATGCTCAAGTCCCTTTTTAAAATTTGTGTAGTACAGTTGGCCTCCCTATCCCAGGGTTCCACATAAGCAGATAGGGAGGGACAGGTGTACATGCATACAGAGGGTACTATTCCATGTTTGTGTATACAGCTTACATATATTTTTTCCCAATCTGTGGAGCATCATTGTACTTTATAAATGGTGTCTTTTAATGCACAGAAGTTTTAAAATACAATGAAAGTTAGATTCATCTTTTTTCTCTATTATTTGTGCATTGTAAAAATAAGTTCTTCCTATATACTACAGTCATAGAGACATTTCCTGCTGTCAACATTTAAAAATGTTTATTGAAGTATAGTTGATATCCAGTATTACAATATTCACAATATTTTCTTTGATGAGAGTTTTATCATGAATGGATGTCGAATTTTGTCAAATGCTTTTTCTGCATCTATTGAGATTGTCATATGATTTTTGTCCTTTCTTCTGTTAATATGCTGTGTAACAATGATTCTTTTTGCAGATATTAAACCATCTTTGCATTCTGGAATAAGTCCCACTTGATCATGGTGTATGATCCTTTTTGTATATTGCTGAATTCAGTTTGCTAATATTTTGTTAAGGATTTTTGCAACTATACCTATCAGATAAATTGGCCTGTAATTTTCTCTTTTTGCAGTGTCTTTTTCTGGTTTTAGTACCAGGGTAATTATGGCCTCACAGAATGAATGTGGGAGTGTTCCCTCCTCTTCAGTTTTTGGAATAGTTTGAGAAGGATAGGGGTTAACTCTCCTTCATATGTTTGGTAGAATTCCCCTGTGAAGCTGCTGGACTTTAGTTTGCTAGGAGGTTCGTTTTTTTTATTTTTATAATTACAAATTTGGTTTCATTAATAGTGATTGGTTTGCTCAGGTTGTGTTTTTCTTCCTGATTCAGTCTTGAAAGGTTGAGTGTTTCTAAAAATGTGTCCATTTCTTCTAGGTTGTTCAATTTGTTGGCATATAACTATTGTATTCTCTTACGATTTTTTTGTATCTCTGTGATATCTGCTGCTGTTTCTCCTCTTTTATTATTTTATTTCTATACTCTCTTTTTTTTCTTGATGAGCCTGAATAATGGTTTATCAATTTTTTTAAACATCTTTATTGGAGTATAATTGCTTTGCAATGGTGTCTTAGTTTCTGCTTTAAAACAAAGTGAATCAGTTATACATATACATATGTTCCCATATCTCTACCCTCTTGTGTCTCCCTCCCTCCTACCCTCCCTATCCCACCCCTCTAGGTGGTCACAAACCACCTAGCTGATCTCCCTGTGCTGTGTGGCTGCTTCCCACTAGCTATCCACCGTACGTTAGGTAGTGTATATATGTCCATGCCACTCTCTCACTTCATCACAGCTTACCCTTCCCCCTCCCCATATACTCAAGTCCATGCTCTAGTAGGTCTGTGTTTTATTCCTGTCCTACCACTAGTATCTTCATGACATTTTTTTTTCCTTAGATTCCATGAATATGTGTTAGCATATGGTATTCGTTTTTCTCCTTCTGACTTACTTCACTCTGTATGACAGACTCCAGATCCATCCACCTCACTACAAATAACTAAGTTCCATTTCTTTTTATGGCTGAGTAATATTCCATTGTATATATGTGCCACATCTTCTTTAGCCATTCCTCTGTTGATGGACACTTAGGTTGCTTCCATGTCCTGGCTATTGTAAATAGAGCTGCAATGAACATTTTGGTATATGACTCTTTTTGAATTATGGTTTTCTCAGGGTATATGCCCAGTAGTGGGATTGCTGGGTCGTATGGTAGTTCTATTTGTAGTTTTTTAGGGAACCTCCATACTCTTCTCCATAGTGGCTGTATCAATTTACATTCCCACCAACAGTGCAAGAGTGTTCCCTTTTCTCCACACCCTCTCTAGCATTTATTGTTTCTAGATTTTTTGATGATGGCCATTCTGACTGGTGTGAGATGATATCTCATTGTAGTTTTGATTTGCATTTCTCTAATGATTAATGATATTGACCATTCTTTCATGTGTTTGTTGGCAATCTGTATATCTTCTTTGGAGAGATGTCTATTTAGGTCTTCTGCCCATTTTTGGATTGGGTTGTTTGCTTTTTTGTTACTGAGCTTCATGAGTTGCTTGTAAATTTTAGAGATTAATGAAGAAATTAATGAAGCAACTGACAATTCTTCACTAGTAACTATTTTCTCCCATTCTGAGGGTTGTCTTTTGGTCTTGTTTATGGTATCCTTTGCTGTGCAAAAGCTTTTAAGTTTCATTAGGTCCCATTTGTTTATTTTTGTTTGTATTTCCATTTCTCTAGGAGGTGGGTCAAAAAGGATCTTGCTGTGATTTATGTCATAGAGTGTTCTGCCTATGTTTTCCTCTAAGAGTTTGATAGTGTCTGGCCTTACATTTATGTCTTTAACCCATTTTGAGTTTATTTTTGTGTATGGTGTTAGGGAGTGTTCTAATTTCATACTTTTACATGTACCTGTCCAGTTTTCCCAACACCACTTATTGATGAGGCTGTCTTTTCTTCACTGTATATTCTTGCCTCGTTTATCAAAGATAAGGTGACCAAATGTGTGTGGGTTTATCTCTGGGCTTTCTATCCTGTTCCATTAATCTATATTTCTGTTTTTGTGCCAGTACCATACTGTCTTGATTACTGTAGGTGTGTAGTATAGTCTGAAGTCAGGGAGCCTGATTCCTCCAGCTCCATTTTTCGTTCTCAAGATTTCTTTGGCTATTCAGGGTCTTTTGTGTTTCTATACAAATTGTTAAATTTTTTGTTCTAGTTCTGTAAAAAATGCCAGTGGTAGTTTGATAGGGATTGCATTGAATCTGTAGATTGCTTTGGGTAGTAAGTCATTTTCACCATGTTGATTCTTCCAATCCAAGAACATGGTATATCTCTCCATCTATTTGTATCATCTTTAATTTCTTTCATCAGTGTCTTATAATTTTCTGCATACAGGTCTTTTTTCTCCTCAGGTAGGTTTATTCCTAGATATTTTATTCTTTTTGTTGCAGTGGTAAATGGGAGTGTTTTCTTAATTTCACTCAGATTTTTCATCATTAGTGTATAAGAATGCCAGAGATTTCTGTGCATTCATTTTGTATCCTGCTACTTTACTAAATTCATTTATTAGCTCTAGTAGTTTTCTGGTAGCATCTTTAGGATTCTCTATGTATAGTATCATGTCGTCTGCAAACAGTGACAGCTTTACTTCTTCTTTTCCTATTTGGATTCCTTTTATTTCTTTTTATTCTCTGATTGCTGTAGCTAGAACTTCCAAAACTATGTTGAATAAGAGTGGTGAGAGTGGGCAACCTTGTCTTGTTCCTGATCTTAGTGGAAATGGTTTCAGTTTTTCACCATTGGGGACGATGTTGGCTGTGGGTTTGTCATATATGGCCTTTATTATGTTGAGGCAAGTTCCCTCTATGCCTCCTTTCTGCAGGGTTTTTATCATAAATGGCTGTTGAATTTTGTCAAAACCTTTCTCTATGTCTATTGAAATGATCATATGTTTTTCTTCTTCAGTTTGTTGATATAGTGTATCACGTTGATTGATTTGCATATATTGAAGAATCCTTGCATTCCTGGAATAAACCCCCCTTGATCATGGTGTATGAACCTTTTAATGTGTTATTGTATATTCTGTTTGCTAGTATTTTGTTGAGGATTTTTGCATCTATGTTCATCAGTGATATTGGCCTGTAGTTTTCTTTCTTTGTGACGTCCTTGTTTGGTTTTGGTATCAGGGTGATGGTGGCCTCATAGAATGAGTTTGGGATTGTTCCTCCCTCTGCTATCTTTTGGAAGAGTTTGAGAAGGATAGGTGTTAGCTCTTCTCTAAATGTTTGATAGAATTCGCTTGTGAAGCCATCTGGTCCTGGGCTTTTGTTTGTTGGAATATTTTTTTTTTTTTTTTTGCGGTACGCGGGCCTCTCACTGTTGTGGCCTCTCCAATTGCGGAGCACAGGCTCTGGACATGCAGGCTCAGTGGCCATGGCTCAGGGGCCTAGCCGCTCCACAGCATGTGGGATCTTCCCGGACCAGGGCACGAACCCATGTCTCCTGCATCGGCAGGTGGATTCTCAACCACTGTGCCACCAGGGAAGCCCTGTTGGAAGATTTTTAATCAGTTTCAATTTCAGTGCTTGTGATTGGTCTGTTCATATTTTCTATTTATTCCTGGTTCAGTCTCGGAAGGTTGTGCATTTCTAAGAATTTGTCCATTTCTTTCAGGTTGTCCAGTTTATTGGCATAGAGTTGCTTGTAGTAATCTCTAATAAATTTTTGTATTTCTGCAGTATCAGTTGTTACTTCCTCTTTTTCATTTCTAATTCTACCAATTTGAGTCTTCTCCCTTTTTTTCTTGATGAGTCTGTCTAATGGTTTATCAATTTTGTTTATCTTCTCAAAGAACCATCTTTTATTTTTATTGATCTTTGCTATAATTTCCTTCATTTCTTTTTCATTTATTTCTGATCTGATCTTTATGATTTCTTTCCTTCTGCTAACTTTGGTGTTTTTTGGTTCTTCTTTCTCTAATTGCTTTAGGTGCAAGGTTAGGCTGTGTATTTGAGGTGTTTCCTGTTTCTTAAGTTAGGATTGTATTGCTATAAACTTCCCTCTTAGAAATGCTTTTGATGCATCCCATAGGTTTTGGGTCGTCGTGTCTCCATTGTCATTTGTTTCTAGGTATTTTTTGATTTCCTTTTTGATTTCTTCAGTGATCACTTCATTATTGAGTAGTGTATTGTTTAGCCTCCACGTGTTTGTATTTTTTACAGATCTTTTCCTGTAATTGATATCTAGTCTCATAGCATTGTGGTCAGAAAAGATACTTGATACGATTTCAATTTTCTTAAATTTACCAAGGCTAGATTTGTGACCCAAGATATGATCTATCCTGGAGAATGTTCCATGAGCACTTGAGAAAAATGTGTATTCTGTTGTTTTAGATGGAATGTCCTATAAATATCAATTAAGTCCATCTTGTTTAATGTATCATTTAAAACTTGTGTTTCCTTATTTATTTTCATTTTAGATGATCTGTCCATTGGTGAAAGTGGGGTGTTAAAGTCCCCTACTATGATTGTGTTACTGTCGATTTCCCCTTTTATGGCTGTTATTATTTGCCTTATGTATTGAGGTGCTCCTATGTTGGGTGCATAAATATTTGCAATTCTTATATCTTCTTCATGGATCGATCCCTTGATCATTATGTAGTGTCCTTCTTTGTCTCTTGTAATAGTCTTTATTTTAAAGTCTATTTTGTCTGATATGAGAATTGCTACTCCAGCTTTCTTTTGATTTCCATTTGCATGGAATATCTTTTTCCATCTCCTCACTTTCAGTCTGTATGTGTCCCTAGGTCGGAAGTGGGTCTCTTGTAGACAGCATATATACATGTCTTGTTTTTGTATCCATTCAGCCAGTCTGTGTCTTTTGGTGGGAGCATTTAATACATTTGTATTTAAGGTAATTATCGATATGTATGTTCCTATTACCATTTACTTAATTGTTTTGGGTTTGTTATTGGAGGTCTTTTCCTTCTCTTGTGTTTCTTGCCTAGAGAAGTTCCTTTAGCTTTTGTTGTAACGCGGGTTTGGTGGTGCTGAACTCTCTCAGATTTTGCTTGTCTGTAAAGGTTTTAATTTCTCCACCAAATCTGAATGAGATCCTTGCTGGGTAGAGTAATCTTGGTTGTAGTTTTTTCTCCTTCACCACTGTAAATATGTCCTGCCATTCCCTTCTGGCTTGCAGAGTTTCTGCTGAAAGATCAGCTGTTAACCTTATGGGGATTCCCTTGTGTGTTATGTGTTTTTTTTTCCCTTGCTGCTTTTAATATGTTTTCTTTGTATTTAGTTTTTGATAGTTTGATTAATATGTGTCTTGGCATGTTTCTTCTTGGATTTATCCTGTATGGGACTCTCTGTGCTTCCTGGACTTAACTATTTCCTTTCCCATATTAGGGAAGTATTCAACTCTAATCTCTTCAAATATTTTCTCAGTCCCTTTCTTTTTCTCTTCTTCTTCTGGGACTCCTATAATTTAGATGTTGGTGCGTTTAATGTTGTCCCAGAGGTCTCTGAGACTGTCCTCAGTTCTTTTCATTCTTTTTTCTTTATTCTGCTCTTCAGTAGTTATTTCCACTATTTTATCTTCCAGGTCACTTATCCGTTCTTCTGCCTCAGTTATTCTGCTATTGATCCCACCTAGAGTGTTTTTAATTTCATTTATTATGTTGTTCATCATTGCTTGCTTCCTTTTTAGTTCTTCTAGTTCCTTGTTAAATGTTTCTTGCATTGTCTCTATTTCCAAGATTTTGGATCATCTTTACTATCATTATTCTGAATTCTTTTTCAGGTAGACTGCCTATTTCCTCTTCATTTGTTTGTTCTGGTGGGTTTTTACCTTGCTCCTTCATCTGCTGTGTGTTTTTCTGTCTTTTCATTTTGCTTATCTTACCATGTTTGGGGTCTCCTTTTTGCAGGCTGCAGGTTTGTTGTTCCCGTTGTTTTTGGCGTCTGTCCCCAGTGGCTAAGGTTGGTTCAGCGGGTTGAGTAGGTTTCCTGGTTGAGGGGACTAGTGCCTGTGTTCTGGTGGAGGAAGCTGGATCCTGTCTTTCTGGTGGGGAGGTCCATGTCTGGTGGTGTGTTTTGGGGTGTCTGTAGCCTTATTATGATTTTAGGCAGCCTCTCTGCTAATGGATGGCGCTGTGTTCCTGTCTTGCTAGTTGTTTGGGATAGGGTGTCCAGCACTGTAGCTTGCTGGTTGTTGAGTGAAGCTTGGTCTTGGTGTTGAGATGGAGATCTCTAGGAGATTTTCGCCATTTGATATAATGTGGAGCTGGGCTCTTGTGGACCAGTGTCCTGAAGTTGGTTCTCCCACCTTCGAGGCACAGCCCTGATGCCTGGCTGGAGCACCAAGAGCCTTTAATCCAGACGGCTCAGAATAAAAGGGAGAAAAAAATAGAAAGAAAGAGAGAAAGAGAGAAAGGGAGGAAGGAAGGAAGAAGATAAAATAAAGTAGGATAAAATAAAATAAAGTTATTAAAATAAAAAATAATCATTAAGAAGAAAAATTTTTTAAAGTAAAAAAAAAAAGGGACGGTCAGAACCCTAGGAAAAATGGTGAAAGCGAAGCTATACAGACAAAATCTCACACAGAAGCACACACATACACACTCACAAAAAGAGAAAAAGGGGAAAAAAATAATATATCTTGCTCCTAAAGTCCACGTCCTCAGTTTGGGATGATTCGTTGTCTATTCAGGTATTCCACAGATGCAGGGTAAATCAAGTTGATGATGGCGATTTAATCCGCTGCTCCTGAGGTTTCTGGGAGAGACGTCCCCCTTTCTTCTTTATTTGCACAGCTCCAGGGGTTCAGCTTTGGATTTGGCCCCGCCTCTGCGTGTAGGTCGCCTGAGAGCGTCTGCTCTTCACTCAGACAGGACGGGGTTAAAGGAGCAGCTGATTCGGGGGCTTTTGCTCACTCAGGCTGGGGGGAGGGAGGGTTATGGATGTGGGGTGATCCTGTGACGGTAGAGGCTGGTGTGACGTTGCACCAGCCTGAGGCACGCCATGCGTTCTCCCGGGGAAGTTGTCCCTGGATTCCGGAACCCTGGCAGTGGTGGGCTGCACAGGCTCCCAGGAGGGGCAGTGTGGAGAGTGACCTGTGCTGGCACACAGGCTTCTTGGTGGCGGCAGCAGCAGCCTTAGTGTCTCATTCCCATCTCTGGGGTCCGCGCTGATAGCCGCAGCTCATGCCCCTTTCTGGAGCTTCTTTAAGTGGCGTGCTTACTCGCCTCCTTGCTCACCAGGAAAGAAAGAGGCAAGAAAAAGTCTCTTGTCTCTTCGGCAGCTCCGTGCCTGTCTCTGGAGCGCCTTTAAGCGGTGGGTTTATCAATTTTGTTTATCTTTTCAAGAAAAAAAATAGAGCTCTTTGTTTCATTGAGTTGTTTTTTTCCATCTATTATTTATTTCCTTTCTGATCTTTATTGTTTCCTCCCTTCTGACTTTGGGCTTTGTTTGTTCTTTTTCTCATACATTTAGATGTTATGTTAGGTTGTTTACCTGAAACTTTACTTGTTTATTTTGGTAGGTTTGTATCACTATAAACTTCCCTCTTAGAACTGCTTTGCTGCAACCCATCATTTTGGAAAGCTGTGTTTTTATTTTCATTGGTCTTGGGGTATTTTCTGATTTCATTTTTGATTTCTGCATTGACCCACTGGTTTTTTAGTAGCATGTTGTTTAGTCTCCATGCTTTGTGCCCATTTTTCTTCCTGTAATTGATTTCTGGTTTAATACTGTTGTGGTCAGAAAAAATACTTCTATCCTCTTAAATTAGTTGCGACTAGTTTTGTGGCCTCATATGTCATCTATTCTGGAGAATGTTCCATGTGCTCTTGAAAAGAATGTGCATTCTGCTGTTTTGGGATAGAATGTCCTGTAGATATCTGTTAAGTTCAGCTGGACTAATACGTCATTTAAGACCACTGTTTCCTTATTGATGTTCTCCTTTGCTCAGTGGCCGCACCATCATATTGGGTGCAGAGTTGGGTCCCAAGTTGCTGGAGCAGAAGCCCTGAGGGTCTGGTCCAAGCAAGCTTTGTTTCCGTTAAGTGTGTGCTCTTCCGCCTCCCAGCACCAGCTCCTTCACCCCAGAGAGGATGAGTGCTGGAGAAAAAGGGGCTGGTAGAGGCACTCAGCATGGTACCCTCAACATTGAGACATTTAATCCAACTGGAAAATTTTTTTCATATGTTTTGTGTTTCATATGTTTTCATATCCATTTTCAATGGATAATAATTGCCTCAGTGTCATTTATTATCTAGTCCATTTTTTCTTCACTAACCTACACCTCAGTCAGAGATCAAGTTGACTGGTCTGTGGTTCTGTTTCTGAGCTCATTTTTTGGTTTCTTTATCGTTTTTGTTTATTCCTAAGCCAGTAATACAGTATCTTAATTACAATACTTGTATTTTAATAATTGTTATTTTGTAGGCTGAGACCCCCTACCATGTTTTTCAGTTATCTTGACTATTCTTGGTCCTTTACTTTTCCTTATGAATTTTAAAATTAGTTTTCAAGTTCTAAAATTAGGTTTTTAAGAACCCTGTTGGTATTTTTGTTGGATCGCATTGAATTAATTTATAGATTAATTTTGGGCAAACTGACGTTTTTATAATATTGAGCTTTACCGTCTGTGAACTTGGTTTATCTCTCGATTACTGAAGTCTTCTTTTATGTCTTTGAATAATATGTTATAATTTTACCTATCTTACATAAGATTTGAGGATTTTATATAATTCTTTGAAAAAAAGTATGTTCCAAGTTGTTAATTCCTGATATCTAGGGATGCAACTTTTAATAAAGATTTTCTACCTACTAATATTTCTGAACTGTTCTATTAACTCTATTAACTTGTGTTGAGTTTCTAATGTTCACAGTTATAACAGTTATAACATCTATGAACAATGAATATTTTATTTATTTACAGTATTTGTATTTTAAATTCCCTTTCTCATCTTGATAGGCTCCTTTTAGGATATCTTGTATAATATTAAATGAACATCCACAGTGAATGTCTTTTTCTTGTTGCATATTTTAAAGGAAGTGGTATCATTGTTTATCTATATGAATATATTGCTCAATGAGGTTTTAACAAGTTCATTTCTATTCTTAATTTGCAAGTATTTATTTTTTAATAAACAAAAATTGGTTTTATTAAATGATTTTTCTGTGTCTATTGAAAAGATTTTTTCCTCTCATAGCTTATATCAAATTACATTATTAGGTTTTTTTAATGAAAAAAGATATTTCCATTCCTAGAATAAACCCAACTCTTCCTAAATAGTGTTTTTATATGGGTATATAAGTGTCTGTGTACAAAGAAGCTTATAATTTATTTGGATTTTTGTGCCTGTGGCCGTACGTTGATACTGGTCTGAAGTTTCTTGGTAATGTTATCTTTAAATTTACATATTAAGGTTATATCAGCCTTAAAATAAAGAGGAAAAGAGAGAGGTGGTAAAAGGGTGGAAGTGAGAGAGAGGAAAATGAGAAAGAATAAGAGAGAGAGTGAAGAGAGAAAAAGAACAAAATGAAGCAAGAATGGTAAAACATTGATAATTATTGAGTATGGATGATGGGCATATGGGACTTCATTATAGTATTATCTCCACTTTAAGGAGAAATAAAAAACAATTATTTTTTAATTGAGAGATTTCTAGAATAATTTTATCCATAAAGCTACCATAGAGTACAATTTCTAAAGAATATCTTAAAGACATTTCATTTCTTGAGTACTTATTTTCAACTTTCATTAATGGTCACCCTTTCCATGGAAATATAGACTCAGATTCACTAGATTTTGAAGATGTTTGTTGTTGGATCACACATTTACACAAAATAATAGTTGTACAAATAAAATACACCTTATTATTTCTCTAACAGTCCTAATATTCCCTCAGGCAGGGCAGGGAGCTCATTCTGCTAGTTGTCATCTCTCAGTTATCCTGGTTTAAACTCTCAATTTTTCATGATTCAGTCTCTTCTCTTTTCCCACTTCCCTTTGGGTCTCCTCAAATACTGCACCAAGGGAAGAGCTCTGTGGCATATTGGCCAAATCCTTAGAGACAGTATCCTCAAATCATCAGTGGTCTTTGCCATGGGTGACTTGTCTATTCTGGTTCCTGTACTGGTATCTGCTGAGGTATGACTGGTCTTGCCTTGCCTTCTGAATTGTCTTTCAGGCATCCATTGCTGACTGGGTCTAACGATTGGCCCCTGCCGTAGAGCACACTGGCTTCTTTATCACATGTTCAGGCCATTGCCACACATCTTTACCCCCATCTCTGAGGCACAGGGGAATTTTGGCATTCTCTAGATGCCTCCTGAAGACCAAGAGGAAACAGATGATCTTCAGATTTACCTTGTTCAAATGCTATTTTTCTAGTGTACATTTGATAAGACACCATGGGGTGCATGGGGCTTCTTTTAGAGAATTGCCCTCCCCCTAAGGCTGCACTGTGAAATAGCTCCATTCATCCTTCTCCTGATGTTATCAGATTCTCCTATAACTCTATAGGAGTTGACATATTTAGCAGGTTCGTTTCCCTACTTCCCCCCACAGACAAATGCTTTTAACCTCTTCGTGTTCCTTCTTTCTTGTCCTAAACATCCTTTCACTGCCCCAGAAATCTCTCAATTTATGCCCTGATATGAAGATACTTCATATCTTTATGTCACATCCTTCTTCTAGGGTTTATCATGAGATTGTCCTGCTCTGACTCCCTACTGTATTTGGCTGTTATATAATGATAACTTTAGAATTGATAAATTTCTTTTTAATCACCACCAAGTAACCCTTTAAATATGAAGCACAGGCATCCTTTTACAGGTGTTGAAAACTTGAGTAATCAAGAAGATTAAGAAATATGCTGCTTCTTTAAAATATATAAGAGGATTACACTTGCCAACATGCCCTACATTTGGTTGATAAAATGTGAGAAGAATAACCTGTGTCACCTCTTAAAGACGTTTTAAGGTAGAGTGCACAATATGCCATGTTTCCTTTTCCTGCCTTGGCAATTGTGGAAGTATGTTTCAAGGAAAAGTATCGTCATCTTGGGTTCCTGAATGGACTACCATGAAAGATCCCCTTGCCTAACCACTTAGGGCTTGTACCATGCACAAAAAATTGTTTGTTGTATTAAGCCACTGAGAGCCAGGGGTTATTTGTTACAGTTGTGTAATCTAGACCATCCTGACTGATGCATAGCCCTATGTGTACTAACATAGAAAAATAGTCATCACATGGGTTTGTGTAACAAAAGCCAATATGATCGCAATTATGTAAAGCTCAGTGTGTAACTAATTGGGATAAATAAGTGAATTCTTCCTTTGAGAAGGAAGAATAAACTTCCTTTGAGAAGTTTTGAGAAGCCAGAAATTTTGGAAGCAGTGATTGTATTCATGACTGCTTTCTATTGTTTGAATAGCCTTTCTGTATTTGGGAAAATTCCCTTGTGAGGAATTCTGTATTTCCAAAGTAGAAATCAGAACTGAGTTCCTAGCTTTTCTTGTAGATAGGATGTAGGTGATTGACTTACATATACCTATGGGAGATATAGGTTTGGAAGTGGGGGACAGGAGGAAATTATTTTGAGTAGAATTCAGTTTTTCTCACAGGTAGCTTCTGGATTTGGGGGATGGTAGTGGTTTCAGAGTCAGATTCTTGTGGAGTGATATAGCAGTGGGATTCTATTTCTATATCTCTACCTATCTCTACTGCTATCTAGCTAACTGGAGAGATTTGTTACAAGGGATTGACTTATGCAATTGTGTGAGTTGAATGAGCAAGTTTGAAATCTGTAGGACAGGCAGTCAGGAAGGGCAAATCATAAGCAAGATGGAACTCCATGAAATGGGCCAAAACTGTTATCAACAGGCAGAATTTCTTCTCAATTTTTCAGGAAAGCCTCATCCCTGCTTTCTGGGTCTTCTAACTGATTCAGTAAGGCCTACTCAGGTCATCCTTGATAATCTCCCTCACTTAAAGTCAACTGATTAGGGACTTTAATTACATTCCCCCACATCCTTTCATAGCAACATCTAGGTTAGTATTTAATTAAATAACTGAGGACTGTAGCCTAACCCAGTTGACATATTTTTAAAAATCCAACACAACTGGCATTAGTACATGTGGCAGAAGTTGTTGTAGAAAAGCCAAGTTCCTTCCTTTCAGTGTGTGATGTGACAGTGGCATTGTTTTTTGTTTTTTTTTTCTTTTTAAATCCAGCATTGCTGTGTGCTTGTGTGTGCGGATATGTGTTTCTGGAAGCTCAATCTTGTCTGTTTCTCCAGCTAACCACTAATTCTGGTAGCTACTAATATCGTTTCATACTTTTCTAATTAACCTAGTCAAGTGGATTTTATTTGCTTTAACTGAAACATTTGACCAATAATAAAGTTAATCTTCAAGTCTTTTTCTCGTAAGACTAAGGTCCTTGGTCAAAATGACAGTACAGGGATTTCTGGGTTCTGTTTACAGGCTGGCTTTTTTAAGGCCATGTTCTTTTGCTTTTAGGTTAGTAAATTCTGGAAGTTATGACCTCTCTATGGAAGCATAGTTTCCTGCTCTGCTCCTCTATTTTTCCTCTGTGGGTGTCTTTGCAACAGAAACAGTTAGTGTACTTATTGGAGATTTTCAAACCTATTAGTCCATGGAAATGTCAATATCTCCCTTTTGCTGCTTGGTGTGCTCACAGCAGAGGCTGAACTATAGATTATGTGGAAAATGGAAGAGGAAGGAGGAGAAGAAGAATATAATTGAATAGAAAAGTAGACTACAGAATGAAGTTTCTATTTTAATTGAGAAAAGATTAATGATGGATTATAACTTTTTCCCCAAAATGTATATGTACTGTATTTTCTCTTGGCTAGGTTCTTATTAAAGAATGCTTTATGAAATATCATATCACAATCATACCCAAATGCTCTCACCCTAATTTTAAGTTAATGGTACTTTATATATCTATATATCCCTGTATATTCATACATGTACACATTGGTTAAAGCATTTCCTTGTTCTTACTTACAACAAAATGGTGAAGAGCACAGGTTATGGAGAGAAACTGCCTAATTTTGTATTATTGTTATTAATTTTTATTTTTTATTGTGGTAAAATGTATGTTATATAAAATTTACTATTTTAACCATTTTAAGTGTACAGTTCTATGGCATTAAGTACATTTACATTGTTGTGCAACCATCACTACTATTCATCTTCAGAACTTTTTCATCACCCCATAATGAAACACTGTGCCCATTAAACAATAACTCCCCATTTCCCCTTTTCCCAGCTCCTAACAACCACCATTCTACTTTCTGTCTCTATGAATATGAGTAGTCTAAGTACTTCATGTAAGTGGGATCTTGCAACATTTATCCTTTTGTGTCTGGCTTATTTCCTCCAGCATGATGTCTTCAAGGCCATCCATATTGTAGCATGTATGAGAAAATTTTTCCTTTTTAAGACTGAATATTAGTCCCTTGTGTGTATATACCATGTTTGTTTATCCATTCATCTGTCAATGGACATCTGAGTTGTTTCCCCTTTTTGGCTATTGTGAATAATGCTGCTATGAAATGGGTGTACAAATACCTGAGTCCCTGCTTTCAATTATTTTTTTGTGTATGCCCAGAAGTGAAATTGCTGCATCATATTAATTCTATGTTTAATTTGTTGAGGAACTGCCATACTGCTTTCCACAGCAGCTGTACCATTTTACATTCCCACCAGCAATGCACAAGGGTTCCAATTTTTTCACTTCC
The DNA here is from genome assembly GCF_026419965.1 of Kogia breviceps. Lineage (NCBI taxonomy): Eukaryota > Metazoa > Chordata > Mammalia > Artiodactyla > Physeteridae > Kogia > Kogia breviceps. Next base: position 37,561,272 of record NC_081323.1, read on the forward strand.
TCACCAAAACTTGTTTTCTGTTTTTTGTATAATAGCCATCTTAATAGGTGTGAAGTTTTATCAAGTATATTTTCTGTATTCTTGATGCTTTGGTATTTGGCTTCTGATCCTAGAGAAGCTGCCTTTCCTAGGGCTAGACAGTTCCTAGAGAGAGCAGGTGACTACCCTGTGAGTGCATCTTTGATATACAAACCGACTAATCCAGAGCCCACAGCCCCAACCATCTCCTTTATGAAAGTCTCACACACCAAGCTAGTATTCTTCCTGCTCTAAATCACCCCATGGCCAGGTACTAGACAACTAGGGACCACCCTTATAGTCTAGAGCCTGCTGAAATCATTCAAAATATCCAATCCTAAACTCAGCCACCTGGCCCATTTCTCCCCAGGAAGACTGCAATAAAGACTCTGGGCTATGCTCTCTCTTCTCCTTCTCCCACCTCCTGACTCACCTCTGTGCTTCCCCATGTGGTCCTGAATGGCTTGACATACTTACTGTTTCTAGAAATCTGTGAGTAAAAACTTATTCATGACAGTCATTTTCATGTCTGTGTATCTTATTGTACCTGATTAAAATATTGGGTTGGCCAAAAAGTTCATTCGGGTTTTTCCATAACATGAAAAACCCGAATGAACTTTTTGGCCAACCCAATAGATTCCAGGTACATTTTTAGAGCAAGAGTGTTATCTCATTGTGGTTTTGATATGCATTTCCCTGATGATTAGTGTTGTTGAGCATCTGTTTATATGCTTATTGGTCATTTCTGTATCTTTGGAGAAATGTCTATTTAAGCCCTTTGGTTATTTTTAAATTGAGTTGTTGGTTTTGTTGTTGTTGCTGAGTTATAGGTTGAGTTGAGTTTCTGATATAATTCCATGGGCATATAAACCATAATTCAAAAATATACGTGCACCCCAATGTTCATGCAGCACTATTTACAATAGCTAGCACATGGAAGCAACCTAAATGTCCATCAACAGAGGAATGGATAAAGAAGATGTGGTATATATATACAATGGAATATTACTCAGCCATAAAAAGGAATGAAATTGTGTCATTTGCAGAGATGCGGATGGACCTAGAGACTCATACAGAGCAAAGTCAATAAAGAGAAAAGCAAATATTGTATATTAACACATATATATGGAATCTAGAAAAATGGTATAGATGATCTTACTTGCAAAGCAGAAATAGAGACACAGATGTAGAGAACAAACATATGGATACCAAGGGGAAAAGGGGGTGGGTGGGATGAATTGGGAGATTGGGATTGACATATAAACACTGGTATGTATAAAATAGATAACTAACGAGAACCTACTGTATAGCACAGGGAACTCTACTTGGTGCTCTGTGGTGACCTAAATGGGAAGGAAATTCAAAAAGAGAGGGGATATATGCATACGTATGGCTCATTCACTTTGCTGTACAGCAGAAACTGACACAGCAGTGTAAAGCAACTATATTCCAATAAAAAAATATGGTGAGTTACATTGATTAATTTTTGAATATTAAACCAATCTTGCATTTTGGTGTAAATGCCATTTGATCATGATATATATCCTTTTCACATGGTCTTTGATTCAATTTCTTAAAATTTTATTTATAACTTTTACATCTATGTTTATGTGAGATATTGGTCTATAGTCTTCCTTTCTTGTAATATCTCATTCTGGTTTTGGTATCAGGGTAATGCTGACCTCATAGAGTAATTTGTTTTTTCATATAGTGACTTTTGAAATATTCTTCCTGTTCAATTTTCTAGAATTTTCTGCAGAATTAGTATGATTTCTTCCTGTATGAGTAAGAAAACACGAATGTAGAGCCACCTGTGATTGAAATTTTCTAGTTGGGAAAGTGTTTATCTTTAAATTTCATTTCATTAATAGATGTGAGGCTATTCAGGTCATCTGTTTCTTCTTTATTGAATATTGGTAGTTTGTATCTTTCATTGATTTTTTTTTCTGTTTAATTCTAAGTTTAACATATCGGTATGACATTTTTCATAATAGTCTCTTTATGTCTTTTTGATATATATAGAAATCATATATATATATACATATATATATATATGAACTGTGTGATATCACTTCTCTCATTCTTGACATGCTTAATTGTGCTTTCACTTTCTTTCCCCATCAGTATGGCTGGGTTTATCATGCTTACTGGTGTATTTAAAGAACCAGCTTTTAGTTTCATTGATTTGTCTCTATTTTCTTGTTTTTATTTCATTTATTTATGTTTTAGTCGTTATAATTGTTTCTCCTGCTTAATTTGGCACTCTTGTGCTCTTCTTTTTTCTAATTTCTTTATGTAGATGCTGTAGTCATTTATTTGAGATCTTTCATTTTTTCTAATATTAGAATTTATTTCTATAAATGTACCCCTAATTACTATGTTAGTAGCATTGCATATATTTTGATATTTTGGTTTTCAATTTTATTTAGTTCAAAATACTTTATAATATCCTTTTAAAATTCTCCTCTAAACTCTGGGATTACTTAGAAGTGTATTATTTAGTTTCAAATATTTGGGGGATTTTCTAGAGTCTTTCTGTATTTAATTTCTAATTTAATTCAATTTAAGATGATTTTAAATGCATTTAGACTTGTTCTATGACCCATAATATCATCTATTTTGATATGTTCCATGTGCCCTTGCAAACTATGTGCATTCTGCTGGTATAGTGTTTAATCGAGTTAAGGATGTTGTTTGGGCTATTCAAATATTCAATTTCCTTATTGTATTAACTGTTCTATCTTATTGATTGAGGGGTATTGAAATCTCTGACTGTAATTGTGGATTTGTCTGCTACAGAGTTTCATTTTAACATCCTATTACAAACAACAGCAGTGTTATCTCTATATGTATGTAAATGATTATGTATACATTTTCTATTGATGCCAATACAAATTACCACAAACTTAGCAGTTAAAACAACACCCTTTTATTATCTCACAGTTTCTCTAGGTCATAAATCTGGACGTGGCACTACTGGGTTCTCTGCTCAGCATCTTACAAAGTAGAATCAAAGTGTCAGCTGGGCTCAGCTGAGGTGCTATTCCAAGCTTGTTCAGGTTGTTAGCAGAGTTTAGTTCCTGGCAACTGTTGGACTGAGGTCCCTAATTTTTTTCCCTGGCTATCAGCTAGGGGTTGCTCTCAGCTACTACAGTTCACCCTCAGATTCTAGCCACGTTGTCCTGTCACAACATGGATGGACTAAGACTGGAAGCTGTATTAGAAAATAAAAATACTACCTTTGACCTCTGGACAAAGTTACGGTTGATTTCTGCCTGGAATCTTACTTTCATAGAAGGTTTTCAATAAAGCAAAAAACATAAACAGTTAACACAAAACATTTTTGTATTTGGCATCCATTCTGAAATGTCTCTTTCTGTTAGAGATAATAGTATCTCATGGGCAAAACTGTTTTTTAAAAAAATTTTTTAATGTTTTCTTGATCCAGAGGGTTAAAGTTTATTAAGGCAGGCAAGGGACAGTTCCATGATGGCAGACAAAGAGGTAAAGGATTCTTGTGAGAAATCAACTTCTGAAAGGTAATAGCCTGGCATGCCTTTGATTTTTCATAGGATGCCACAGTTTGAGATAATCTGATTCATCTCACCCACTAATACATGAGTGAATATGGATGCTTAATCACCTTAAGTTAGAGTTTCAGGGTTATTTGAAGATGCAGTTATTCTTTATGGCTGTTGTTAGGCACATGGAAGCCCTGATTCTGAACAAGAATTTCTCCCTTTTTTCTCCTCCACACGCATTATATTGAGCTGTCATTCACAGCCACAGCAGGAACACAAAACAGTCTTAGAGTAACTTGGATGACAGAAGCTCTCTCATGGTATATGTAGCTCTCAAAGAAAATCATCACATCACAACAGATCTTTCTTTTGATGTATTCAGTATTTCCACATCCATCTTACAATGACAAATTAAAACGTCTGTACAATGAACTTTGACATTGGCATGAATGCAACTGTCCCTGGTCCTATATAGTTTTCCATTTTTTTCTGCCCCACATCTTTGATAATATTCTCAAAATGCCCTGAATCCCTTCAAAAGCAACTCACCAACACTGGTAGTTGAGAATAATCTCTACGTTTCACAGCTCAGCCATAGAGGAGGTAACTATATTCAGGGAGTGAAAATGGGACCCATTTTATTGATATATACTAAAGCTTGGGAAGAAAGTCAGTTAATTTCTGGAAGAGAAAAATGTTTAGGTCAAGAGAAGACTATACATGTGAAGGTTAATTACATGTCTAGAATATCCTAGGTGTAAGAAACAGTCTTGGTGGCAGATGCTGTTGGTGTCATGCTGTTACCCCTCAGTCCTTACCATTTCCAGCCCCCTTCCCACTGTCAGCCCCCTCTTTCTTTGCCTGAGTGTTTTCTCTCTTTACCAGAGCCTGCTCTGTCCATGCATGTTGCTAGGAGTACTGAGAGATAAACTCCCCTTGGGAGCAGCTTGCAACCGATGATAGATGGAGGTTTGTGGGATAAATACCCCAGTTCTCTTACCCTTGTGATAGGATAAATTTAAGGTGGGTATTCGAAGCTTTGTCCAGAGTTCCCGAGAAGGATAAAAATCTAGTTGTCCACAGTGGTAACTCTTGACAGTACACCCTTCTCTGTGTCCCTTCCCCATTCCCTAAGGATCCTCGATCACCTCCCAAATAAGCTACTTGCACTTGAGTCTTTCCTCCAGGGTCTGTCTCTGGGAAGACCCAACTTAAGACATTGTCCATTCCTCATAAACCAAAATTTCTGTCTTTAAGGACAGTCCAGTGGGACCTCCCAGTCACCTCATCCAATGTTACTCAGACCAAATTCGCCTTTAAAACCAACACACAAAGTGTGCTCCCACGGCAAGATTAAAAAACCCACAAACGTGTGTATGTGTGTGTATGAACCATACTTGAAAGGTAATTTTTCCAAGTCTTTCATTTTTCTACCATTACTTGAATCCAAAGACCTTAATTTCCAGGCTAAGGCACTCACCCCATAGTGAAGCTGCATCAGAAGGAGGGTTAGCAACAAATAAGCAGATTCAGTTGAGAGTTCTGATACGGCTGTAGCCATTGTTGCATAACAAGTCACCTTGAAACTTAGTGGCTTAAAGCAATTATCATTTATTATTAGCAACGTCTATGAGTCTTGTGGGTAGTTCTCCTGACCTGGGTGAGGTTCAGCTGATCTTGGCAAGTCTTACTTATGTATCTTTGATCAGTTGGTGGGTAGACTAAATGTTGGCAGTTGTCTGGATGGGACAGTGGGAGTGACTGATCCACGCAGCCTTTCATCTTCCAGCAGGTTACAAGGTCGGGCTTGTGCACATGACATCGTCAGGGGCCCAAAAGGGAAAGTAGAAACATGCAAGGACTTTTGAGTCCTAAGTTCAGAACGAGAAGAGAATCACCTATACTGTTTTCTTGGTTAAATCAGGTTGTAAGACCAACCTAAATTCAACAGGTGGAGAAGTAGCTCCACCCCTTGATGGGAGTTCTTGCAAAATCACATTGTGAAAGGATGTGGATACCTGGAGAGAAATACTTGCACCCATTTTTGTTGCAAACAACCTATCACCTTCTGGCTAGTGTGGATCTAAAAGCATTCTGTGCTTAGCAAATGCTTAGAACACTTTGTAAAGTTAAGGGGGAGAGGTGCCACATTAACCACCACATAACTTTATTCAGTTACCCTGAAACCCATTTTTCTGTTATTCCTCCCCTTGGCTACTTCCTCTGATAGTTTTCTAATGTTTCAGAAATTCTAGTGTCCAGTCCACTAATTATTTATTTAGTTTTTTACTTATTTATGAGTATAATTGCTTTACAATGTTGTGTTAGCTTCTGCTGTACAATGAAGTGAATCAGCTATATGTATTCCTGTATCCCCTCCCTCTTGGACCTCCCTGCCACCCCCACATCCTACCCATCTAGGTTTTCAAAGAGCACCGAGCTGAGCTTCCTGTGCTTTTATAGCACGTTCCCACTAGCTATCTGTCTTACACATAGTAGTGTATGTATGTCAATCTTCATCTCCCAATTCATCGCACCCTCCCCTTCCCTCGCTGTGTCCACATGTCCCACTAATTTTTTTTTCTATTTTATTTAGTGTTCTCAAGCTGCAGGTTAGGTTCCTAAGTTAATTGAACTATGGAGAATTCGTTAGAAATGTTATACCATATAAAGTTGTATTCTTCAATTTTTATAATAGCTACTGACAGGGAAACCTACACATTGTGAGATTGGGAGAAAGAAAGAAGTGTATAAAGGCAGTCAAGAAATAGCATCCTTGCCACCCTGTGGAAGTTTCTGAAATTGCATTATCCCAAAGCACTGAAAATATGGCTACTTGCACTTCTCTGTGTAAATTTCTGTGCTGGGCCCCAGTGTGGGTAAAATGAACTGCACCAGGCAAAGAGACATTTCCATGAGGCAGAACTGAACAGAGCCAGTATATATACCTAGTTCTGTCAAGTTTCCAACCCTCCCATCAGCCCCATCTCAATAGTGATGGGAGATGTCTGAGCCTCATCTCAGGATCAGGATTTTAGAGCCAGAAGAAACATTTGAATTCATCGAACTCAACTCTCAGAGCTTTTTGTTAGGTAAACTTAAAAAAAAATACAACAGACATAGAGAAGCACATAGATAATTTACTATCTCAGTGAGTGCCCAAATGAGTTCACCATGTAGCCTGTACCCAGAACAAGAAATAGAAATTTCTGTCACTCCAGAAGCCCACCTTAGGCTCCCTTCTGATCACTACCCCTCCCACTTTACCCTGATTCTAAAAGCATAGTTAAATTTTGCCTCTTTGGGAACTTTTCGTAAGTGGTCTTTTGCATCTGGCTTGCCCACTCGGTATCCTGTCTGTGAGATTCATTCACGTTGTTATGTGTTCTTGTAGCTCATTCATTTTCATCACTGTGTTATATTCCAATACATGAATAGATAACAGTGTCATCCATTTATAGTTTATGGTCACTTGGGTTTTTTGCAGTTTTTGACTGCCACAAATTATTATGCTATGAATATTTTAGTATACGTTTTTCAGTGCATATAAGCTACTGTTTCTATTGTGTGTCTATCCATGTGTAGAATTCCTGGGTCACGTGTTTGGCTTGGTAAATTCTACCAAATAGTTTTCCAAAGTGGTTTGGCGGACAATTCAGTCCGTGACACTATGGACTCCTGTTTTCCTTAACTCTCATTTTCAAATAATTACTTGAAAGATTTATAGGAAGTTGCAAAGACATGCACAGGGAGGTCTTGAGCACCCTTCAGGACCTAGTGTTAACATCTTGCACAATCCTGTAATGTTAACATCTTGCATAATCTGCCTTTTTTTTTTTTTTTTAATAAGAGGCAAAGTGATCTGGTTGAGCCTCACAGCTAATGAATTACAAGTTGAGAACTAAAGTACAGGCTTCTGATGACTCATGAAAAGCTGTATACAATTCTCTTTAGCATTATCTTATAACTTAAAAAAATCCCTTTATGATTTTAAAATTATGTAGTCTCTGTGATCTCTCAGTAAAATGCAAAAACATTGATCTATTTTGATGTGGGGGTAAGATTGGCATCGCACCTGGTACAGGACCAGTTTTCAATAGATGGTAGTTACGTATTCGTAATAGAAAGTGCATCATCCCAGGCACCAGACGTTTTTAACCTCCATTTCCTAATAGAGGGATGTGATGTACAAAGAGATGATATGTTTTCAAGGGACCAAGCTGATAAGCCAGAGATCCTGGACTTGAACTTGAACCTCTGACCCTATACTTCAGTTGCTGATAATGACATCCTTGATGATACACACTGTGTGTGTTCCTTCCCTTCCCTGTCTCAATTCCATACTTTCCTACCAGTATTTTCCAGCATCATCATCATCCCAAATAAAGTAAGTGCACTAAAATCTTGCTCAAGATCTGCCCTTGGGGGATCCAAACTAAAACATTCATCTGCACTATTTTTTCTCCTTTATTCCATTTCCTTAATTTCTGTTCTGGTCCAAAAACAAAACTTCCAAAGAGTGGTTTCTTTGTGATACTTTCAAGACTCCTGCATTGTTCCTGAAAAGTTGGCATATGCATGACCAGATATTTTTGCAGGATTGATATTTTCTGTGACCACTGTCTTCACCTCATGGTTTTTATCCAGATTAATTGCTTGAAGGACTCTGGCTTCGGAAGATTTAGTTTTTTACTTGACTTTTCTATGAGGGATATGTGTATGTTACAGAAACATTCTCTCTCATTCCCTGACCTCAAATACTCCAAGAGCGAGCCCTTTCATGTTAGAATAAAGGTCATACTTTCTTCAGTTAAAGTGAATCCTGAATCATGAGAGTTTAACTAATGGTTAAATCCATATTAAGTTCAATTACAAATAGATGAGTGTATAGCATTCCAATCCATGCCCCAATGATTTGTGGAATACAGATGTGCTGGAATATTGCTGTTTAAATCCAAAGCAGCAGAGAGAGGCCCAGCAATCACAAGGACAACCTTAGGACAAAAGCCACTGCTAAGCATTAGTCAGGCAGTTAAGATTACCATGGGATGGCACAACCCTCCATTAGTTACTCATCAGCAGACACAGAAAAAATGAGAGCTGGATTATAGCTCTTTGGTGTATTTTTTTTAAATGAGAAAACAGAAAAGCACAGAGGCTGAGCAAGGACCCAGGGTCATGCAACCAGCTAAACTACTGAGCCGTCAAACGCCAAGTCCTCTCAGTCCTAATCCATTGTACCAACAGGCATTCAAGGAGTGAGAAGACCCAAGAACTAAAGCGGACATTTCAGACTTCAGCATGAATCGGAGTCACCCAGGGGCCTTGTTAAAACAAGATCACCATGCTCCATCACTCAGAATTTCTGATTCAGTAGGGCTGGAATGGGGGGCACTGAGAATTTGCATTTCTAACAAGTTCCCAGGTGAGGCTGATGTTGCTAGTCCAGGGACCACATTTTGAGAACGATTGCACTAGTGGAATAGGTTTATTCTAAAATGGATCTCAGATGGTACTTGTGCAAGGAGCCTGGCCCATCCCACTGGTAGACCCCGGGGAATGCTATTACTGGAAGCAAAAGGCGTAACCTTCAGTCCTGGGCCAAGAATGTTAGAGGTGCAATGCCAAGCAATTAGGTCTCAAAACTAGGCTGCCAAGAAGAATTCAGATTTGCAAAAATCAGTAAGAAGCACAGGTAGAAATAAGACTGAAGTTTAGAAATGCTGAGCCCAGAAAGTATCAAGGTTCTGAAGTACGACTCTTGTGCTTCCAATCAGTTTGCTTTCTACTTGGCTTCTGACAACAGGGGAGAAGAGAGTTTGTCATCCTAGGTAAATGCTGAACTATGAGGAATAAAGGTACAAAATTAATATAGTTCTTTTTTCCCCTCTAACCCCTGCATCTGAATGTTCCTCCTGTTGGTTACTTCTGATGAATGCATGGGTATAACCCCACTCCAGAAAAATGCTTTTGGCCGAGCTCTTTCCCCCCGTCATTTCCAGTCCTCTCTTGTATCCTCTTCTTGTTTTCTGCTCCAGACCTCTGTTGATTTAACTTAGCTCTGAAAAGAAGCTCTTTCCCATCTATTTTATTTAAATAAAACACCTCCATTCACTAACAGTAGGTGCAGATTGAATTTAATGCAAATATGTTGAGCTGCAGAATTTTATATAATTGATTTTCAAATCTTACCCCTGCAATTTGCTGGCTTTTGAATCTTGATCAAGTTATTAAATCTCCTTAAGTTTGTTTTTCTCATCTGTCTTACTCAGCTTGGACTGCCATAACAATATTACAGACTGGGTGGCTTAAACGACAGAAATTTATTTTTTCACAGTTCTGAAGGCTTGAAATCTATGAACAAGGTACTGGCAAATTTGGTTTCTGGGGAGGCTCTGTTCCTGGCTTGCAGTGGCTACCCCTCTGCCGTGTCCTCACATGACCTTTCCTCTCTGCATGAGTGGAGGGAGAGAGAGCGCAAGCTCTGTGTTTCTTCCTCTTCATATAAGGACCCCAGTCCAGCCAGATTAGGGTTCTACCTCCGTGACCTCTTTTAACCTGAATTACCTCCTCAAGGGCACTGTCTCCAAATACAGTCATGTTGGGGTTTATAAACTCTGGGGAGACAGTTCAGTCCGTAACATTATCTAATTCAAATGAGAATAATATAGTTTAGCTCAAAAGTGTATTGTTGTGAGGATTGAGATGACATAGGTCTTTGCTAAATGTGAAATCTTTTTTTTCTCTTTGTTTTATTTTCTTCCCTCTCTTGTAAAATTAAATTTGTTCACTTATTCATAATTTAACAAACTGAACACTTAATATGTGCTAGTTACATTTCTCAATGCCAGAAATACAGCAAACTAGGAACACGTGGAGTTTATTCTCTCTTTGGGAGACAAATTATGAAAATATACTTTTATGGTTGTGATAAGTAATATAATGAAAGATGAAACATGAAGTTATTTCATATACAGTGGACATGGAAGACCTCTCTGAAGAGGTAATTTTCATCTGGTGGAAAAGACTGAATAGCCAATGTAGAGACCCTGAGTTAGGAAGTTGTATCTTTTCTTTCTGGCAACCACATCAAACAATCTTCCATAGTTCTTCCCATTTGTTGCAGAAAGAAGAGAATGTAGATGATTAGATTCTGTTACATCATAGGCAATGAAGTTTGGTGATTTTAGAATAAACTGAAGTCAAGTCCAGATTTTCTGCACTTGCTGTGGGACTGACAAGTTACATAACCTCTTGGAGCCTCAGTTTCCTTACCAGGAAAAAATGGTTAAAATAATGTCTTGCTCATACAGCTTCTGTGAGGTTTCAGAGAACTATTGCAAGAAAAGTCATAGTGAAGATTCAGTAAAACTCCATTATGCCACCATTCTTACCAAGAGCTAGTAAATTTCCAAAGATGACTGCCAAACTCCTGATAATATTTATGGTCTATGTGGGATTTCACTTTTGGAAAACTGGTGATATCTGAACAATGATTACCTATGAGGATACAAAAACATCTTTTCCTTGAGGGATTAGAAAACTTAAAGAAGGAATGGAGCCTGTGTGTGTGTGTGTGTGTGTGTGTGTGTGTGTGTATTAAAAGAACTGTTTGGAATTATCTGGAATGGAAAAATAAATTAGTGGAAAATACGGTGAATTGCAAAATATGGTGACCTCTGTGTAACATCGTGCCCGCGTTAATTTCTTAATTTTTGACAGTTTACCATGTTTATGTAAGATCTAAACATTAGGAGAAATTGGGTGCAGGGTGTACAGTAACGCTCTGTACTATCTTTGCAACTCTTCTATAAATGTAAATTATATCAAAATAAAGAGTTTTTTGAAAGTATTGAATTAAGAAAGAGCTGGAGAGGCTGTGACATGGTTTTTTAGTAGCCTTTTATGGGACACACATTTGCTCTGTGAAAACAGGTTTGTTTTTTCTGGAAACAGCTAAAATGCATCCCAAAACAAGTTGTTGCAGAGAAGTGCTGTGTTCATTGAAACCAGTTTCCTCTTTGCTCTGGGCTCAACCTTAAACTATATTCCCCAGCCTCCCTTGCAGGAGTTGTGATCATCTGACCATGTCTGGTAAGAGGAATGTGATCAGCAGTAATCTGCAATCTTCCAGGCCTGGACCATGAAAACCTCCCATAATCCTCTGTTCTCTCTTTCCCATCTAACACCCTCAGGGAAGGAGAGAGAACAGGACAGAAGGAAACTAGGCCCTGAATGAGCATGCAAGGCTGCCATTCAATCAGAAATTCAGTGTGGGCTTTGAGGGAGTGAGAAACTTTTTTGGGGTGTTTAATTACTGAAATTGGTTACTTACCAAACTAATGCAAAAGTGTGCCTAGCATGCCGTGGAATTTAATTGGGCAGTATTGTTTTCGGTTAAGCATAATTTGGCTGTGAAAAAAAATCCCAAAGGAGGTAAGTATCCCCAGTATAAAATTCCATGGTGGGCATTTTGAAATGAGATACCTTATTTGGATGTATACTTTCTGGTATTTGTATTTCAGTGGTTTATATTCATATATGATTTAAAGACTACAAGCATCTTGAAGGCAAGGGACCATGACTCTTTTGTTCTTGGCTCTCTTCCCAGAATTTAACACAGTGCCTTGCATTCAATAAAATTGAATTGAATCAAGAAAATGTGGCAATAACTGAATGACTGATTGATTGGTTCATGCAGACTAAGGAAAGGGTTTTTCATTTCATATTTTGAGACAAACATAACAGTGAGTCAGTCTTTTTTTGTAGTGAAAATACATTTTTTAATCTCAACTCTTTGAATTAATAAGAGTGAAACAACATAGTGCTTTTTGTTCTATGTATTTTAGTTTTAAATTTTTTGCCTGGCACATAGTAAGTGCTAAATAAATACTTTCTGAATGAATGAATTTTACAAACACTATTCAAGTATTTTGTTAGATTGGGGGTGGAGGGAAATGAAAACTAACTACTTCTTATTGCTTTAGATCACTGATGATAACTAAAGTGACAGTTGTACATAGTAGAGACCATAGTTGAACTCCTACATGTGTCTCCTACAAGGGTTTATTATGGGTCGTAGGTAAAATGTAATTAGTGATTGACATAGGAGGGCATTGAAGAAAAACTTAACTCTTATTTTGACTGATGAGGAAAACTTTCCAGCACTTTATATATAGGATTAAAGTAATTAAAGGAATAAGGATTAAAAGATAGCACTTCTAAGAATGAATTAGAATAAGATTCCTCTATCGTAAATCCAATTATTGCAAGAAGATTCAAATATGCTCTCATTTGTTAGTGCCCAATAGTTTATTCTAAAAGAAATTAAAAAGCTGTGAGGTATCCTCTTGTGAGATATTGACATTCTCATTTTTGCTGTGTACAGGGTTTCCCAGAAGCTGCTAAAATTAATTTCTAAACGCTACCCTTTAGATTGCAGCTGCCAAGAGGAAAAATAAAAGAAACACACAAAAATAAAGGAAACGGATGAACTAAGAATATCTCCATATTAATACTCTTCTAATGAACAATTCCACTGAATAAAATATTAGGACACGGATGCAATGCAAGTACATGAAGTAATTTCATTCCAAATCTGACATAAAATAATAGTAAAACAAACAGCTTTGTGTCAGGATAATTTCAGATATATTAATCTGTGTTTGGGGTCCATTGCTATGCAATAAGCAGACACAATGAGGCCTGTTAGCATCTCATACTCACTATTCCCATCACTCTCCACCCCATCCCAACTGACCTCTGTTCCCAGCAAGTAGACGTTGTTTTCCCTTTATTCCCTTGCCTCAATCGAAACTTTTGTTTTAGAGCAAAAAGCAAATTCTTTGAAGAAAATATATTTTCTTGTTTTATGTTTCAAAAGCTAAAACTCAGTAAGATTAAGTGAGCCACTTCCCAAGAAGGTTGACAGGTCCTTTAATCAGAAGAGAGGCGGATGAGTGCTTGTCACAGAGGAGAGTCATAAATGTCAAGAAAAAAGATGTTTCCCCAAGAATGGGGAAGAAACTGAAATCTGTGGGTCCAACAAGAAGCAGTAACCCAAGATTCCCCTTCCCATCCCCACATGCTCCAAAGACCATCAGGACCACAGAGGAGGTAGCTGTGGTGGTGCCCCTAGGAGGCTGGACAGAGTGGATAGGATTCCAAAGCTCATGAAGATTCTTGTCCAAGGTGCCTGGAAAACTGCAGAGCTCTTAGGCTTCAGGGGCCAGGGGACCTGGAAGATGAAGAATTTAAAGGTTACTAGTATGTGCTGGCAATCAGCATATTCTCCCCAAGTGTTCTGTTCCGCCTGAGAACCCCGGTACCATTCAAGGCTTTTCCAAGTAAGGGTGGAGAGAATGTGACAGGGTGAAGGGAAAGTTGTGAGATAGCTTCTAATAATGAATAAGATTTAATTTCCCTTCAGACTTGAAGTTAGATTTAATGTGATTGAAAGACATAAAGAAATGTGACGTTTCTTTGATTTTGAATTGTAGAGGTAGCAAATTCATACCACCTACACATTTTCAAGATTATACTCTATGGTATATTAGCCAGTAATACATTTTACTTAAACTAAATAAAAACTGGTTTTGATTTCAAAGGCAATCCTTAAAGCAGAAAATGCATGCATGAACAGAAATTTTCTTTCAATAATAAATTGATATCAAAGCTGTTTCCAGTTACTGGTGCCATTTCCAAATTAAACAGCTTTTTTGGTGATTATAATTCAGCTGAACAGGAGAAAAAAGGGAAGGAATGTATTTTCTGTATGCCGCCTAAAATACATACTACTGATGGATTTAATTATAATGCCACATTTCTTTACAAGTGACATTCCTATAGCCTGGAATATACATAGATAAAATGATGTGTTTATGTCTATTCACTGATGAAGCAGCATCTTGGAATTGAAAATACTTGTCTTAGTTATACTGAACTCCAACTACTTCTATTTGCCATTCATTAATTTCCCAACCACAAGCGTTATATTACTGTCCCCCATTATTGAGGTATTTCTGGAATCACATACACTCTGCATTTATAGCTTCTCCTCCTAGAGTAAGTAGAGTTTACTTTCCCAACATATTGATGTTGAGTTTCATCTTACGAAGTACTTTGGCCAATGGAATGTTGGTGGATCTGCTGCATGAAGAGGTTTAAATGTGCTCTGTGGTTGTGCTTGATTTCTTGTGTTTCTGCCCTTTATCATTAGGAGAACTTGCCTCTAATAGCCACTGGTCTAAGAAGGGTAAGAGCCATGTAGATCAGATCTGGACCCAAACTGTGATCTGATCCCGAAAGGGTTCTAGACATTTGTCCAACTGTCAACTTATGTCAGGCTGGACATAAACTGGTAATAGAAAGACTCTTCCTGTAGCCATATCCCCTGAAAAAAGACATGTGGAAGAGCATTCACCCCCCCAAGAGAAGAAAATTTTCCAGGAGATCCACAGCATACCTTTGCCCAAGTCACTGGGGTATTTTGGACTGGTGACCATTGAGCCTTGCATTGGAGTGTGCAGAGAGGAAGGAGTTAAAATGGACAAAGAGGTTGTTTTGACTTTTGATGAATAACATTGAACAAAATAATTAAAGGAACTGGAAGAAAGGACTGTAAAATTTATCTATTTCTATAATAACACTGTGTAACAAACCACCCCAAAACTTGGTAGCTTAAAATAATAACCATTTATTGTTTTTCAAAAGTCTATAGTTCATCTTGGTGGTTCTGCTAATCCAGGCCAGGCAGGTTGATCTTGGCTGGGCTCACTCACACCTCTGTTGTAGGCTGAGGGTCAACATGGTCGATTGCTGGCTTACTCTGGGCTCACTCGTGTAGCTGAGGAATTGGCCAAGATAACTGGGCTGACACAGCCTTACTCCACGAAGTTTCTGTCATCTGCCAGGCAAGGTCAGACTTATTCATATGGCAACTGGGCAGGGATTCCAAAGAGTGAGAAGAAGCTCACAGGGCTTCTCAAGCCAAGGCTCAGAACTGGCTTCCATCATGTTTACCACATTGTTTTGGTGAAATCAACTCTCAGACCACCCAGATTCAAGAGTTGCAGGAACACATTTGGCCTCCTGATGGAAGGATCTGCAAAATCATAGCACATGGGGTGCTGTGGACTGAATCGTGTCCCCCTGCCAAATTCCTGTGTTGAAGGACTAATCCCTGATGTGATGATATTTGGAGATGAGACCTTTGGCAATTATTAGGTTTGGATGAGGTTGAGCACCCTCATGATGGGATTGGTGCCCTTATAAGAAGACACACCGGAGAGTTTGCTCTCTCTCTGCCAAGTGAGAACACAGCAAGAAGGCAGCCACCTGCAAAGAAGGAAGAGAGCTCTCACCAGAACCCAACCATGCTGGCACCCTGATCTCAGACCTGCAGCCTCCAGAACTGTGATAAAATGAATTTCTGTTGTTTAAACCATGCAGTCTATAGCATTGTATTATGACAACCCAAATACCTAATAACTGGGGCATGGATGTAGGGAGGGAGGGAGAACCAGGGCTTCTTTGCAGTCGTCTGCCCCAGTGAGCAAGCATTATCCATGCCCTCTTCATGGCTGCCACTGTCTTAGGGACTTTACCAACCTGATCTTTTTTTTTTTTTTTTTTTTGGTGGTACACGGGCCTCTCACTGTTGCGGCCTCTCCCGCTACGGAGCACAGGCCCCCGACGCACAGGCCCAGCGGCCATGGCTCACGGGCCCAGCCACTCCGCGGCATGCGGGATCCTCCCGGACCGGGGCACGAACCCGCGTCCCCCGCATCGTCAGGCGGACTCCCAACCACTGCGCCACCAGGGAAGCCCTACCAACCTGATCTTGTTACTGATTACCGCAGTTCTTCTAGATGAGGAAAATGAGTCTCAGAGATGTTAAACTGGTGCTTGATCACACAGTTCTGACTCCCTAAAGCATGTGCTCTTTCCACTGTCCCTCACACTGGTTCCCTGAATCACTGGTTCCCAGTTGTCCCCCAAATAGTTTACCAGTTGTAACAATCATCTCTACCACAGCAGGAATCTGAAGAGTGAGGTGAGAAGGCTGTGTGGTCTGAGATTCCCACAGCTGGCCTGGGAATGCATGACAGGATGAAGGGTGACCAGAGAGAAATGAACGTTTTCTAAGGGGATTACCACCATCTGTGGGGCCAGAATTCCAGATCTTCAGGTCCAAGGAGGCCTGATGAATGCTGATTCCAAGAGAATGGGAGGTGAGAGTGTGACCATTAGGCAGGACCATCCTTGCCCTCTAATGAGATGTCTGTGCTGAATAATAGCACTGTCTGCATGTTGTCACGGATGCTGAAGATGGGATCTGCTGCAGGGAAAGGGGTTGCAGGCATGAAGCTAGAGGTTTGCAGATCGCCAGCTAACTGGAGTTCTGGAATGGGAGCTGGGGAGGGAATTGTAAGTTGATGCAAGCATGGGCATTTTCTGTTTTGATCTTTGCTATGCTATCAACACCTTGAACCATGTCTGGTACACGCAGACACGAAGTAAATATTTGTTGAGTTATGAGGAAGAGACTATAACCTGATGCAAGGGGCACCCAGAGGACTAAACTATTATAAGTTCATAGGACAGCAAATGAGAAAACCTCAGATATTTCTCTAGACCCTCCTTGATAAAGGGGGAAGAAAGCTCCATCTATACATCCAAGTTTCTCACTCACTGAGTTAGGGACCAGCACTGATTCTCACAGCATGGCCTCAGTCTACGGGATGACTAAGGATTGATGGTGGTGGCATTCTGCAACTTCCATCTCAAGCACACTCTTCAGTGATGTGCACCAAAGATCTAGACCTTCCATCTTTGGCAAAACTGAACTCACAGATGGGAGGTTATTATTGCTATCAACTAAGCCAGGGCTACTCAAGGTCAAGTTGCAAACTTGCAGCATCAGCATCACCTGGGTTCATAGTAGAGATTCGAGTTCTCAGGCCCTGCCCTAGACCTGTTGAATCAGAATCTCTGCTGGTGAGACCCGTGAGCTGATTCTTGTGTGTGTGAATGTTTGAGAAGCACTGAGCTGAAAGAGGCTGGAAAGGTCTCGGCGCTATCGTTAGTGGTGTGTCCGGTTCCTTGCTTTTCCTCTGCTCTTGTTGTGTCATATGACCTAAAATTGATATCTGTGGCACAAACATTACTGATTTTTGACTAAAGAATAAAGGGAAGTTGTCACATATCTGAACAGATTGTGAGCATGTTCTCCTTGGTCACCATTACAACAGTCCCTTTCCTTGTATAAACTTGCTTGGAATTGCTCTGAGGAAATCCAGTAACATTCATTCACCAGGGTTGTATAAAATAATGGTGGGTCCCCAAAAGATCTGGTGTCAACTTCCACCCCACTGTTTACAAACCAGGAGACTGTGGGCAAGTTCATCTCTCTAATCAGTTTATTTACCTATAAACTAAGCAGCATTGATGTCATAGGATTATTGAAAGGGTTAAAAAAGGGAATGCATGTAATACACATAGTATCATGCTCCTTCCATGCTAAGTGCCCAATAAATTTAAGTATATACCTAAGATGATAATGCTCCAAGATATTTTTCAGTTATAGAACGGGTCAGTGTGAGTTGATGGCACATTATACATATTTTTTAAAAATAGGATTACAGATACTGATGACTAAAATATAAAAATCACATGTCCTTTCATTCTGAGCATCACATTTTTCTTTTACCATGTATTTTGAATATAGGTCTCTTGATTCCCTCTTTGGATTCAACAACATTTGTGGGCAGATATTTCTTTCTGATGTACCTCCAATATGACACAGGAGATCAAACAGAAATGACTAATTAAAAAAAATACATCACTGTATGAAAAGTGACACAGGATACATTTGTTAATGAGTCAATGAATGTTGTTCATCCCTGAGAAGAAATAGCACATGGAGCAAAGTAATGGCTTTTATAAAACTCAGTGAACTCCTTTAAAGTATTTTCTTTCAGCTCCCAGGTTCTAAAGGAGCAATTTGTGTGCACAGTGAAAGAAAAGGCATGAGTCAAAGAGGTAAAGTCAACCCATGGCTCCTCTTTCCCTCTCTAGTCTCACTAATGGTTTAAGAAAGAAACAGACGCTATAGCCTCCACTGGTAAATAGAATCCTTTCAGTCCCCAGGCAATCCTTCTGTCAGGAAAGGTCGAGGTCAGGCACCAAGGACATCAAAGCAGAGAAAGGTCTTGGAATAAAGAAAGAGCTTGCATACCCATGAGGAATAGAGAGGAGGGAGGCCAAAATCCATATTCTGTTTTCTCGTGAGAAACACACTGTGGGTTTTCCCAGAAATGAGATGGACTGTTTTTCTCTTAATTTGTATTATCTGAAATCCCTATCTTTTTATCATTGAGGTGTATACATTAATGTAGGAAATAAACCTTTGAACATCCACTTATAAACGTTTGTAGTCACTCATTGTTTTGGAACTTCTCCCCCAAATGCCAAAATGGGGTCATTCAGATGTAGAGATTTCTGTCTTTCTGAAATAAAATAAATGCACTGAAAAGCATCACTTTTAACTGTCTGATATAGCAGTGGGGTTAATGAGTTGGACATGTAACTGGCTACAGTCTTTAAATTTTGTTGAGATTTTTAGTGATAAGGTGGATATAGAATAACCCATTTGGTCCTATATTACTGATTAGAGTTTAATATGGAAGAAGGTAATATTATAGTGTAGGTCTAATAACCTCATAATGTCTCCTGCCAATTTTCTTAACAGTGAGGCTGTGTTTGAGAATGATCAAACCCTGGGTACCATATGTTCAGAACATTCAGCATTTTATTCCTCTCTAGAGGTGATTTTTTTTTTTTTTTGACAAACTATCCTTTTGATCTTTTTCTAGTGATGAGGGAGGGAAAGTTTATTGATTTGGATTTATCTGTCTGATGCTTTGTTTCAGAAACTCCCTGGATTCTTGGGGGGAAATGGCTTTTTACATAGCTATCATTTAGAATTCTAATGATTTCTTCTTTAGAATTATGATAAATAATAGCTAGTATTGATGTCACATTAATATATAACATTTTGGGTTTGGCAGAGTAAATGTATTTATTGCAATATGGCATTTAAGTAGGATTATTTATATACAGCAGCCTATATCATATTTTTGCATTCTCATACATGTTGACCCTTAAAGATATCCTTGAATCTGCCTTCCAAGACCTAAGCTCTGTAATGTTTGGAGAAAGATCATCTCAAAGTTCTTTGCCTGTGGTGGACTCGGAGCAACTGAGGACAGGCTAGAGTTAAACGGTAACCAAGATTTCAGTTGTTAATTTTCATTATCTTTAGGAATTGCCATTGGTGGAAGGGGGCAGAATTGGGTCCATGGAGGGGACTCTTTATCCTACTTCCCTATTATTTTAGATTATTTTTTATATTTGCCATTTTCCCCACTGGCTCTGTATCCTTGTATAAGTTACACAACCTCTCTGTGTCTTCATTTCCTCTACTTGCTTCATGTGGAAGCCATGAAAATGAACCCTCGGATTTCTGACTATGTGTTCAGTGAGACCTCCCATGGGCTGCTGCCAGTCAGCGAGAGAGAATAGCAGGGATATTAAGGGAAGCCCATTCCAGGAAGATGTGAGGATCCTCTTCTGGGTGATTTAGCTTGAAGGTTCTGTGGTAGACAGAATAATGGTCCCTTCCAAAGATGTCCACATCCTAATGGCAAAAGGAATTTTGCAGATGTGATTAAGTTAAGGATGTTGAGATAGGAAGATTATTCTGGATTATCCTAGTGGTCCCAGTGTATCAACAAGGGTCCTTCTAAGAGTCAATGTGAGAAAAAGGAGATGTGATGACAGAACAGAGGTCAGAGATGGTAGCAGAAAGGGGTGAATTTGAAGATGCCTTGCTGCCAGCCTTGAACATGGACAGCCACACGCCAAGGAATCTAAGTGGCCTCTAGATGCTGGAAATGGCAAGGAAACAGATTCTCTCCTAGATCCTCCAGAAGGAATGCAGCCCTATGAACAACTCGATTTTAAGACTTTGACCCACAGAACTGTAAGATAATATATTTGTGTTATTTAAGCCACAAAATGTGTGATTTATTACAGCAGCAACAGAAATCCAGTTCAGACTCCCCCATGGCCTTGAGATAATGCATTAGAATGGGCACTGCAGACAAAGACACTTTCCGCTAAATCTTCCTTTGCCTGGGGCTGATGGTGCTCTGCTTCCTCTGACTCTTTTTTCCTTCAGGGGAAAGTCCCCTAACAATTCTCTTGCACATCTAATCCCATTTTGGTGTCTGCTTTTTAGAGGACCTGGACTAATTCACCTTATAAACTTAATTTGATGATTCAAGGCATGTGAGGGGCCTACTGTATGGTTTAAGTGTTCAGAACTGTTAGCTCTTGTGATTCTTAGTTGCCATAGCACCAGTAACATAGGGCAAAATGCAGATAGCCTGTTCCTTGGACAAAATCTGGGAAAGGCTTAGAGTTTATTTGCTTACATTTAAGCAATTAAATTGTCTCCAGGCATTTTGGTCGCTCACTCCCCAGTAGCCCAGCATGAGTGTAAACTCCAAATGTCATTCAGAGTTACTACTGTAGTTGTTCAGAGCTGCTTTGGATGGGTTGGCAGGTCTAGTTTTGAGGCTCAGAGCTAAGAAGCCCATTGTTGCTAAACATCAAGGTCATGTCCTTTCATCCAGCTTTTACCCAGTCAGAAAGTTGGCACTTTGAGATCCATCTGCTTCAGTTCTTGATATTTCTATAGTTGGTTCCCACCTTGGGCTGGGAAGAGAAAGTGTTTGAATGAGGATTAGAGGAAAATAATAAAGTTCTTGTCTACTGTTGCCTCATGAGTTCCACTTAATCAATGTAATTGCTGAACATGACAGAAGTACCATCACAAATCAGTGCTGAAATGATGGAATAGTCAATGAATGCTAATTAAAAAGTTTTTTAAATTAATTAATTTATTTTTGGCTGTGTTGGGTCTTCGTTGCTGTGCATGAGCTTTCTGTCGTTGCGGCCAGTGGGCGCT
The DNA here is from genome assembly GCF_026419965.1 of Kogia breviceps. Classification (NCBI taxonomy): domain Eukaryota; kingdom Metazoa; phylum Chordata; class Mammalia; order Artiodactyla; family Physeteridae; genus Kogia; species Kogia breviceps. The sequence continues at coordinate 37,582,845 of NC_081323.1, forward strand.
ACTCTTGTTGCATTGTGTGGGCTTCTCATTGCGGTGGCTCCTCTTGTTGTGGAGCACAGGCTCTAGGCACGTGGGCTTCAGTAGTTGTGGCACGTGGGCTTAGTTGCTCCGCGGCATGTGGCTTGTTCCCAGACCAGGGATCAGACCTGGGCCCCCTGCATTGACAGGTGGATTCTTAACCACTGTGCCACCAGGGAAGTCCCTAAAAATTGGTTTTATAGATATGAAAAGTCATGAAATTAGTCACACCATACACAAAAAGTCAATTTCATCTGGATTAGATACCTTAAATGTAAAAAGCAAAACTTTGATAAATTTAGAAGAAAATACAGATAAATATCTTTTCAAAATCAGAGTTGGAGGGTTTCTTATTCAAGATGTAAAAGATACAGAAATTTGAATTAAAATATTGATAAATACATTACAATGTGACTTACAGGTAGATTGCAAATTCCTCCTATGCCAGCATGACTCCTCTTTGCAGTGTGGTGTCCATGCTTTGCCGATTAAGAGTCTGTAGCTTTACTGTCTTGAATCTGGACAGGCCTTGTGGGTTGTTCTGAGCAATAAAAAGCTGTAGGATTGATGCTAATGACGTTTAAGCTGAGGCCTGAAGAGACATGAAGCTTGTACCTCAACTCTCTTGGAACTAAGCTGCCATGGGAGGAAGCCTGAACTAGCCATTGGGAGAGAAAAGTGGAGGAGAACCAAGGGGTCCCATCCAAAAGTCCCAGCTAGACATATGAGTGAGGCTATTTGGGATTAGCTGTTCTGCAGCAGACCTGCCAAATGGCCACGAACACATGAGTAAGATCGGCCAAAACCACAGAGAGTAGAGATGAGCCCAACTCAAATCACCAATCCACAAAATTTTAGCAAACAAATGATTGCGGTTTGATGCTATTGAATTTTGGGGTGATTTGTACATAACTGATAAAATAAATAAAAACTTGAGTGCTTCATAAGACACTCTACACAAGGCAAAACATAAGCCACAGACTGAGACAATATTTGAAGGAATATAAATTGTCAGAGGCTTATTACCAAAGATATATAAAAATGTTGACAACTCAATAAGAAAAAAATTAAGCATTAGGAAAAGATACGAACAACAAAGTCATAGACAAGGAAAAGGTAGTGTTCAACAAGTATCTAAAAGGTGCCCAATCTTAGGTGTAGTCTAGGAAATGAAACTTAAAACACATGTGAAAGCAGTTTCATGCCAATCAGTTCAATAAAAGGTAGAGTATGACAAATTTTGCTAAGAAGATGGAGTAGTGACAGTCTCTTACACTAATTGTCATGGGATACATGGGTACTATCACTTTGGAAAAATTTGGCAGTAAAGTACAATTGACACCAAGCACAAGGAGATCGATACAAGAATTATCAATATGTTCATCAAGAGAATTAATCTTATGATAAAGCACCACCCGAAATGGAAGTGAGAGAACAAGTGCTAGGTCTAGTGATGTGAAAAATCACAAAGTGGAAATGCTGATGAAAAATAGCATATACAGATGTCACTTAAATTTAAAAGCATAAAATAGAATTCTGTTTTTTATCGATACATATATAGATAGAAAAATTATTTAAAAATAAGTAGGAATGATAATCATCACAAGCTAGTAGTTGCTTTGGAGGAAGGGATGCATAAAGGAAATGGGATAAGGGGTAAATATTTAATACTTTATAGTTTAAGTTGGTGGGCAAACAAGTATCCATCAACTTACTCTTTATAGTTCTGTCTCCCTGAGTTATTTAATCATTAAAAACATTAAAAAAAATTAAGAAACAACCCACGTCAAAAATACAGATTTTGCCTAGTTTCCTGAAAAGCTACTGATACCCCAGAAGGTGTGAAGACATAGTATTGAAACTCCGGCTAGCTTTCAAGTCCAATGATCTCAAGCCCATTCAGGCATTTTCCTGATCACCTGTCTGTAAGATCCAAACTGATATCAAGACAGGGAACCCATTTAAAATCTTTAATAGAGTTAAGAATCAAATAGATTTTTACCGGAATCTAAAAAGCCATTGACGCCAGTTAACTTACTTAACTTTGGCCTAGAATATAATTTTCTTGTCTTTTATTTGCTGGATGTAAATATGCAGGAAAACAGTTTAAAGATGTTTATTTCTGACTCACGGATGTAACTAAGAGCTATGAAACTGACAGTGTGGAAAATTTGTCTCTTTTCTCTTTTCCACACCAATTAAAAAAAAAAAGCAATCAAAATTTTTTTCACCTGAAGATGAGCAAGAGATTTCATAAAGAAAGAAGTTGGAGCATTTGATGTAAATACATGAGATTACCTTTTGTGCATTTTCAACCAGAGTCAAAGAAATAGATTTTTCATAAACTAGAGCAGCTCTCGGATTTTAAGCAGGCGTTCTTATTTAAGGCAGCAGAGAGTTGAAGAGAGAGATGGGAATGCATTTGACATGCAGGTGCTGACTTGACAACTCCTGGAACTTGTCTCTTATTAATGGATGGTGAATAGGAGGGACTCAGGGCTTTCAGGAGACGGAGGCTGAGGATTGTAAGGGGGTGAAGGAAGCAAACAGGAGAAAAGAAAGTTTTTAAAAAAGTGGTATAGTTCCAGCTGAAGTCTAGCCTCATTGTGATCTCACGAGTTGCTGTGGAAAGTAAACGGTGTCGCAGACTTCTTTCATCTTGAGGCAAGAGGGCTGGGTTGTACCCTGCATCTGTCGATCGTTGGCTGTAGGCTGTTTCTTGGAGGCAGGGGTGGAAGGGTGTAATACACCTGGGGAGTCAACTCCCATCAGAGGAAGGCAGTTCTCTGAGAAGGGGGTAGTTGCGACTTAGCAAACAACTCAGCAGCTGTTGGGTGGGCTCTCTGCTGGTGAAGGGGGTCTGAGCGGGGCACCAGCGCATCCCATATAATCTGAGAAATCAATCTCACCATAGGTGGGGAAAAGCTCAGGCCTCTCTCAAAGATTAATACCCAACTCTCTCACTTCCTTTTCCAGTTCTCATTCCTCCCACAACAGTTTCCATTAAATCTAGCCCAGGAAATTACTTTTACGTTCCTGTGCTTTCCTCCCTATGCTATGGCTTATGGTATAAATGTTATGCTCTGAGTTCTCCAGCCTCCTTGGACCTTAATATTCAAAACCAGTCTTTGGACTCAAAAGACCTGTTTTCCTCTCAAAAACATGCTAAAGAGAATGGATGCCATTAATTGAGGTCATTAACGCACCTGATCTGCGTAGACACACACACACACATACACACACACACACACACACTATAGACACATGCATGCACAAACACAGCAGACACACTATAAACAAAGGTATGAATACTACTGAGGAAAAATGTCATTTTCTTCAAAGGGACATCCCACTACCTTTCTGTTCACATCTGCTTCTGAATTTTTCAGACATGCGCCATGGTACTTGAACCTGTGTCTTGGATGCATAATTGGAGGCTTTTAATTGACTTACACATTCAAATTTTGAATCAGAATGTGATAAATGAAAGTCATCTTTTAGAGATTAACTAGTCCAAACCCTCCATTTTACAGGTGGACTCTGGCCCAGAAAAGCTAGGTGATTTTCCCAAGTTCACACAGCTTATTAGATGTGGTGATGAGACTGGACTCCTTGTCCCCTAGTCCTAATTTTGTGACTGGCTGTACTTCAGAACTTCCTCTGAGGGAGCTTCTAAACTTTTGAGGTGTAACATAATTTAAATGTACACAATGTGCCATCTTTTACTACCACTCATATAGAATCTAGGCTTTGTTACATTGCTCCCTTTAAAGAAATGGTTACTTTTTATGGGTGAATTGGAAAAACGTTGAGCAGACTCAAGGAACAAAATGTGTCCAGCCCTAGCCATGAAGGAATTGCTTGCTATAGATAGCACCATTTTCAGAAGGTAGGAGCAAAAGTCCTATAATCAGGAGTTCATAAACTGCGTGGAGCAGTGACAGCTGAAAAGGAATGACTTTCCAGAATTTGGACCCCGGGATAATGTAATTCTTAATTTCTTGAAGGATAGTGTCCCCTTTGAGAAATGTAACACAAGCTTTAGAACTTCTTTCCTTGAAAATTCACACACCCACAGCATTTTGCATACAGTGTCAAGCACGCGTGATCTCCCTAAATGAGCTGATAATCTCTAGTCAGGAAAACAGAAATGTTCTAAGTATTTCAAATAGAAGAAATTGAATAAAGAGAATTGGCTACACAGATTCTGGAAGGGATAGAAGAACAAAACAAAAAGGGGCTGGATGAGCCCAGAGGCGGGGGTGTGGCGGGGTGACCATCAGAACATCAGAGGCTGTTCGGGCTGGGGCTGGAGCCCAGTAAGCTTTCACGGGCTGGTGTGAGCTCGGGGACCCTGGGCTCTCGCCTCTGCTGCTACTGGGGACACCACAGAAATCAGAAGCCAGAGGACATTCGCCTCTCCCTCCCTCTCAGCTTTGAATATCTCACCAGGGTCTTCCATCCGCAGAAACACCAGATGTCACTGGTGAGGAAGCCTGAAACAATGTAGTTTGAAGACCCTCAGCCGCCTACAATGCGGAGCAGAGCAGAAATGGGTGGAAATGGAAAATGAGAGCAAATAGGCAAATAATCATCACAGTAGCTAAAGCACAAACAGCAAATTCAAATAAGGATATGTGAGAATTTCACAAAACTCAAGGGTATGAGTAATAACAAAACATAATTAATACTAAACCATAATGTGTGTGTATCTAACTTCCACAACAAGCTTGCTTCCGGCTGTTGATGGAATACTAACATTTAATGAATACTGTCCGAAGTTTGATCCCTGAAATCTTCCCGCTTGTTTATTTCAAAGGTAGATTCATGTAAGCTCTTCCAGACCTATTGAATTAAATCTCTTGGGTGGCCTTGAAAACCTCACTTGGTAATTTTGCGGACCACTGGTTCTTGTTTGGTAAAATTTGATCCTTTTTGTACCAAGATGATGGTTTTTGATTTGTATTTTATGAATCCGTGGGTCACTAACTTTAGCAGGCATCAGGTTGCTGGGCCCCACCTCTGGAGTTTCTGATTAAGTAGGTCTGTGGTGGGCCCCATAATTTATAGTTCTAACAAGTCCTCAGCTGATACTGATATTGCTGATTAGAGGATCACACTTTGAGAACCAGTAATATGAATACTAATTTGTAATATTTTTCAAAGGTAGATGTGTGGTTGGTCTAATCAAGTCTAACTAAAATTCCCAGAGTCATAGGACTTGGCCATAGAAGCTAAAGTAGACTTTGGCGGTAATGATACCAGCTCCTTCCTTTGACACTTGAGTTAAAGGTTTGGTGACTTGGCCTCCGTCGCTAGGCAGCTCAAAGCAGATGCAGGAAGATGTCTGGGGTTTCCTGCCTCCTAGTCAAACGTGCTCCCCATTGATCATTCTTCTTAGGAACATGCATCTTTTTGTGCTCCTGGGGCCAAATTATCATTGACTTAAAAAGGATAATCATCCCGCTTGAATCATTAGAGATCAGAGAGGATGATGAAGTTAGAGGTTTTCATAAAACTGAACACAGAACAAGAGGTCATCTGTTTCACAGTGAAAGAGCATGTTCAAGGACTTCTTTTGCCTTTTTAGGTATCTTGGTTAAATCATCAGAGGAACAGTTTCTTTTCATGAAGGATATTAAGAAAAGCACTGAAATCAGAAGCTATTGTAAATAAAGGCTGTAGTTTTGGTTGCAGAGCCTGTGACCCACTGCCAAGAAAAATATTAACATAGAAACAGTCTGAGAGTATATGATTGGTGACATTTCAGATAACTATTCAGCTCATGACCCCACGAGGCAAAAATATAGGACAACTTTCTGAAATGTGTGGCTGCAGAGACCCAAGGGTGATATAATGACTATGTCCAGCTAGTTGTTGACTAAGTAAAAAGAAGTTTGATTCATCACAGATGAGTAATAATTGTCTTCATAACTCATTATGTATATCATAGGCCATCTGTGATGTTTTCATGATTTCCGAAAGAGAATGCACTCAACTTGAAAGGGAGGAGATCTTGCCAGTTTAGAAATGACATCTGGAAGGATTTGGAATCGAAAGTCTTAGCAAGAAAAAGTAGGGCTGCTTACAGACGCCAAGGTTGAAGAGGATCTCTGACTAACTGCATCTGTTCTAGACCCTCGGGTTAGGCTGCATTCCTAACAGGCAGGGATGCACGCACAGCATTTTAAATAGGTGGTGCTCCCAGGGGAAAGCCAGTAAGGGGGGAGGGGAAGCAGAACAGAGGCAGAAGGAAGTCAAGCGAGAGTCAAGGCTCAAGAAGGGGAGATTCATCTGAGCCCACAGGGGAACTGGGGGGTGTAAGTGCTGCCTCAAAGTTGTTCTCAATCTGAAGAAGCTAGGCTTCCCTTTCATTCATCTGTCAGCCATCGGCCAGAGGTGGCCCCAGCCGCTCGTACCTCTGAATAAACATGCAGGGTGCTCTGGTGGCCCACACGTGTGCTCACAGGTTCTGGGAGTTAGAAGTAAAGCACCTTAAAGCTGGGAGAGGGACACAGCAAACACGTTACAAGTGTCCCTAAGGGAACTCAGCCTGTCTACTTCAAGACCCAAACTCTCCCTTGGTTTTAGGGTTTTCCAAAGGAACAAGCTTGAGGAGAATTATTGGGAAATCTGTTAACTCACACATAAATAATATTTTCAAATACAGCCTTACTGGTAATAGAACTGATATTTTCATCTCCATCTGACTGATCCCTACATCTTTCCCATGAGGGTTTTTTGTTGTTGTTTTTTTGATCTCCTTAAATGCTTCTAAATATGTATCTCTTATCCTTTGAGATTGCTATAATGGGACATGTTTTCTTACAAGATGTCTTTAGCAGGTTACAGCACTTGGGCGTCTCTTAGACACTCCACTTGCTTATCTTACAGTCACACCTCAGTTTGACACATTCAGAAATCACATTCAGGAATCGTAAGCAGATTGCCAAGGATCAGTACAGCTGTGCACCACACCCTGCAGTATACCTCGCTCCCTGATTGTTACATGTATTGATTAGAATACTGGCATCCAGACGTAATGTGCTGATACCCCGGGGAGTCAGTATAGGAGATAATTTCTACATTAGAGGACATGAGTTCATCAGTCTGTAGAGAGACATTTAAGTCATATGTTGTGTCATTGTAAACTGGCAATTAGTTTTCCAACCAAGAAGGAAATAGAAAGCAAAGAAAAGGCATGGGAGCCATCTTGTGGAGAGATCTGTTAACGACCATCCTGGATAGTGCATCTCTTCTACTACATTCCTCCTCCTGCACTTCTGTCAAAACTGAACCCACGGGCTTCCCTGGTGGCACAGTGGTTAAGAATCCGCCTGCCAATGCAGGGGTCACAGGTTCGAGCCCTGGTCCCGGAAGATCCCACAGGCTGCGGAGCAACTAAGCCCGTGTGCCACAATTACTGAGCCTGTGCTCTAGATCCCATGAGCCACAACTACTGAGCCCGTGTGCTGCAACTATTGAAGCCTGTGCGCCTAGAGCCTGTGCTCCACAACAAGAGAAGCCACCGCAACGAGAAGCCTGTGGTGCCACAACTAGAGAAAGACTGTGCACAGCAACAAAGACCCAACACAGCCAAAAAAAAAAAAAAAAAACAAAAAACTGAACCCACAATCCTTTTCATCAAGCCTGCTCCTCCATACATGACCTATTTCAATGAAAGGTGGACCTGTCCATGCAGTTGCCTAGTCCAGAGCTCTTGGAATCATTCCAGGCTCCTCACTCTCATCCATACATCTAATCTGTCCTTAAATTCTGTCAGTTATCTCTTCCCCACCACCAATGCCTTTATACCGTTCCTCACCATTAACCATCTGAACTAATGAACAAGCCTCCAGTAAGGCAGCCTGCCTCTATTATTACTTCTATCTAATCCATATTTATAATGCTTTTAAATACATATTTATAAGTTATTTTCTCTAACATAAATTTGATCATGCTCATCCTCTGATTTAAATGATTCCATGCATCCCATCGTGGAAGGCTGACGATGGCTCCCAAAGCTATGTCCACATCCCTATCCCTGGAACCTGTAAATGTTACCTTATTTGGAAAAAGGATCCTTGCAGTTATAATTAAGTTAGGGATCATGAGATGAGGAGATTACTTCAGATTATGTGGTTGGGCCTCAAATACCATCACATATGTCTTTGTACCAGAGAGACAGAGGGAGACAGACTTCGTGGAAGAGAAGAGGATGTGGAGACAGAGCAGAGAGAGATGGGGCCACAGCCAAGGGTTCCCAGCAGCTACCAGAAACTGGAATAAGCAAGGAAGGGATTTTGCCCTAGAGCCTCCAGGGGCAGTGTGGCCTGCAGGCACCTAGACCCCCAACCACTGTGAGAATAAATTTTTGTTTTAAGCCACCCAGTTTGTGGTAATTTGTTACAGCAGCCTCAGGAAACTAGTAGACCCCTTGTCCTTAAAAAATGGTCAAACTATTTTTATATTATCCAAGGCCTTCTGTGATCTGGGCTCTGGCTTCATTTTCTAACCTAATCTCTCATCATTTCCCCAAATGAACTCTGTGCTTTAGTGATTGGGATGACTGGAAGGTCTTGAATTGTACCATTTCCTTCCCTAGCTTCCTGCAATCATGTGTGCTCCTACATTTCTCTAGTACATTTCAAGTGTACTAGAAAATCCATGTGTGGAGCATGACCTTTCTCCTGAGCTGGAGATGGGAGGGCCATGTGGGTGTTAACCATCTGAACTTTTAAAAATGAAACTCATTAGATAAGGAAGCTTGTGTAAAAATACCTTGACACATGTGTGACTTACTGTCACTCAAGCATGAATGAAAATTTATCCTAAATGTAGCTTATACTTATCAGATTTATAATTATTGTGCTAAGTCATTCTGAGGGTGTTGACTGATATTTCAGAAAGGGGATTTTTCACATTTTGAAGGTTTACTCCTTGCACATACATACATGGCCAGTCTGATAGATTATGTTGGTGTCCAACCCGGAGCCAATCTCCTACTTACTGGCCTGTGTAACCAGGCCCTAGCTGCTGAGAGTACTGGCTGTTTTTTACTCCAACTTAACTGAAATATAATTGACATATAATATTATATAACTGTAAGGTGTACAACATGTTGATTTAATACATTTATATATTGCAGTATATGATTAACAGAACAATCTAAGCTAACACCTCCATCATGTCACATAATTATCATTTCTTTTTTTGTGGTGAGAGTATTTAAGATCTATTCTGCTAGCAACTTTCAAGTGTATAGTACAGTATTGTTATCTATAATCACCATGCTGTGCATTAGATCCCGAGAACTAATTCATTTTCTAACTGGAAGTTTGTACTCTTTGACCTACATTTCTCCCATTTCTCCCACCCTCTAAGTCCTTAGTAACCACTGTTCTATTCTCTGTTTCTACAAGTTTGGCTTCTTAAGATTCCACATATAAGTGAAATCATACAGTATTTGTATTTCTCTGTCTGACTTATTTCACTTAGCATAATGTCCTCAAGGTTCATCTGTGTTGCCACAGATGGCAATATTTAATTCCTTCTCATGGCTAAATAATATTCCATTGTGTATATATATACACACCACATCTTATTTATCCATTCTTCTGCTGATGGACACTTAGGTTGTTTCCATATCTTAGCTATTGTGAATAATACTGCAGTAAGTGTGTGAGTACAGATATCTCTTCAATATCCTATTGTTGTTTCCTTTCCAATTAAAAAATATGCAAGGGACCTGAATAGACATTTTTCTAAAGAAGAAATACAGTTGGCCAACAGGTACATGAAAAGGTGCTCAACATCACTAATCATTAGGGAAATGCAAATCAAAACCACAAAGAGGTAACACCCCACAACTATTATTATGGCTGTTATCAAAGTATGGAGGTTCCTTAAAAATCTAAAAATAGAACTACCCTATGACCCAGCAATCCCACTACTGGGCATATGTACCCTGAGGAAACCATAATTCAAAAAGAGTCATGTACCACAATGTTCATTGCAGCTCTGTTTACAATATCCAGGACATGGAAGCAACCTAAGTTGTCCATCAACAGATGAATGGACGAAGAAGATGTGGCACATATATACAATGGAGTTATTTGTAGTGAGGTGGATGGACCTAGAGTCTGTCATACAGAGTGAAGTAAGTCAGAAAGAGAAAAATAAATACTGTGTGCTAACCCAAATATATGGAATCTTAAAAAAATATGGTTCTGAAGAACCTAGGGGCAAGATGGGAATAAAGACACAGACCTACTAGAGAATGGACTTGAGGACATGGAGAGGGGGAAGGGTAAGCTGGGACAAAGTGACAGACTGGCATGGACATATATACACTACCAAATGTAAAATAGATAGCTAGTAGGAAGCAGCCGCATAGCACAGGGAAATCAGCTCTGTGCTTTGTGACCACCTAGCCGGGTGGGTTAGGGAGGGTGGGAGGGAGACGCAAGAGGGTGGAGATATGGGGATATATGTATATGTATAGCTGATTCACTTTGTTATAAAGCAGAAACTAACACACCATTGTAAAGCAATTATACTCCAATAAAGATGTTAAAAAAAAAAAAGGAGACGATAGGCATTGGCGAGGGTGCGGAGAACAGGGAGTCCTCGTGCACTGCTGGAGGGGATGTAAATTGTCACAGCCACCCCACCATGGAGAACAGTATGGAGGTTCCTCAACAAATTAAAAATAGAGTATTGATTGTTAATGGCTTACACTTGTCCTCTCTTCCCCAACAGCCTGTAGCTGAAGAGTGATTGACAAAGAGATACAAAAATCCAGTCCCTGTGCTTAAGGTGGGAGCAACTCTCTGGTGCAGTAGGGTCCAGGGCTTCCTCTGGGATCAGCGGAAGCCGGGCTCTGGCTGAGACCACATCCTACTCAGCTCCTTTCCCTACCCCATCTGCAGCCCTCACGCCATTTCCTTGGGGTGGAGCCTGCCCCAAGGAATCACTCATCCTCAGATTCCCACCTCAGACCCTACTTCTAGGAAATGTGACCTAAGCCAGGCAGAATTCCAAACTTTATTACTACCAGTCCTTACAGCCCAAGTCCAAGATCAGCCAAGAATTGCAACAAAACCTCAGTTATCTAACACACTCTCACGCAGTATAATAATAAATGCAAAGCTAGCATCAAAGGGTTTGAATCTCTCAAGTGAAAAATCCTTTCTATGCAGCTTTTTATGGAGTGCATCAGTGGGTGCATAAATGAATGAATAAATGAATCCTAAAAATCTACAGGGACTGTGAACACCTGCTGTGGGGTTTCCCAGAAGTACACGCAAGTGCCGCTGCTCTTTGGCGTAAGTCCATCGTGAAGCAGAGAGTTTGAAAGTCAGCCTCTCCGTCATCTAAACATTATTCTGCAACATCAAGGCTGAACTCCAGTTCCTCTCCCATGAAGTTTCTTCTAGAAGTTGGCTAAATCCCCTGGAAGGGATTTTGCTCTCCACCAAACACTGTGTTGTCTGAATAATTTATTTGAGTTTTATCAAACACCTGTCTAAGAGATCAGAGTTACTGCTGCTGAAATAAGAGTGTTCTGAATGTTGCAGACAAGTCAAAATGACTGATAATAACATGAAAACAATCCCGTTGTTAAAGGCAAAACAGTCCTTAGGGAAAATAGCATTTTAGAATGTGAATCGAGAAAGGGGAAGTGAGGAGCTCTGAGTAAGCACCCTGGACCTAGGGAGGAAAAGCTGTGTTTGCTTCCTGCCATGTATAGTTTGTGTAACCTTGAGTAAGTGACTTGATGACGTCACAGTGTCAGGAGAAGAAAATGGCATAATGCTTATGGGTTGTGAAAGCCTTACAAAGTGCTATTTATTATTATTATTGCTATATTCCATGCCTTGGAGGATTATTCATCTGTCCTTTATTCATTATACTTATATGAATCAAATTTCAAGAAAGCTAGTGAATATTGTAGATGTATTAAAATTAATTTCTATTATAGGTCTTAGATTTAATCCAGATTCATCCCACTGTTCTATACTGAATAACTAATAAGATTTCCATGTTAATAACCTTGTATTTAACTTGAAAATAAAATTATATTTATTAGTCATTATAGTCCATTACATACGGAGAAATTAATTACCTCCTAGGTGCCAAGCACTGTGCTAGGCGAGCCTAAGATGCAAAACATCATGCCTCTTATTGTATAGAAGGGAAGATAGGCATTAAACTGATATGCACAAAAGGGACTGTGTACTTACAAATTGTGACAAGTTCTAGGAAAGGGCAGAATGGATGCCATGAGAGAGAAAGGCAGAAGGACCTTCTGCTATGTGGAAGTCAGAGATGCTTCTCTAAGGAACCGATGTTCGCTGAAATCTGCATAATAAGGTGAAGGTGTGGGCAAGGAAGGTCTGGGCGAGGAAGCTCTAAAGAGAACAGCCTCTGGGATGGCGCCGAGTTAGGAAAAGCTGTGTGCAGTAGACTAATGGAGAGACATGGCAGAATCACAGTGTGTATTTTAGGCTAGGGAAACTAAGGTACAGCATTTTAGAGGAGTAATCAGCAAATCATTTTGGGCAAGATTTGAAACCTCTCTCTGTCCCAGTCTCCTCATCCATAAAATCAACCTAATAATATCTGCTACTAGGTTGACATCAGTTAATAAAAAGAACTTAAAATTTGCCCTGCACATATGAATTATTTTACAAATGTATTATTCTTAGTATATTCATATAAACACAACTTGTTATTTTTAAGTAGTTGACTCAATCATTAGTGACAGCTCGGAACATTTAATCATGTTTAAAAGCATAATGCAAATATTTTAAACCCTGGAGCACAGCCCAGCTGACAGAAATTGGTGGAAAAGGAAGGGGAAGAAATGTAGGGAAAGTAGCCATCTTAATTACTCATCTCGCAAAACAAGAGTTCAAGGCTAAAATGGGTAGCATAAGAAAGGGAGAGTCAAGAAGCTACTTAAATGTGGAGAAAAGGGAACCCTTTTACACTTTTGGTGGGAATGTAAATTTGTGCAGCCACTGTGAAAAACAGTATGGAGGTTTCTCAAAAAACTAAGAATAGAGCTACCATATGACCCCACAGTTCCACTCCTGGGCATATATCTGAAACAACCAAAAACACTAATTTGAAAAGATACATCCTCCCCAATGTTCATAGCAGCATTATTTACAATCGCCAAGATATGGAAGCAACCTTAGTGTCCATCAACAGATGAATGGATAAAGAAGATGTGGTGTATATATATATATATATATATATATATATATATATATATATATATATATATATATATGCAATGGAATACTACTCAACCATTAAAAAGAATGAAATTTTGCCATTGCAGCAACATGGATGGACTTGGAGGGCATTATGCTAAGTGAAATAAGTCAGACAGAGGAAGACAAATAATGTAAGATATCACTTATATGTGGAATCTTAAAAATACTAGAAACTAGTGAATATAATAAAAAGGAAGCAGACCTACAGATATAGAGAACAAACTAGTGGATACCAGTGGGGAGAGGGGGAGGGGCAATAGAGGGGTGAGGGAGGTACAAACTATTGGTTGTAAGGCAGGCTCAAGGATGTAATTTGCAACAGGGAATATAGCCGATATTTTGTAATAACTGTAGTGGAAAGTAACCTTAAAACATGTATAAATTTTTTTTTAAGTAATAAATAAAATATAGGCGACAGCAACAACAAAAAAGAAAGCTACTTAAAGCTACCAACATAACCACAAGGAACATTAGAAACAGTGATGTAACTATTGAGAAGGGATAGGAAAGGAAGAAGGCAATGGGCTTAATCTTTGTGGAGCTGAGAACAGTGACCACCTGCATGAACACTGCCTGGCAGTTAGGACGAAAAGCAGTGACAACCCATGTCCACATGACCAACTTGTTTGTACCAGAAAACATTTGCCTGGAAAAGAAAGATTGTTCATCAATAAATAACTTTACCATCACCTTCAGGAAAGTCCAGCAGATCACATATTTTTAGACAACAGCTTACTTGGGAAAACATCTCGCTTGTCGAATGTTTTCTTATCCAGTCTCATTTTTAAGACCTTCACTTCACTGTGTAACAATTCATGTCCAATTCCAGTGGCTCCAAGCACCCAAGCATAGGCCTCAAGAACCTATAAAGTTATGTTCTGACCTTCTCTCTCAGACACTGCTGAAACTCTACCAAGCTGGCATTCTCCCTTATTGCACTAATTTTTAGCTTTGCTTTATTTGGTAATATTCTGGAGGAATTCAACAAAGCAAAAAGTCAGAAGATAAGGTCGAGTTGCTAATTCAACAGACTGGGGTAGAAATGTAGTATCTGGAGATTTGAATGAAGCACCAGTATAGGTACAATAGAAATGTATAGAAATAGTCACCTCAGAAATGAAACTTAGAAACAGTCATCTCAAGAATGGAATTAAGTAGAAGAGGATGGTTTTTCACTGAGGATTTTATGCATTACTTCAATTTGACATATGAATTTTGCTTTGACAAAACCTAAAAATTTACACTAAATGAAAAGATAGTAATGATCAGAAGTGCAAAAATCAGCACTAAAATATTATTCTTCAATTCTTCTGGAATGTGACACCCTATGTACCTTTTAAGATTTTTCTTGATTTAATTGGATTCTGCTGGCCCAGCAGAGTATCTGGCCCATAGTAGGTATTCAGATTCATTAAACATTTGTGGCATTGAGCTGACATTGGAATCTCACAGCATTAAAAAATACTTAGGTATTTCCAGTGGTTAAGATGCTGTTTCTTTATTGGTCTGTTAATTTGAGTTTCAATTGAGTCAGCTGTCAATTTTGGGGCTGTGTTTGGAGACCATCCTTTGGAATCAGGAATGAAGTAGGAATGCAAGAGAAACAGGAATTAACCTGGTGACGTTTCTTTTAAAGTTCCTTCTGAGCTTGTTCTTGAGGATTCAGTGCTACGAGGTAAGCACATATGGTAGGTAAGGTAATGTCCTCATCAGATCTCCCTTCCAGAGAGAACCTTCCATGAGGAGGCCAACTGCTGCCCTTTGGCCTCCTTTGGAATCCACAGCATCATTCATGCAGATATGCACTTTCCCGGGCCCATCACTAGCCTGTCACTGAGGACAGGGAGGAAGCAGAGCCGGGTTGTCCTTGCCCAAAGCAAGACTCCTTCTAGGGGGCTGTCTTTGCTCCGGGGCTGCCCACTGGCCTAGCCAGGACTTTCTTAGATCCGTGCTATGGTCAGAGGCTCCTCCTACCTACTCCTCCCACCTCCTCTCTCCTCTCACAGGTAGATAGACCTGCATTGTGGTCCAAAGGCTTTCCCTCCCTCCCTCCTGCTGTTCCCATTGACTTCCTCCTTCCCAGGAATTTCCCCCAACAAATCTTCTGCACACCTATTTCTCTGTAGGCATCTGCCTCTCAGAAGCCCTGAACTGATACATGTACAGAGCCAAGGAATTCGTTTATGGTGGTGAGGGGAGAGCAGATTTCTGTCCTCTTTTTTCCAAAAAATGGAAATGTGTCTTCTGGGCGCTTCTCCTCTTACTGCTTACAAGGAACTTAAGGAATGTTGGGAAGCCTTTTTTGAAATTTCCCTGGAGAAATGAAGAGGAAGGGCTCTTAATTTGCATGCCTCCTTTTCTGGTCAGCTCCTCAGAGGATCAACTTCATGCATTAGCTCATGCTCACTGGGCAACTGCTCTGTATTTTAGTAAATTTTCTGAAATGAGCCTCAGCATCAGTAGATAGGTGAGGTGCTGGTTCCATGTAAAAGCACAGCTTGTATGACATGGATTGTGAGAGAGTGTAGACAGGGTTTGTGCCACTGTAGTTGGCAGGGACATGCGGCACCCAGACTGCCCGCCTGGCCCTGTTTGCCTATCGAGGCACTACTCTGATGGACGGTGCTCACTCCAGAGCTCCTTCTGGGTTGCCCGCTGCTTCCTTGGCTCTTCCTTGCAAGTTCAACTTCCCCTCTGCCTTCTACAAGCCTTGGTCCTGGAGAAGCATCTGGAAATCCAAATTCCTTTTGCTTTGAATCCAAGCTGCATCAGGCACTGAGTGTAAATGTGAAAGAAAAAAAAAAGAGAACATATAAATGAATTCACAGAAAAGGAATTTGCAGCAGATGAGGAAATAAAAATAAATAGAGATGTGTTGGTTTCTTAGAAAAAGTTTTGTAACCCTGGGAAGCTACTTTGAATGACAAGTGTCTGCAGTGTACAGAACAGAAACTGTTGGCCCACAGGGTCCAATAATGCAGATATACACAGGTGAGGTTTTCCCAAGACCTGGATGTATCCTGTGTGTGAGAGCCACTTGTTCGTGGAGATTCGTTTCTATGGAAGCATAAGAAAAAAAAAAAAAAAATCACTTTTTGTCCCCGGAAAGTATACTCTGACAGTGGAAAGTCAAATAAATGTATTTTTTAGGGAACAGTAGGGAGAAACAGAGCAGATGAGCTTCCAACTGAAATTTTATTAGGCAGGCATATTCCGAGTGGTCAAGGAGAAAGAAGACTTCAGAAGAGCTTTTTGATAAGTGACGCTGGAGACAAATTCCAAAGAAGTTTCGGTGGAGATGAGTTGGGAGTGGGAAATGGTTTGTTCATTCCTGGCTGCAAGCTGCAAAGGGGGAATCCTCTTAGCTGCCTGCTGAGTTGTTCCCTGGGCAGCGGTGTGGTTCCATGGTCCAGATGTGGCTTGGGGACCTGGGTTTGAGTCCAGCTCTGTCCTGGCTGTCACTTAGCAGCTCTGCCATCAGCTTCACTGGGTCTCAATGGCTTCATCTATAAAACAGATTTAAATAGCTACCTATTAAGGTTGTTGTGAAGCTTAAATACATGTGTTTGGGGAATACCCTCCAAATAGGTTGGATAATGTTATATTTGGGGAAGCCTTGGTTGGTTAGCTGAGGTGTGCCCCTGTGAGGAGGAGTACATTCGTTAAAATTTCCTGTGTTAACCAGAAGCCATCAGGGAACCCTGGACACTCAGAAAAGTAGATTTTAGAGGGAGACAGTTACATATGTGGGGTTAAATCATCTGTGGTCCCATCAAGGTGGAGAAGTACACTGAGGCCTCAGGTCACTCCCTATGAACCGTCACCTGTGCCCTGTCCTTTAATACAGGTTCTTAATCTTTTATTTGTCCTGGGCTCCAACTTCATTTTGTCTGTGATGATAACGCCATAAGGAAAAATCTTGTGTTAAATGAGAGGCTATGGGGGCCCAACTAACTATAAGTTCTTAAAAACATACTAAATTAGTTAGAATGCTGGGAAATTATTGCCCATCTTCGGCATACGTACACACACACACACACACACACACACACACACACACACACACACGGAAACATTTCCATGACAGCAAGTGTGCCTGTGTAAAAAAAATCCAACCTGTAGACAGCAGATGGCGACAGTTGATCGTATTTTAAGTACAGGTAAACTAGGTTTTAAGAAGGAGTGTTTGGAAGCAATGCTCTCCTCAGTTACTTTTTGTTTGTTGTTTTCTTCTCTTTTCAATAACGTCAAGATTGCAACTCAGTAGAATTAAAAGCAATCAGGAAGGTGATTGTAAGGAAACATACCAACTCAAACTAGGGTTTAAGGCCCTCAAAAACATTGTTATATTTACTTTCAAGCACTTTTTAACAGCAAGTTTTAGAAGGGGGAGGAGTAAAGGGCCAAATACCTTGGACAATCGCCCAGTGTAGGTAGTCTGATTAAAATCACTGTTCATTTCTGGAGTGCTCAGAGGCACTGCGTCCAAGCTGTGTTCTTTGTATTCTTCTGCTCTCACATACAATTATTGGCTAAAAACTGCAGTCCGGGCCCCTAGAAGATATGTTGCACAGGTCATGAATGTTCTTAATGTTTAATTCTTTTCAGAGCTTCACAAAGCTGCATGAATTCCAGGCCTGAGTTTTGTTCCTGGTTATCTGTCCACCATCTTGTGCCTGCAGATGGGATGCGGGGGACACTAGGTGTCTGGATGTGGGAAGAAAAACCATCGGAATGTTAAATTTCTCTCTAGACACAAACTTCTTGTGCAAAAATGTATTGTAATGCTGGGACACACAGTTGTCCATGGAGCAAAAAGAAGCGCTAAGAAGAACACAGGAAAAATTAATAATATAAGCCAAGTATATAGTTATTTGTGAAGGTCAGTGTCAAGATCAGGGAAGTTTACAAAATATGTCAATGGCAGCAAACGAAAACTGTCCACATGCTGACTACATATTTCCTCACTTTAAAAGATGACATTAAAATGGAAGATCCTTAGCCGTTCTCCAAGTATTTATATTTTAAAGTGTTCTATTGCTTCAGCATCATGATAACACAAGAGAGAGGATGCTTGTGGTTCCAGTCAGGCAAGGTCAAGCTGGAAGGTCAGAGACAGGGAGTGGAGGAAGAGTGTATGTGTGTGCGTGTGTGTAAAGAATATTCTTATCTTCGCTTTGTGCCACAGATCCTATACGCCTGGCAGTTTTCTAGGTTTTGGCTCCACTCTAAAGCTTGCTGTTATTTCGCGATCTAAATGAAGGACATTTGTGTCCACTCACAAAATCCTTCCAGTTATCTAGCTAGTTATATTCATCCAGTTAATGCAGGTATCGAAAAACAAAACAACAGACAAAACCCCAAAACAAATTTTTAATGAAAAGTTTTAGGATTAATTCTTACTTTGTAATTTTATTTCAGTTGACGTCTTCATTGAATATCCTGAATAAGTTTTTAAGCAGCCAGACATGAAACAATATACCTGTAATGTCTGCTTATTTGTGGAAGTGTGAAAACTATAGATGTGGCAACATAAGGAAAAAAAACCTGAAGAAAATCAATATAAAACATAGATAATTTCAAAGCAACTGATGTGAAACTAACTTCCAAATATCTTTTAAAAATCTGAATCTAAAAAAATATTCTTTAGACCATTGGTTGACTGAATTTAAGCATTTTTTTAAAGCAAAAAAGTGCAAAGATTTGAACACAGTACTTGTTATATTAATGTGGCACTAGAAACCATATAAAGGTTAAAAATTAGGGAAATCATTTAACGAATGAAGGCATGTTCATTCATGAAGATGTTTTATTGTTAGAGTAGGTAATTGACGTGATAATGTATGTTCTTAATATTTTTGTGAATGTAAGGATACAGAGTTGTACAAACAGTATGAATGCTAAAACACCATAGATTTTAAAATGATTTCATAGAAAATTAGAAGAAAATTTACTAATATCTCCGTACTAGAAACACTTTGGAGTGATGTTTTGGTTAGTTTAAAAAAATTTTTCCCTGTTATTCCCCCCACCGCAATTTTAATGGCTCTGTACTTTTTATTAGGAAGATACATACAAGACATGTACAGATGCACAGTTTAAGCTGTGTATAGTTGTGTTTCCAGCCTCAGTTTATTCTTGCTCAAAATGAAGGCATTATCGTATCCCACGGCTCTGTAGCATAACAACCCTTGGAGTATTAAAAAAGAAAAAAATACTTAAAGTGACTGATAAGAGTTATATGAATTTTAGAGGTGGCTTTTTGGTAGCTTTGTTATTAAAATAAGACTCTTATTTAGCGAGGAAACATGTATCATTGGTGATACAAAAGTAGAGGTTTTCCCTCTTGTAAAATAGCACCATGTCTGACTTGGGACTCTTAGAGAGTTATTCCTTTGGGTTAAAATGCTGGCCTCTAGAATTCCTCTTGAAAGTAAAAGTGGAGACTGCTAGAGTGCCAGCTCCCCTGAGATTTTTGAATCATAAAGAGCAGTGCAAGAATTCTCAGACCAAATGTGCCCAGTGGGGAGGAGGGCCAGGGTTTAGGGAAGGGAGGCTCTCCCCATAGTTCAGCCCCAGGCGGTTTCCAGGGAACACTGATCACCACCCACTCAATCCTGCTCACAAACAAAAACACAAATAAGCCCAGGTCTGCACGGTCTGTGCCTCTGGGGAAACAGGGTGGCCTAACGAGGCTCAGCACCAACACCGTGGCCCTGAGAAATGGCAGGCATCTCAGGAGATCTTCCTGTACCTTCATTCTCTCCACCTTGTGCAGAGAAGCCATGCTTTGCTCCTGGCAGAGGCCTGGTGCGGATGGCTGGTTGGTCTGAACAAGCCCGTGAGTCAGCAGTTAGGAGCGAGGGGCTGGCTTTGATGAAGGCAGCTGAGCTCCATACTGTGGCTACAGGGAAACCTCCTCTGGGCCTTGGACCATCCCCTCACTGTCTCCAGCACTGGTGCAGACAGTTAGGAATTGACTGTATTCCACCAAATGGAGAGGCACTCATTTCTAGCAAATTTCCCAGAGTCCCCCCCACTCCTTCCAAACTCCTCAGTGTGTACTTTGCCTGCCTGTATTAACAATCCGGGAGAAGGTAGGGGACACGGAGCAGCAAGCTCATTCAGAGGACTTTCTGTGCAAACCCAAGAAAGAGACCTATTTGCAACTCTGTGGCAGGGGCCCCCCTTCCTGCGCCTAGCCTGTCACTCTTCTGTCCAGTTTCCTGGGCTTTTGCGGGGGTCTCCACAACTATTTGTCTTTTTGCATAGAGAGGAAGGGGGCAGGAGGAGGAGCGGGTGAGGGAGAGGAGAGGCAAGGAAAACAGTTGTGCCTTCTGGAGAACACGATTAGGATCCAGACATCTTGGTTATGGGTTTGTGGGGTAGTTGCTGTACTTCCTGTAAATTCCAGTCTCATTTCACAGCTTAAGCAAATACGCATTCGGTGGCTGTAGAATAGTCATAGAATAGACAACCGTATCCTACATAAGTATCATTACAATCATGTAGAGGAATAAAAGCGTTAACATATGGTGATGTATAATATAGCAGGTGCCCAATCTGTGACCCCCAAACCTTGTGAAATTGCAGGCTTTTTTCCCCCTCCTTATTCTAATGGGTATTTTATAGGATCACAGTGAGTGACACAAAGGTCTAGTAATTGCTGAAATGTATAGAGTATTTGCTAGAGGGCAGAGACAATTCCAAGGATGTACAACAAAAAGAAATTTTTAATCTTGTTGGTTTGAATCTCTGCAGTCAGGTACAGAGCCAAGAATTAAAACCTTTAGAAACACTCGTAAATTGGGATCACATGTGTTTTTGTATAAAGCATTCCTATGCTTTATTGAAACCTTTTTGTCTTAAATGCATACACAAAAGACCATCTTAAAGGCATGTATTTATAATATTTAAAAGCGTGTTTTAGATATTTATGCTGCACAAAGCACTTTTAATTTCGTATGGCTTTCTGGGTGTGTGTGTATTATTTTTCACTTAGTTTTGGTGACTTAAGTCTGTTTTCCAATCTTCCCCCCACCCCACCCCGGCCCTGCCACCTTTCTCTTTCCCAATCTCTCTCTTTCCTTAAAACAAGGCAGCTAAGTTGCCCTGAGTTTCAGATTTGAAAGATTTAGTAAGCAAAAATGCTTTATAACATTTTCAGTGGGAGTTCTTAACAGATGTATTCTTCCTCTTGAGGCTTTCCCTGCTGTTTGATCTTTTTCTCCAAAGCAATTCATTATAATATGATGGGCAAAACCCCAGGCGGGATAATTATGCCGAGTGGACCGGCAGCCAGAACACTGCATCCATCCTTCAGGACGAAAGCTGTCACCCTGCAAGGCTGCCCCAGCCAGTGTGACTGTGGACTACTGAGGGTCCAGGGGGAAGGGTAGGAGGGATGGCTCTTTGTATCAGGTGTTGAGTCAGAAGCTTGTAATTGGGCTGAGTTTCTTTAGAGCCACTGGAGTAAGCATTGCCCATGACCTTTAGGGAACAAAGCATGGAGTGAGGCCAAAGGGGTAGACATATTATAGAATCAGGATGTCGGGTCAAGCAGAAATTTTGTTTTGTTTTTAGTTATTTCAAGTTGCCAGTTGCTGGTCTTTGTAGAGTGAAGTAACCAAGTCAACAAAGAAAACTCAGCTCTTCCGGGAATAAAGAAAACTCAGCTCTTCTGGGAATAAGCCCCAAATTTGCTCTTTTAAGTTATGCTACTGTAAGGGGGCAAACCAGTATTTGTTCTTCTGGACAGTCATGTAAAGGGAGTTCTTTTTTGGGGGGGAGGGGAGGTTTAGTTCCTGGTGAACAAAGGCAGATAGAAAGTATTCTCACCTCCCTGTGACTGAGGCTCTCAGAGAGGGTGGCAGGACTCTATCTCTAGTCTCCATGACCCCCACGCCAACTCCCCACCATGCATCACTGTCTAAGAGCTGAAACATTGAGAATTCAGGCCTTATTCAGTCAAGTCCATGGTTGGCCATAGAAGGGGCTTTGGTCAACCAGGACGTCTGACAGTGCACAGAGGACGGTGGGTTGGCGGGGAGTGGAATCAGGCTGGGCTCCCTTCAGGAACACTACTCTTCATTCTGTTTTACCACATCTGACTGTAGTCATTTTCACTCTCTAACAAATAGTGGCTTAAAACAAGGTGAAAGTATTATGTCAGTTCCATGGGTTAGGAGTCCACACGGGTTAACTGGGTCCTCTGCTCATGTTCTCACCTGGCTGAAATCAAGGTGTCAGACAGGGCTGCAGTCTCACCTAAGGTCTTCTTTCAAGTTCACAGCCGCCGAGGCCAAATTCAGTCCTTACAGGTATAGAATCGAGGCCCTCAGCTCCTGGAGGACTTGAACATTCCCTGCCAGGTGACCTTCTTCACATCATGACCATTTGTGTCTTCAAAGCCAGCAGCAGGGTGTCTCTGATGACTTTCTCTTTTTCTGACCTGTACACCCCTTTTAAGGCACTTACCTGATTAGGAAAGGTCCAGAATGAGCTCCCTTTTGATGAACTTAAAGTCATATAATTAGGGACCTTAGTTATATCTCCAAACTCCCTTCACTCTTGCCAGATAACATAGTTAATCACAGAATGATATCCTATCCTATTCGAGGTCCTGTGCACTCTCTTTTTTTTTTAAAACATCTTTATTAGAGTATAATCGTTTTACAGTTGTGTGTTAGTTTCTGCTTTATAACAAAGTGAATCAGTTATACATATACATATATCCCCATATCTCTTCCCTCTTACGTCTCCCTCCCACCCTCCCTATCCCACCCCTCTAGGTGGTCACAAAGCACAGAGCTGATCTCCCCGTGCTATGCGGCTGCTTCCTACTAGCTATCTATTTTACATTTGGTAGTGTATATATGTCCATGCCAGTCTGTCACTTTGTCCCAGCTTCCCCTTCCCGTATCCTCAAGTCCATTCTCTAGTAGGTCTGCATCTTTATTCCCGTCTTTTCCCTAGGTTCTTCATGACCTGTGCGCTCTTAAGGGGAGGCGATTATACAGAACATGTACCCCAGGGGCTAGGCATCTTGGGAGAATTCTGCCTGCCACACTGATTAGAACGCTCCCTTTATTTCCTAGTGAAAATTTTTATGTTCTAATCAGCAGGTTGCTACTTCGCTTTGGATATCATAACTAGGTAATATAAGCATTTCGTTGTTTGTTCAGTAATGAAAGAATTCAAACTAGAAACTCCTCAACTGGCATGTCACATTCATTGAGAATACTTTTATAGCTCTACACTTAATTGAAAGTTTTGTTAATATCACATCACCTTTATTCAGTCTAACTTGTATATATCAGAGAAGCTTGAAGGCATGGATTAGAGATAAAAGTGACTTTAGAAATATTTAGTGGTTCCAAATTTGGGGGCATCAGAAAAAAATATGCGTGATCATCTCACCCAAACATAAAACTATTAATTGAAAAAATAAAAAGCATAGATCTACAATGAATTCAATAACATTATAATCTTGTATTTTATGAATCACAAAAATATCCATAGACATTTAAGAAATAGAGTGTATGAGATGTGTATGTATATATATAAAACCTAATGTTTTATAATATAGTTTTAGATATATATAATTATACATAATCGAATTTATTCCATTTATCAGCAGTTCTTGAAACACACAGATTTTTATAACCTCAGGCAATACATCTATAGCTGCCTAGAGAAGAATTGATCTATTCTAGTTTATAGATGAGGGGTGTATCATTAAATAAAACTGTAAAGAAAATGAGATAGGTTCATAGCCCCAAGGTCGATGAGAAAAATGAAACTAGAATAAAGATCTCTCAGGCCTGTGAAATTTCTGAACACATCACACTACTTAAACTTTGAACCACAAACATCTAAGTGTCTCTGCTCAGAGAAACTCTGCAAGTTAATAGATCCTCTCTGCTTGGTTGTGTTTGAGACAACCACACTCTCTACACAGTACAGGTTTACCTCTGAGATATTCAGTTCCAGGCCACTGCAATAAAGGCAGTCACACAAATTTTTGTTTTCCCAGTGCATATAAAAGTTATGTTTACAGTATACTGTAGTCTATTAAGTGTGCAATAGCATTATGTCTAAAAAAGCAATGTACATACCTTAATTAAAAGATACTTTATTGCTTAAAAATGCTAACCATCATCTGAGGCTTTAGTAAGTCATCATTTTTTTGCTGGTGGAGGGTCTTGCCTTTATGTTGATGGCTGCTGACTGATCAGGGTGATGGTTGTTGAAGGTTGGGGAGGCTGTGGCAATTTCTTACAATAAGGTAACAATGACATTTGCCACGTGGGTTGATTCTCACGAACGATTTCCCTGTAGCATGCATTGCTGTTTGACAGTATTTTACCGACAGTATAGCTTCTTTCAAAATTGGAGTCAATCCTCTCAACCCTACCACTGCTTTATCACGTAAGTTTATGTCATATTCTAAGTCCTTTGTTGTCATTTTAACAATTATCACAGCATATTCATCAGGAGTAGATTCAATCTCAGGAAACGACTTTCTTTTGCTCATGCTTAAGAAACAACTCAGTCACATCTTCAGGGTCCACTTCAAATTCTATGCTTTTGCTATTTCTGCCATATCTGCAGTGACTTCCTCTACCGAAGTCTTGAACCCAACAAAGTCATCTGTGAGGGTTAGAATCAGCTTGTTCCAAACACCAGCTTATGTTGATATTTTGACCCCTCATGAATCATGCATGTTCTTAATGGCATCTAGAATAGTATAATAATAGATCCTTTAAAGAAGGTTTTCAGTTGACTTTGCCCAGATCCATCAGAGGAATCACTGTCTCTGGCAGCTATAGCCTTACGAAATATATTTCTTAAATAATAAGACTTGAAAGTTAAAATGACTCCTTGATCCATGGGCTACAGAATAGATATTGTGTTAGCAGGCATGAAAACAAAATGAATCTCATTGTACATCTCCATCAGAGCTCTTGGGTGACCAAGTGCATTGTCAATGAACGGTAATACTTTGAAAGGAATCTTTTTTCTGATCAGTAGGTCTCAACAGTGGACTTAAAATATTCAGTAAACCATATTATAAACAGATGTGCTGTCATCCAGGCTTTGTTGTTCCATTTAGAGAGCACAGGCAGGGTAGGTTTAGTACAATTCTTAAGGGCCCTAGGATTTGGGGGATGGCAAATGACCATTGGCTTCAACGTAAAGTCACCAACTGTATTATCCCCTTATAAGAGTATCAGCCTGTCCTTTGAAGCTTTGAAGCCAGGCATTGACTTCTCTCTACCTATGAAAATCCCAGATGGTATCTTCTCCCAATAGAAGGCTGTTTCATCTACATTGAAAATCTGTTGAGTGTAGCCACCTTCACTAAACATCTTAGCTAGGTGTTCTGTATAACTTGCTGCAGCTTCTATAGCAGCAGTTGCTGCCTCACCTTATTTGCACTATTATGTTATCAAGACAGCTTCTATCCTGAAACCTCATGAACCAACCTCTGCTAGCTTCAGACTTTTTTTCTGCAGCTCCCTCACCTCTCTCAGCCTTCATAGAATTGAGGAGAGTTAGGGCCTTGCTGTGTATTTGGCTTTGGTTTAAGGGAATGTTTTAGCTGGTTTGATCTTCTATTCAGATCACTAAATCTTTTTCCATATCAGCAATAATTTTGCTTTCTTATCATTTATGTGTTCACTGGAGTAACACTTTCTAATTTCCTTCAAGAACTTTCCCTTTTCATTCAAAACTTAGCCAATTATTTGGTGCAAGAAGCTTAACTTGCAGCCTATCTTGGCTTTTAACATACCTTCCTCACTAAGATTAATCATTTCTAGGTTTTGATTAAAACTGAGAGATGTGCAACTCTTCCTGTCACTGGAACACTTAGAAGCCATTGTAGGATTATTAATTGGCCTAAATTCAATATTGTTGTATCATAGAAAATAGGCAGGCCCAAAGGAGAAGGAGAGAGATGGGAACGGCTGGTCAGTGGAGCAGTCAGAGGACACACAACATTTATCAATTATACTTGCTGTCTTATATGGGCACAGTTGTGGCACACCAAAATAATTACAATAGTAACATCAAAGATCACTGATCACAGATCACTGTAACAAATGTAATAATAATAAAAAAAACTTGAAATATTCTGAGAATTACCAAAATGTGACACAGAAACACAAAGTGAACAAATGCTGTTGGAATAATGGCACTGGTAGACTTGCTTGACAGAGGGTTACCACAAGTTTTCAGTTTGTAAAAAACACAGTGTCTGTGAAGTGCAATAAAAGCAGAATGCAATAAAACAAAGTCCTCTTGCAGTTGGGAGCAGAAAACAATTGAGTAGGAAAGACAGAGAAAGATGAAACAGGGTTAATTCCAAGTTCCTCTTGAATGAGGTTTTCTTTCCATCATAAATTTGTTGGAAGTGAATTAACTAAATCTAGAGAAAATTCAAATTCAATTATAAATCAGAAAGCTTACTTTAAAGTAAAATACAATGACAAATCTCCTTGGATAATCTAGAGTTTGGGATTTTGCATACAGTTCTCTTAAATCAAGATGGGAAATGGAGATTTGACTGTAACTCCTAAATGAATTTTAAACAAATTTATTGAGATATAATTTACAACATAAATTTACCTATATTATGATTTTTAGTAAATTTACTGAGCTTTGTAATGATCATTGTAATCCACTTTTAGAACATTTTTATCACCTCAATAAGATACCTCATATCCTTTACAGTTAATCCGCATCCCATTCCTAAATCCCTCCCTCTGCCTTAGGCCTAGGCATTACTAATATACTTTCTGTTTCTATAGATTTGCCTGTTCTCAACATTTCATATGAATAGAATCACAGTATTTGGTCTTTTGCATCTGTTGTCTTTTACTTTGTATAATATTTTTGAAGTTTATGTTGTAGAATTTATCAGAACTATATTAATTTTTTTTTTTTTTTTTTTTTTGCGGTACGCGGGCCTCTCACTGCCATGGCCTCTCCCATTGCAGAGCACAGGCTCCCGAGGTGCAGGCCCAGCGGCCATGGCTCATGGGCCTAGCTGCTCTGCGGCATGTGGGTTCTTTCTAAACCGGGGCAAGAACCTGTGTCCCCTGCATCGGCAGGCGGATGCTCAACCACTGCGCCACCAGGGAAGCCCTATATCTTCAATAATATTTGTTATTATTTCTTTTTTAAAAAATCATAGCCATTCTAGTGGATGTGAAATGGTACCTCATTATGGTTTCATTTCTCTAATGACTAATGGTGTAGGCCATCTTTTTATATACTATTAGCTATTTGTATATCTTCTATGGTGAAATGTCCATTCAAATCTTTTGCCTGTTTTATGATGGGTTGTTTATACAGACAGTCCCCAACTTACCGTGGTTAGACTTACAATTTTTTGACTTTACTATGCTGCAAAAGCAGTGCACATTCAGTAGAAACTGTACTTTGAATTTTGATCTTTTCCAGGGTTAGTGATAGGCAGTACCACACGCTCTCCTGATGCCACAGCTCCCAGTCACCCGCATGATCACGAGGGTGAACAACCAATACAGTTACAGCCATTCTGTACCCACACCACCATTCTGTTCTTCACTTTCAGTGCAGTATTCAATAAATTGCATGAGATATTCAACACTTTATTATAAAATAGAGTTTGTGTTAGATGATTTTGCCCAACTGTAGGCTAATGTAAGTGTGCTGAGCACATTTAAGGTAGGTTAGGTGTATTACAGGCATTTTCAACTTACAATATTTTCAACTTAGGATGGGCTTATTGGGATGTAAACCCATCGTAAATCAAGGAAGATCTGTAAATGGATCTGTAAGAGCTCATTGGATAGTCTTAATATAAGATTTTTTAATCAGATATGATTTGTAGATATTTTCTTTCAGTTTATGGGTTGTCTTTTTATTTTCTCAATGATACCTTGATGTACAAAAGTTTTGAATTTTGTGAAGTCCCATTTATTGCTTTTTTCTTTTATGTATCCGGCTTTTATTGTCATATCTAAGAAAGCTGTATCTAACCCAAAGTCTTGAATATGTTATCCTATGTTTTCTTCTAAAAATTTTACAGTTTTAGCTCATACAGTCAGGACTCTGATCCATTTTGAGATAATTTTTGTGTGTGGTGTGAGGTAAGGGTCTTAGTTCATCTTTTGGCATCTGGATATCCATTTGTCCCAGTACCACTTGTTGAAAAGACTATCCTGTCCTCATTGATGTGCTTTGTTACTTTTGTTGAAAGTCAATTGACCATAAATACAAGGGCCTAAACCCACTTTCCAGTGTGACTTTCATCTTGCCTTTGAGCCCAACAATAAGACAGTGTGACAAGGAACTGGAGATTTCTGATCATCTATCTGCTTATTTCCTCCCCCTTCCCCATTTGTTGGGATGGTCACTGGCATACTCAGTACTATCTACTCAGACTTGTGCAAAAGAGCAGCACTATCTCATATATTTTATGTTTTGTTTTGTTTTGTTTTTTAATTGGCTTGCAACATGTTAGCATATATCTTCCCAAGGAAAAAAATTAATGACAAAATGTTATTTCAGAGACTTTCCTTCCAACTTTGGATTAGTTAGAAACTACATCAAATAAGATAATGCATGTGAAAAGGCTTCAAAACCATGAAATGCCAAGCAAATGTTAGGAATTATCATTATTGCATGCAGGGGATAAGAGTAAACAGAAGCAACAGTAATGCTTTTAGAGGGCTTAAATAGACAAAACATATGACGGTGTCAACATAAGAAGGTAAAAACCATATTTGCAGATAATCCACCTGGGGCTTATTGGAAGTCAACTTTATCTGCATTACCTAAAATGTTAAGGAGTTGGGTCAGGATCAAAGAGGTTCCTCTTGCTTGGTTAGATATGGAAGATGAAGTTGTCTTAGTAATCGGTAGTTTCTGCCTCTTGAAGTGAGGTAGAAACTTTGCCCTGAGATATTGATTTCTCTTGTTAATAGATGGCCCTCCTTCAAGGGTGTAGATAGAATTGGCAACTGCTTTCATAATGTCAACTGAAGTATGCTGGAAACCCCAAATAATCTAAAATCTCTCCTCCACACAGTGAGATAGATGGCTTGAAATTTCCAGGGTTAGTGAACACATTAAGGGCAGTTTATGAAAGTCTACACATTTGTACTGATTGAGGCATTGCTACTTAGACCCAGTCAAACACTTTGCTAGGAAGATAGCCCTTATTCATCCCCTTGCCATCTACTGGCATCCAGCAGATAACTAAGTCCTGGAGGTTTGCACATAGGCCAGATCAAATTTGGAGAGAAGGAAGTAGGGGAAAGTGGTAGAACACTGTGCAGATGGTTGCCAGAGTGGGTAATACAGAGATGGAGAGCTCCAGGCAATTAACAGGAATTAATAGGGCGTTGCTGCCCTGGAGGTCAGGAACGAGATCCCAAATGGAGGAGAAGTGGAGGGCGGGTAGTGGTACTGTGTTCCTAAAGCAGAATTTGCCTCTTAGAAGCCTGACTCTATTAATGTTGGACATTAATATTTTCAGCTGGCAGACTATCCTGAGTTCTCATTTCTTAGATTGTTCACTACATCATTTTATTTAGTGTTTCTCAAGCACCCCATTCCTGCATCCAAATCCTGGCTGTTTCATGGCAGTATTTATTAGTTTTTATTGACCACAGCTCTTAAGGTTATTTTTGTGTCCCTATTTTATAGAACAGAGAGGTTTGGAGTCTTGCTCTAATACAGGGCATTAGAGGTAGATCCATGATTATAATTATAACTTAGAGACCCTTAAGCTACATAGCTTCAGACAATCCTGTCTAAAAAGCTTAAATATCACAAAATTGTGAGGAAACTAAAGCCATTGGAATTTTACAATGGCCCCAGATTCATTCCCTAAAATAACTTTCTGTGAATACTTAGTCGGTTGATGCCTCCAGCCTGTGGGCTCAGGAAGATTGGAGGAATGCAGCAATCATTTTTTAGTTCTCTTCATTCCAAGGCTCCCTGTAGGTTTGTTAATAAATCAAAGCACATATGGGGAGTAAAAAGGCAGAGGAAATGGGGAGGGGCTCTAAGCTCAGAGATAAATATTGCCAAGAAAGAGCCTGCCATTATAAAAGTAGAAACAAGGAGCAGGAAGACAGACGAGGGAAGTAATAAACAAGAGAAGTCATCATGGTGCCCTGGTGTGACACACCACAGGGGCTGGAAAACATTCAACATTTGATATTAGAGAAGAGGAGAAGGCAGGGAACACATTCTGAGAATAACCTTACCACCTATTGCAAAGGCTTCCATGCTGGGCTCATGGGCAAATGCGAAACAGAGACCTCGGGCTTCCCTGGTGGCGCAGTGGTTGAGAGTCCGCCTGCCGATGCAGGGGACACGGGTTCGTGCCCGGGTCCGGGAAGATCCCACATGCCGTGGAGCGGCTGGGCCCGTGAGCCATGGCCGCTGAGCCTCTGCGTCCAGAGCCTGTGCTCCGCAACGGGAGAGGCCACAACAGTGAGAGGCCCGCGTACCGCAAAACAACAACAACAAACCAGAGACCTCAACGGCCAGTGTCCTACACCCCAAATGGTCTTCTCACCAACATCCGTGGGCTAGTCATTCTGGAGCAGGTTTGTATTGGTCCTCTCCATGCTGTCCAGAATCAGCTCCTGACTGTCCACTCTTATCTCTCTGCATCCTTCTATTTATCATGCCCTTAAGATCACTGTATGCTGACAATTTAATAGGGAGCTTTCATATGTCTCAAATATACAGGTGTATAAAAATTGGAATTTAAAGGAGCTATTCTCTTTGACTTGGCCCTGGTATCCTGATTGCCTTCTGTTGGGCCCATCCTGATTTTGTTTTGGCCCTAAGCATTTGGGCAGGTACCTTTTTATGGCTGACTTGGATTCCCTTCTGTTGCACCACCTCCAGCGTTTTTCTCATGATAGTTTTCCTTTTGCAGCAATTCTTAATCTCATCCAACTTGCTTTTTTACTGACACTGGATTCTTTGGCTGGTCTTGCCAGGTAACCACATTCATAGGAGTAAAGAGACAGGGAAAGATTTAGAACTGTTTGGAAGGACATTGGTGCCTTTTATTACCTATAGATCCATATACTTCTACCTTTAGGCAGCCTCCTTCCTCGGTGGTGCCCCCATGTAACCACACCACCCCATCATTCCTCAAGCTTTGGTACCGGTATACTATCTTCCTTTCTACTCCTCTGTCATCAGCCACCATCCTGGTTGTGTTTGTTCTCCATGTGGAGAGATTCTTGCCTTCTTACACCCCAACAATGTCTGTCCCAGCCCCTGAGTCACTATCTACAGGATCACACTCATTGGCACAAGTTGGGAAATCTTAAACTCCAATATTCCTACTTCTGACCATAATTATCCCTACATTTTTCTCCTTCCCCTGCTCCCTATATGCAGGTTGTCTAAGACTTCTAATTATCAACTCCTTTTATTTCATTCAGTCCACTACTTCCTTCCTTCTGTAACCCAGCCTCTCCACAATAAAATACTTAATGTTTCATTATACTTTTTGGTCTTCTCAGCATTCTCATGGCCTTGCAAATTAGTGTCAATCCAGCCATTCATTTACCCTTCCTAGAAAGTAGCTGATAAATTCCACCCTCACCCCGAGTCATTCAGCTGTATAGACCTCTGTTACTACGACTCATGGTCTCCAATCTCTAATGAGCCTCCATTTGGTTTGAAAGTTCTTTTTTTAAAAAATTTTAATTAATTCTTATTGGAGTATAATTGATTTACAATGTTGTGCTAGTTTCTGCTGTACAGCATAGTGAATCAGTTACACAGATACATATATCTGCTCTTTTTTAGATTGTTTTCCCATGTAGGTCATTACAGAGTATTGAGTAGAGTTTCCTGTGCTATACAGTAGGTTCTGGTTTGAAAGTTCTTTTACACAATTCTGGCTTGCTTGCTTCCTCGATTACCCACAAGGATATGCCAAATCACTAGCACTCTTCTCATCCTCACCTACCCACTTGCCCTTCATTGGCATCAATGATGGTGACCTTGCTTCTCCTTTTCTGAGAAAATGAGAGCCACCAGGCATAACTCCATCCATGTTCCACTCTTGCAGTTCAGAGAAGAGAAGAGCTTGTCCCTGAAATCAGTCTTTAACCTGCACTGTGGACCCTGTTACCTCCCTGCATCGCCTCCCTTAATTTTCTCTGTTATCTGTGTTTTGATCCTCTCTCTTCTTCTCACTCTTCCTTCCAACCTACAAATATACTCAAATATTTCCTACTTAAGATAATAAAATAGAAAACCTTCCATGATCCTGCACCTTTCTTACTACTGTTGTGCTATCTTTCCTTCTCTTTAAAGAGTTTTAAAAAATATTATATTCTTTGTCCACATGTCCTATGTCAAATTCGCTTATTTTTGCTGTTTACTGTTCTTATCAAACATGTGCACAAAAACTTAAGAGTTGAATAGTGTCCATGGATAATGATGAAAATACTATTCTCTTGAATGCTGTTCAACCCCCCACCCTTGATTTCCCATTCTCAAACATTTTTATCTTTTTCTTCAAATATTCCTCTCTAAAACTATGCTCCCATTAAGCTGCCCTTCATGTCCCTGTTCTTATTTCTTGGGAATAATCTATATCTATGTCTAACTACATATATTTTTTTTTTTTTTTTTTTTTTTGTCTTACGCGGGCCTCTCACTGTCGTGGCCTCTCCCGTTGCGGAGCACAGGCTCCGGACGCGCAGGCTCAGCGGCCATGGCTCACGGGCCCAGCCGCTCCGCGGCATGTGGGATCTTCCCGGACCGGGGCTCGAACCCATGACCCCTGCATCGGCAGGCGGATTCTCAACCACTGCGCCACCAGGGAAGCCCAAACTACATATTTTTTTATCTCTCTGAAACTATTAATTCTAGTGTTGTTTGTTTGACCTTTCCTCGTGTTGTCGGTCTCTCTCTGCTGTGTTAGGGGCTTTCCTCACATGACTGGTGGTCTTTTCTTATTCATTTGCATTTAAGAAAGAGTCACCCATCAGCTCCTTTGAAATTTTGTGGCATGGACAGACTTGTGTCAACTGGTCAGTGATTGGGCTGGAGCCTGCCCATTTGGGGTGATGAGGAAGATCAGATGTTAGTATCTGACATTTTATGGAACAGAATCCTTCAAACTCTAAATTGTGTATATGTCTAAGCCCTAGCATTCTAGGGCCCATAAATAGTCAGGGGACCCAGAGATCTCATCAGTTAGTATAATGATCTAGCTGTTTAACATATATGGGGCTTTTTGCCCATGTCATGACCTGTTGATGCCAACTTCTGAACCCTTTCACGGTTATTTGTCCTAGTCCATTTGAGCTGCTATAACAAAATACCACAGAGTGGGTAGCTAATAAACAACAGGAATTTACTTCTCACAGTTCTGGAGGCTGGAAGTCCAAGATCATGGTGCCATCATGGTTGCGTGAGGACCCTGTTCCAGGTTGTAGACTTCTTGAATACTCACATGGTGGGAGGGACTAGGGAGCTCCCTGGGGTCTCTTTTATAAGAGCACTAATCCCATTCCTGAGGTTTCTGCTCTCATGACCTAATCACCTCCCAAAGGCCCCTCCTCCTAATACCATCATATGGGGCATTAGGGTTTCAACAGATGCATATTATGGGGCCACAAACATTCAACCCATAACACTGAAATAATTTTTTTCTCTTTGGTACTTACAGACAGTTGCTATTTACATTTCTCATCTCCGCTGACTTTTTCCTTCTAAAAATTTGTTGACAACTATCATCTGTTGTGTCCTCTCCTGTCCTTTACTCTTGTAGTATGCAAATTTTAACTTCTTTATGCTCATTATACTAAATATAACATAGAGAGTAAATACTCTCAGTTATTAAAGAAGCAGAAATAAATAATGTTCAATCTACTGTGTTTAAATGGAAATCTCTCAATTCACCTTTTAACCTATTATAGTCAGATTTCTGGACCCAGTCTCCATGTAAAAGCCAGTGACATCCTAGTTCCTAAATCTAATGTACTGTGTTCAGTTTTTCTTTCTTGTCCTCTGCAACTAGTGTCTGTTCTTTTCATAAAACTTTCCTCTCTCTTGGTTTCTATTAAACCACCATCTTGGTTTTCCCTTTTTCCTTTTTCTTCAGTCATTCTTAGTCCAAATTGCTGGTTCCTCTTCTTTGCCTGTCTCTCTAAATATGGTTTTATCAATGTCATATTCTTGGTTCTCCATGTCTTCTTCCTATCGATGTCCTAAATTTCCTCAGTATCAAACCAACTTTTTCCATTTTCTTTTTCAGTTTCAGAAAATAACTTTGCCTTTCTCCTCCAAAGAGACAAAAGAAATGATCAGATGGGTTCTCCTGCAACTTTATGCTATGCATTCTATAACCTAATCTTATCTCTACCCATTTTTGCTTCCATTTTTAGTTTGTTTTGTTATAGATTCTTATTTTCTTATCTAAACTCAATTCCTTCACTACCACCCTGATCTCTTCCCCTCTCAATGTTTCACCATATTATTGATTATGTCTTTTCTTTCTTGTGTCTTCAATGTCTTTACTGAATTTTTGACATCAGTATGTCACCATGGTCAAGACTTTCCCATTATTATAAACAAAACAAAATGACACCAAACCATTTTTTCTCTATCTATTGTTTATACATTTCATTCCCATTTCCTCATCTCCATTCACATCTCAACATCCAACCTTAATTTCAATCTCATTGGTACAAGCAAGCAGATTTCACCAAAGTCACAATGATCTATCTCCCTGTTAATAAACCCAGTAGACAAATTTCAGTTCCTATCTTAGGTAGATTATCAGAGACATTTTACTCTCTTGGCTGTTTCTTTCTTCCTTTCTTTATTTTCTTTTCCCTTCCTTCCTTCCTTCCTTTCTTTCAAAAAAATAGTTTTCTTTATTTCATCCCTTTTTTTGGCCATACCACGAGGCATGTGGGATCCTAGTTCCCTGACCAGGGACTGAACCTATCCCCTTACAGTGGAAGCACAGAGTCTTAACCACTGGACCACCAGGGAAGTCCCTCTTGACTGTTTCTTAATTCTTTAAACAGTTTCTGGCCTCAGCTTCTGTGGCAACAGATTGTTTTGATTTTCCTCCCACCTTCATGGCCCAGCCTTCATTTTCTCCTTTGTAGTCTTCTTCTCTACATAGTCATTAAATGTTGGAGTTTGTGTAGCTTCATCCTAGCCACTTTTGACTTCACACTTAGTGTATTTTCCCTCTCCCATGGCCGCAGCTACCATGGGAGACGTTTACTTTTTTAAAATCTCAGGCTCAGTTGAAGGAAGAACTCACCATTAATTAATGACAACACAAAGCTGAATCTATTTCTGACTCGTAAGGGAGAATTATGATCCTTTTAGACACAGTCTCTCCAAACAAAGCAGACTACTGATTTTACCTTGGAGTTTTAGGAAGTATCCTGTTCAGTGAATGGGCTGACATCAGCTGGAGAAGCATGGCTGCTTGGGCAAGGCTGCTGAAACTGGTTGACTTCTCAGTGTGTTCACTGGGCTGAAGCTCTTGCCAACTGATTGTCTTTCAAAAGAGGGGCCCTGTTGCTCACTGGCCAGCTTTCAAAAACCTGTTCTCTGAGTATGTTTTCATTGATTGCTTAAGCCTATTTAAAACTGGTTGTAATGGTAACTAGTTACCATAGCTACAAAACAATAAGTCTATTCCAATGAGTATGGGGAATTATTAAATTCTTCCTTGAACTATTTAAAAAAACAAGAAACAAAAGTGAACTTCAAATCTCCAAATGTGTATATGTTGTTCTGATTTGGATATCTCAAAAACACCTAAATTCAACATGCCCAAAACCAAATGAGTATTCTTCCTCGCAGACTTGATCCTTCTCTTGAAAGACCCATCTATCCATCTAGATCAGGAGTTGGCAAACTTGCTGTAAAGAGCCAGATAATAAGTCTTTTAAGTTTTGTGGACCACACAGTCTCTGTCATGACTACTCAACTCTGCCATTCAAGTATGAAAGCAGCCATAGACAGTACATAAAGAGATGGGCATGACTGTGCTCTAATAAAACTTTATTTACAAAAACAGGCAATAGCCCAGGACTTAGGATTTCCTGATCTAGATGGTCCAGCCATTAACATAGGAATTATTTTGAACCTCCCTTTCTTTATCATGTACCATGTCCTACATATGCCAACATGTTATCAACTTTGCTTTTTGCATTTATTGTTCTGTTTTATCAGAACAGCATGCCCTCTTTGCTGAGAAATATGCCTAGAAAATAGCAGTGCCTCCCAATAGGACCTTACCCCTAACCATAATGTTTTTTTCTAGGGATGGACAAGTGATTGAAGTTTAACTAATCAGAGAATTTTTTTAAATGGAGTTAAATTGAAAAGAAGATTCTTTCTTCTCTGACTGTAAAGATGGGAACCTTGGACTGCTGGCAGGATGTCTCCCCGACCCCTGCCTCAGTCCTCACTCTTGGTTAGTCTATTGCTTTGGCAGGCAAGGAGCTCACTGTACTGAGAGATAGATGGCAAGAAGGCCCTGGGCAATGTGTCCCTGACTTCAGTCAGTGCCATCCCTGGTTTTCCTGAATTTGGGGAAACTGTAAGCTAATAAATAGTACTCTCCCTACTTCTCTCTCTTCACCCATATGACAGTTCAAGTTACGTGTAACCAAGGAATCCTTACTAATAGACTTTTAAAACATCTATTAAACCCATTCACTTTTCTCTTTCCATTATCTTGCCACAATGTAAAGCTCCTACCATCTCATTCTGAGACCACAGAACTGTATCCCTAATACTCTAGCTCTCTTGGCACCTGCGTTACTTTGTTCAAACTGCAGTCAAAATAATCACATAAAAAAAAAATCTGAACATGGCATTTCCTAGCAGAAAACCTTTCAATGTTTTCCTATTGCCCTTTAGGATAAAAACAAAGACTTTTCCCATGTTGTTTTTCCATGTCTGACTTCCCCCTCCTACACCATGTCCCTCATCCCCTCTGCTCCAGACACTCCTGCCTTCTTCCAGTTCTTAATACCACATTCACCTCAAGACATTGGAATATGCTGTTCCTTCCTTCTGAAATGCTGTTCCCTTAACCCTCTTCATCTAGGTAGCTCCCATGCATCATTCAGCTCTCAATTCAATTTCATGCCCTTGGCAAAACATTCCTTCTCTCCACAGACCAGATCAACCTGCATTTTCCTTCACCATACCTTTTATACTATGGTGTTCCTTCAGAGATTTCAACATATTTTATAGTTATATAATTCTTTGGATAATCATTTGATTTAGATATAAATGTCCCCCAACTCTATAAATGCTCTGAAGGAAAGGATTTTGTCTGCTTTGCTAATACCAAATTCCCAGTTACCTGTGATAGGCAGAATAGCCTTCAAAGATGCCTGCACCTTGATCTCTGGATCTTGTGAATACCTTATATAACAAAAGAAACTTTGCAGATTTAATTAAGGTTATGGCCCAGTCTACTCACATGACTCCTTTAAAAGCAGAGACATTTCTCCGAGGGACACCTCAGAAGAGGGAGACAGCAGAGAGATGTGGCAGAAAGGAAGTCAGGTCTGAAACATGAGAGGGAGAGGGACTCCACCTAGATGCTGAGTGTGCTAGATAGAAAGCACGACAAAGAATGCAGGCCGCCTCTGGTTGGAGACGAAAGCTTGTCTGACAGCCAGAAAGGAAACTGGGGCCTTCAGAATCCACAAGCAGGCAGATTCTGCCAATAACATGAATGAGCCTGAAGCAGGTTCATCCCCAGAGGCTCCAGTAGGGAACACAGCCCTGCTGGCACCTTGATTTCAGCCTGGTGAAATCTGGAGCAGAGAAACCATCCCCAACCAACCCAGACTTCTGACTAAGAGAACTGGAAGATAATAAATGTGTATTGTTTTAAGCCTCTCAATTTGTGGCAGTTTGTTAGCAGAGAAAGCTAATATATACTCCTCAAATGTGCCTGACAGGTACTAAGTGCTCAGTAAACATTGAATGAGTGGACAAATGGGCAATCTCATTTGCTTCTAAGAATCCAACTGCTCGTAAGTCAAAGTTGGGGACTTCTAGCCCACATCTGCCTCCTAGGCTCCAGGCCTTATATGTTCAGCTGCCTAGCAGAGAGAGCTTCCTCTGTGCTCCACAGACACCTCGAATTTGATGTGTCCAGAAATGAACCCCTTTTGTTCCCCCATCTATTCTGATTTTCTGTCATTGATTTTCTCCCTTCCTTTACTCTCCTCATTCAATGCGGTCATAATTCCTGTGAGTCTATCTTTTTAGCACTCTGATTTCCTTTTTATCCTCTAGGCCATTGCTTCTTTTAGTTTTCACGCTCTAAACAAGCCTTGACTGTCTAAGACATTTCAAGTCTTTTATCTCTTCTGCATCCTTCTCTCTCTCTTTCTCAGGCTGTATGTCCCTATAGATCTACATATAATATTCTCTACTACTGCTGCAGGCCACTATTCATGGTGCTGCTGTCCTGGAGATTCTGGACCCCCTTTCAAGACGCAATCCAAATGTCATATTCTCAAACTTTTAATGCCAGCTCCTGGCTCCACCCACGCATCCAGGTAGACTTGAGCCTTGTGTCCACTCTATCCTTTTCTATGCATTATTTGTATGACCCATTACTTATTATTAAACCTATGTGCCTGGCTTACTGCCCTGGGCTTTTTCAAGTGTGCATCCTGGAGCCTGGGAGAGGACCTGGGATATGGCCGTACATGACAAATGCTGGAGAAATGAATGCAGGAATCATTGAGTTCTCTTATTGCCTGGCTTTGAGTCTGAACAGTTCTAGACAAGTGCTACTTAAAGTGTGCATCTCAGAACAGCAACAAAAGCAGCACCTGGAGAAATGCAAATTCTTGTTCCTCTTCCCACCCCCCACCCTTCACCAACCAGAATCTGTGAGAGTGGGACCTGCAAATTTGTGTATAAACAAGCCCTCCAGCTAGTATGGTATCACTTATATGTGGAATCTAAAAAAATACAACAAACTAGTGAATTGAATAAAAAGAAGCCGACTCCCAGATATAGAGAACAAACCAGTGGGGAGAGGGGAAGGGGGAGGGGCAAAATAGGGGTAGGAGATTAAGAGGTACAAACTACTAGGTATAAAATAAATTACAAGGATATATTGTAGAATGGAGAATATAGCTAATATTTTACAATACCTATAAATGGAGTATAACCTTTAAAAATTGTGAATCACTATTATGTACACCTGTTAACTTATCTAGTACTGTACAGCAATGATACATCAATAAAAAAATAAAATGAAAAAATAAACAAGCTCTCCAGGTAATTCTGATGCACCCTAGTTTGAGAATTACTTCTGTAGAATGTTCCTTGAGTTTATTTTTTGAGAATCCAGTAGAATGCTTCCAACTCAGCTGAGCTTCCACTGCAACTAACCAAAATAGTGATTAGAGAAAAGGAGGGCAACAGGAGATGCCCCAGTCCTGGACGAGAGAGCTCCAGTACCTGTCCACCACTGGGAGTTACATAGGCATACTTGATACACAGACAGCGAAGGTCTGAAGGTAAACAGAGAATCAGTTTTATGTTCTGGAATTGAAATTGAGGCAGAGCATTTTTGTGGTTTTGCTTTTCTGTTTAAATGGCACTACTGGAATGTTGCCCTTCCACAAAACATGTTAGAATAAAAGAGAAAAGGGTGGAGATCTGTTTAAAGAACTCTAGAGAGTAAACTGAAGTATCTGCAGGTTTTTTCCTCCAATGGTAGGTTCTGGCCACAGAGAAAAGTAGGAAAATCCAGAACTAGTTTCTTTGTTTCTCAAAATTTGGCTTTTCCCAGCCAATAAATGACTTCTGGATGCTGAGCCTGACTGTGTGGTCCTGGTATTCTTGTAAGAGTAGTTTTCATGAGTCAGTGTGGTTATCACTGGGGCACATTAAAACAAGGAGAATCAGGAGGCAACCTTGCTCTGGGGAGAAAAGGGAACCCCCTAACCACCTTCCTAAAACCCTGCTGGTGACAAAATATCTCTTATCTTCTCACAACGGATCAGATCTAGCCAGGAGAATAACCACGTGGGTCTCACTTACCTTTTTCTTACAGATGTTAGTGGTATGCATGTCTGTCTGTGTGTGCATGCACTCACATGTAAGTATTTTTGTTTGACTTTTGCTATGGACAGTAGCGACAGAAGCATGTGATTTTTCAGCAAAGACCTACTGAGGGAACAATACTCAATATCTGGTAATAATCTGTACTGGAAAATAATCTAAATAGAATATGTGTGTGTGTGTGTGTGTGTGTGTGTGTGTATATATAACTGAATCACTTTGCTATGTACCTGAAACTAACACAACACTGTTAATCAACTATATTTCAATAAAAATTTAAAACAGAAGCATGTACTTTTTTACCTATAATTCCATAACCAAGTAATCACAAATGGTGAAAATAAAATCTCTGAGTTTTCTCAGTTACTGACTTATCCTTTTAACTTCTTTCTTCCAAGCAGTATTTATATAACACTCTCTGAAAAGCAATGCTTATAATTGTACCCAAGTGAATCATTGTAGTTTTCAGCAATTCCAGGAGGCAATGGAGACTTATCAAGCCTTTGAAAAAAGATGGGCTCCACTGAAGTAATTACACTCACTTGGCCCAAGTGAGGCTGGCATGGAAAGAACACTAGCATTCCTCAAACCAAGGCATGCTGTTTTCCATTCTTTGTGATTTAAACATATTTTTTTAGTCAAAATATTAAAATTTAAGAAATATCTGTTGAGTTCTTTTAAGTGGGGATTTTAAGCATTTATTTTCCGTAGAAATTTGCATATGAATATTTGGATAGAAAATTAAGAGAAAACTTTATGTGATTCTACAAAAATAATGATTTCTCAATCACCTAAAATAATTCCATAAAATTACCACTTGCATTTAAAATTGCACTAATTATCTTCATGACATTTATTAATTATACTGGTCATTGCCTTCAGTATGGCCTACAGGTTAAACAAGAACAACGGCATTTAGATATTCCTTTTCTAACATCTGGGTGACTAATGAATTAGCTTCAGATTCGAGCTGACTTTTTGAGGAGATAACTGCCTTTTGCTTTCTTGGTAAAAAGTCAAGTATATTAGAGAAACAGCAGATTGCCTTAAATGCTCTGGATATTACCAGAAATAGATGAAGAAAAACTACTCCTTTGGAAATTTTGTACAGTAATCAGGCTTAGAGGCTTTAGATTTCCATCATCCAAGAATCCAAGTTAATTGGTTCAGCATGCCATTATACTAATGAGAGCTGGTCCCTGTTCTGCACCTCAGCTAGCCGTGATACCTAGAAGACCAAGATGCAGAAGTAATTCTATCCAGCAGGAAATTCAGTGGCAAAGGAAATTTCCCCAATGTTTTTTCCTCTTTCCTGTGTGCTCTAGAAGTGATGGATTTTTTTTCTTCTTTTAGTTACTGCTCAGCCAGGGGTGGTTTTTAATCACTTTGGAAGCTGTGACTCTCAGGCCACAAAAGAAATAACTCTTACACGATTAATGTCTCAAGGCAGAATACTCTTGAAACATGAAATGGCTGTTTTCCAATTTTAAAAATAAAATTGGAAATTGCTTATTCTCAAGTCTCAAGATGGCTTTCCATTAATATGAGCCTCTGACACCTTCGGTTTCTGTCATCATGGTATTATTTTTATTAACTTCCACACTGCTGCTCCCTCTGAACAAGTCTCAGACCCTCTCCTTCTTCCTCTTTTTGCTTCTGTTACCATTTGGCTGCTGTCCCTCACCTTCTCCATTCTCCTGCACTGATCTACAGTGGAGAAAATGCCCCAGAGTGAAACTTTAGTCTCTGCCCCCTGCCACTTCTCCCTTTGGCCTGACTTCCAGATTGGACAGCACCAAGGAGAATCCATGCCCAGATGCCCCCACTGGCTAGGAGAGCTCCTGGCCAGGGAACACAGTGAATCCATCAAGTACTGTGGGGTGCAGGCTGCTGTGAATACTGGTCCAAAATACATAAGAATGACTTGCTGAGAATGCTCCAAAATAACTTCTGACTCCCCAGGGGAAGTTCTTAGAAAGATTGGAACATAAGTCAGGTATCCTACACTATTTCTTTTCTTTCCTGTAGAGAAAAAAATAATGTGCACAAAACTCTAGTTTAGAAACATGTTAGCACTTTAAAGGAGGACCTGCATGGGACAATGTGTTGATGTAAAGGAGCAGTCTGGGGGAAGAGATCCAGGCTCTCTGAGAGGAGGTAGAGGGACATGATATTGGCAAGGAGGGTCTTCAGATCAGCCCATATAGAGCTTCTCATTTGTCTAGCCCCACATATAATAAAATCTCCCAAGAAGATGAAAACTATGTCATATTCAGTTGTGTGTTAAAGATAGAAGCCTAATCCCCAAGATCACCTTGCACTTTACAGAGTGTTGGCTGGCTTCCCATTGCTCAGCCATAGAGGGGCGGCTCTTGCCCTTCATCTCTCCAGTGTGCTCCTGTGGCCTACCCGTCTCCCATGGCGGCATTTCTCCAAGTTGTCATTGCAACAAATGGCCTTAGGGTGATATTTTTGCACTTGAAACACTTGATTTTCTTACAGCACATTGAGTCATATACTCATAATATTTTAGATTTGCCAAGACTCCCCTTTTGGATTTCTTTTTACAGTAGGAACGATGAAGAAGTTTATATACGTGTGTGTGTGTGTCTGTGTGTGTGTGTGTGTGTGTGTGTGTGTGTGTGTGTATATATATATATATATATATATATATATATATTTCAGTTTGCAAACAAGCTGAATATATGTGGTACACTTGCTCCATTGTAATCCAGGTGAGATTTTTGAGCTTTGTAGGCTCCCTTGCTTGGTCAGTCTGGCTGAAACCATGCACCTCAGACTGGGACTTGAACCCCCGTGCCGGGAGTCGAACCCGGCCAAAACCCTGAGTGGGACTCGAACCCCCACCGCCGGGACTAGAACCCGGCCAAAACTCAGACTGGGACTCAAACCCACAAGGCTGGGACTCGAACCTGGCCAGTACCCACGGCCTTCCAACTGAGAGCACATACCTGGTTTCAGGACTTAATGAAGCTCAGGTTTTTGATGTCTCATAGCAAAAAGAATTCAGTGGGAGACAAAGTAATAGATAAGAAGTGGATTTATTTAAAGAGAAACACACTCCACAGACAGACTGTGGGCCATCTCAGAAGGTGAGAAAGGTACCAAGGTATAGTGTTGTCAGTTTTTATAGGGGTGGGTAATTTCACAGGCCAACGAGTGGGAGGAGTATTCCAGCTATTTGGGGAAGGGGTGGGGATTTCCAGGAATTGGGCCACTGCCCATTTTTTGATCCTTATGGTCTGCCTTGGAACTGTCATGCCTCCTGTGGGTGTGTCATTTAGCTTGCTGATGTGTTACAGTGAGAGTATACCGAGGCTCCTCAAGGTCTAGTGGAAGTTGACTTCTCCAATATCTTGGACCCATTTGGTTCTAATCAGTTTATGTCATGTCCTTGGGCTATGTCATTCTTTCAAAGGTTGTGCCCTGCCCCCTTCCCTCCTGCTTCATGTCTAGTCCTGGACAGGTGCCCATAGCAGGGTGCACTGGGCTGGTATTGGCAAATAATTTTATGGCCGGAAACTCCACATTTCTCCAGCTCTTACAGTTCCAGGCATCTTCTTGAAATAATCAATTGGATTGCTATCCAGGAATTATGGTTCTCCTCCCTTAATGTTGGAAAGTTGGAATCCTCCTTGCTGGTCCCAGGCTCCATAAAGAAAGAGATACAAAAATAAACA
The DNA here is from genome assembly GCF_026419965.1 of Kogia breviceps. Classification (NCBI taxonomy): domain Eukaryota; kingdom Metazoa; phylum Chordata; class Mammalia; order Artiodactyla; family Physeteridae; genus Kogia; species Kogia breviceps. Next base: position 37,626,976 of record NC_081323.1, read on the forward strand.
AAATTGAAACAGGAGGGAAGGGGGCAGGGCACAACCTTTGAAAGAATGACATAGCCCAAGGACATGACATAAACTGATTAGAACCAGATGGGTCAAAGATGGGTCCAAGTTGACAAGTCAACTTCCTCTAGACCTTGAGCATTAGTATACGCTCACTGTAACATATCAGCAAGCTAAATGACACACCCACAGGCACCATGACAGTTCCAAGACTGACCATAAGGATCAAAAAGTGGGTGGTGGCCCAATTCCTGGAAGTCCCTGCCCCTTCCCGAAACAGCTGGAATACTCCTCCCACTCATTAGCCTATGAAATTATGCATCCCTATAAAAACTGACAACCCCATACCCGGATGCCTTTTCTCACCTCCTGAGATGGCCCACAGTCTGTCTGTGGTATGTGTTTCTCCCAAGGCTGCTCTCACCTTCTGAGATGGCCTACAGTCTGTCTGTAGAGTGTATTTCTCTAAATAAATCCACTTCTTACCTATCACTTTGTCTCTCACTGAATTCTTTCTGTGATGAGACATCAAGAGCCTGAGTTTCATTAAGTCCTAAAACCAGGTGTGTGATCTCAGTTGGAAGACTGTGGGCTTTGGCTGGGTTCTACTCCCAGCCACGTGGGTTCAAATGGGTTCAAGTCCCAATCAGGGTTTTGGCCTGGTTTGAGTCCCGGCACGGGGGTTCAAGTCCCAGTCTGAGGTGCATGGTTTCAAAATGACTTCTTGAGACCTTCAAGTTGTTTATCTTTTTCTTTTTTTCTTCCCTAATGAATTGTTCAAGTCTGAGTTTCTTGCTAGTTAAAACAAAGGCTGAAGACCAGTGGTATCTTTTAAGTGTTGGGTCACTGCTATTTAAAATATTTGTAGAATATGGCTGAAAAATGGTAATATATTTTTATATACTAAATTTATAATTGGTCAACATCAAATACTCTAATAATTTGTACTCTTTGAACCCCTGAGGAATTTGAGGAAAATCTTTACTTTAAGATTACCTTGAGTTTTCTGTGTAATAAATCAGATTACACATGAAAAATTATCTTTACATATGCTTATATCTAACAGATATCATAGAAATGTTGTCAAGTAAATTTGATCTGGGACCTGTGGTTTCTTAGCAGGGCTCCTGAGATATTGTGATTCATAGTAAGAAATACATATTTGATCTTTGTCCCCTTTCCTGGCACAGAGCTACTAAAACCCATAGAATTTCCTTTGATAAGCACAATAAAGATTTCTTTTGTTTTGTTAGTGAGGTGACCTTTGTTTTCTCTTTTTTTAAAATAACATCTTTATTGGCGTATAATTGCTTTACAATGGTGTGTTAGTTTCTGCTTTACAACAAAGTGAATCAGTTATACATATACATATGTTCCCATATCTCTTCCCTCTTGCATCTCCCTCCCTCCCACCCTCCCTATCCCACCCCTCTAGGTGGTCACAAACCACCTAGCTGATCTCCCTGTGCCATGCAGCTGCTTTCTACTAGCTATCCACCCTATGTTTGGTAGTGTATATATGTCCATGTCACTCTCTCACTTCATCACAGCTTACCCTTCCCCCTCCCCATATACTCAAGTCCATGCTCTAGTAGGTCTGTGTTTTATTCCTGTCCTACCACTAGTATCTTCATGACATTTTTTTTTCCTTAGATTCCATGAATATGTGTTAGCATATGGTATTCGTTTTTCTCCTTCTGACTTACTTCACTCTGTATGACAGACTCCAGATCCATCCACCTCACTACAAATAACTAAGTTCCATTTCTTTTTATGGCTGAGTAATATTCCATTGTATATATGTGCCACATCTTCTTTAGCCATTCCTCTGTTGATGGACACTTAGGTTGCTTCCATGTCCTGGCTATTGTAAATAGAGCTGCAATGAACATTTTGGTACATGGCTATTTTTGAATTATGGTTTTCTCAGTGTATATGCCCAGTAGTGGGATTGCTGGGTTGTATGGTAGTTCTATTTGTAGTTTTTTAAGGAACCTCCATACTCTTCTCCATAGTGGCTGTATCAATTTACATTCCCACCAACAGTGCAAGAGTGTTTCCTTTTCTCCACACCCTCTCCAGCATTTATTGTTTCTAGATTTTTTGATGATGGCCATTCTGACCGGTGTGAGATGATATATCATTGTAGTTTTGATTTGCATTTCTCTAATGATTAATTATGTTGACCGTTCTTTCATGTGTTTGTTGGCAATCTGTATATCTTCTTTGGAGAAATGTCTATTTAAGTCTTCTGCCCATTTTTGGGTTGGGTTGTTTGTTGTTTTGTTACTGAGCTGCATGAGTTGCTTGTAAATTTTGGAGATTAATCCTTTGTCAGTTGCTTCATTAGCAACTATTTTCTCCCATTCTGAGGGTTGTCTTTTGGTCTTGTTTATGGTATCCTTTGCTGTGCAAAAGCTTTTAAGTTTCATTAGGTCCCATTTGTTTATTTTTGTTTGTATTTCCATTTCTCTAGGAGGTGGGTCAAAAAGGATCTTGCTGTGATTTATGTCATAGAGTGTTCTGCCTATGTTTTCCTCTAAGACTTTGATAGTGTCTGGCCTTACATTTATGTCTTTAACCCATTTTGAGTTTATTTTTGTGTATGGTGTTAGGGAGTGTTCTAATTTCATCTTTTCCATGTACCTGTCCAGTTTTGCCAGCACCACTTAGTGAAGAGGCTGTCTTTTCTCCACTGTATATTCTTGCCTCCTTTATCAAAGATAAGGTGACCATATGTGTGTGGGTTTATCTCTGGGCTTTCTATCCTGTTCCATTGATCTTTATTTCTGTTTTTGTGCCAGTACCATACTGTCTTAATTACTGTAGGTGTGTAGTATAGTCTGAAGTCAGGGAGCCTGATTCCTCCAGCTCCATTTTTCGTTCTCAAGATTTCTTTGGCTATTCGGGGTCTTTTGTGTTTCCATACGAATTGAGAAATTTTTTGTTCTAGTTCTGTAAAAAATGCCAGTGGTAGTTTGATAGGGATTGCATTGAATCTGTAGATTGCTTTGGGTAGTAGAGTCATTTTCACCATGTTGATTCTTCCAATCCAAGAACATGGTATATCTCTCCATCTATTTGTATCATCTTTAATTTCTTTCATCAGTGTCTTATAATTTTCTGCATATAGGTCTTTTGTCTCCTTAGGTAGGTTTATTCCGAGATATTTTATTCTTTTTGTTGCAGTGGTAAATGGGAGTGTTTTCTTAATTTCACTCTCAGATTTTTCATTAGTGTATAAGAATGCCAGAGATTTCTGTGCATTCATTTTGTATCCTGCTACTTTACCAAATTCATTGATTAGCTCTAGTAGTTTTCTGGTAGCATCCTTAGTATTCCCTATGTATAGTATCATGTCATTCTGCAAACAGTGACAGTTTTACTTCTTCTTTTCCTATTTGGATTCCTTTTATTTCTTTTTTTTTCTCTGATTGCTGTGGCTGGAACTTCCAAAACTATGTTGAATAAGAGTGGTGAGAGTGGGTAACCTTGTCTTGTTCCTGATCTTAGTGAAAATGGTTTCAGTTTTTCACCATTGAGGATGATGTTGGCTGTGGGTTTGTCATATATGGCCTTTATTATGTTGAGGAAAGTTCCCTCTATGCCTACTTTCTGGAGGGTTTTTATCATAAATGGGTGTTGAATTTTGTCAAAAACTTTCTCTGCATCTATTGAGATGATCATATGGTTTTTCTCCTTCAGTTTGTTGATATGGTGTATCACGTTGATTGATTTGCGTATATTGAAAAAAATCCTTGCATTCCTGGAATAAACCCCACTTGATCATGGTGTATGATCCTTTTAATGTGCTGTTGGATTCTGTTTGCTAGTATTTGGTTGACGATTTTTGCATCTATGTTCATCAGTTTCCTTTCTTTGTGACGTCTTTGTGTGGTTTTGGTATCAGGGTGATGGTGGCCTATGAGGTGGCTTTTGGAAAACACCTGAGGATGGGAGCTGGTTGCCAGGAGCACCAACCATGTGATTAGAGGGTGGGAACTTACAGTCCCACTCTACCCTGCAGACCTTCTGGGGTGGAATTAAGGGCTAGAGGTTGAGTTCAATTGCCAATGGCCAATGATTTAATCAATTATGCCTGTGTAATGAAGCCTGCATAACAGTGCAAAAGGACTGGCTTCAGAGACCTTCAGGGTTGTGAACGGAGGGAGATTCAGGGAGAGTGGTGCTCTCAGAGAGTGGGTGCTCTGGGCCTGTTCCATCATAACTTTACTTAGGCTTCTCTTCCATCTGGCTGTTCCTGAGTTCCTTTCCTAATAACATAGTAAGTAAAATGTTTCTCTGACGTCTGTGAGCGAATTAATTGAACTCAAGGAGGGAGCTCACTGGAACATCGGACCTGTAGCCAGTCCCTCAGAAGCACAGGTAACAACCTAGACTTGCGATTGGCAAGTTGGGGGAGGGGACAGTCTTATGGGACTGAGCCCTTCACTTGTGGGATCTGACACTGTCTCCAGATGGATGGTGTCAGAACTGAATTGTTGGACGCCTAGCTGGTATTAGAGAACTGCTTGGTGTGGGGAGAGGAGGTACACGCTGGAATTAGGAGCAGAATTGTAGCTCCTTTGGGCACTGTTGTGCCCCAGGAGGAAAATACTTTCTACTGCTTTACCTGACTGTGTCCATCTGCAGTCTGCTTCTCACTGGCAGTTTTTGTGCCCTCTACCTGATTGCTTGCAGTCTTAGCTCTCCACCAAACTCCACTTCTCTCACTGCTGTGTTCAGGCTGGTGCCCATCTTCCATCTTCCAGCTCCTCTTCCTTGGTCATTTATTGTGGGTGGTGGGCTGGGAGCAGGCCGAGTGGCACCTCTGTTCTCTTCACACCCTTTGGGGCTTTCCATTCTCTTCACTCAGAGCACCACGCTCTTGGCGCAGACCCTTTTCCTAAGATGTGCCCTTAGCTGGGGAGCCCCTTCCTCTTGCCCCACATTCCACCGTCCTGTCTCACTTCTCTTAACACCTCTTGCCTCCTCTCAGAAATCACATTCCTCAGGATGCCTTTTACGACCCCTTGAGTCAGCCTTTTCTGTGAGTTACCAACACACCTGTGTGAGCCATCTACTAATGCTTATTAACTCTTTATTTTTAGTTCTTGGTCAACCTGTCTCTCCCTGTTGTTAGACTGTTGAAAGCTGGGACCACTGGTTTCCCAGAATAAGCCCTATACCTTAATCAGTAAACGTTGAATGACTTAAATAGAGGAAAGAAGGGGTGAATAACGTGTTAGAAAGAAGAATGGAGAGTGATTCTAAACCTGAGCATGATGCCTCTTAAACTCTGGAAATAAACTGCGCTGTAGCTCAGTGACAGGGAATTATCCACACTAGGCCTTTCCATTCAGTCAAAGACAAATCCGAGGAGAATTTTGGGAATGCGTGGAGCATGTGGACAAGGGGGCTGTCAGAGGGGTTGGGACTAGGATGCAGCCATAGGTAAGACCTGCCTGTAGCACTGACATGGGTGATGGGATTTCTTTTCTTTTCTCCTCCCCCCAGCCCTGCAGTCCCTTCCCCTTCTGAGAAAGCACAGACAAGTCTGTTGTCTCCTTAGACCTACATCCCTGACTACTGGTGCTGGGCCCTTCTCTTCCACCTATCAGACCTCTCCCAAGCAAGAGCTTCTCATTTGGTGAAACAGAAGCTGGAACTCTGCAGGCCAAGCAGACTGGAAAATGCAGTTTTCAAACTCCCATGATTCAGGGGAGAGAATTAAAGAGATCTAGCCAGGGGGAATTCCCTGGCAGTCCAGTGGTTAGAACTCTGAGCTCTCATACAGTTGAGGGTCCGGGTTTGATCCCTGGTCAGGGAACTACAATCTCACAAGCCACACAGTGTGGCCAAACCAAACAAAAACAAACATAAATAAAGAGAACTAGCCAGGTCCTTAGATGACAGACAGTCCCACAAGGGGGGTCCCTGGGCATTTGCAGCAGTATCCAGGCCCAGTCAATGCTCTGTTTTCCACCAGAGTCTTAAAGATGTAGACCTTCTTCATTCTGCAAGAGGCCCTTGAGGAGTGAGAAATCTTATCTTTGCCCCTTTCCCTGTCTAAAACTGACTCACAGTCACAGGTTCTCTAATCTGAGGAAGACCTCACAGAATTTCAAAGAGGAGCATTTGAATTCTTCCTGCCTAGGTGTCCATATCTCACCACAGCCAGACCAGGGGGGTGTATGGGCTGGGCCATTTCTCATTTGATCCTCCTGAATCACTCCACAATCTTCCCTGTAGCCTGAGAAAAGTTTTTACTTATGTTTTTTGCTAGGTGGCAAGAAACTGCACCTCACATACCCTGCATCTTTCTTCTCCTAATGCTAAACAGTAAAATGCAGCTTTGGGAGTTCACACTCTCCTAGCCTGTGCATCTCTTCCTAACTTTCTGCTCGATGATGACATGTTGGTGGATTGAAATCAGGAATAATGGGGAGTATTTTCACCACAAAAATCGTTAGGGGCTACATACAGGTCTTTTTTTTTTTTTTTTTTTTTTAAGAGCTACTTATAGCTGAACATTTACCAGCACACCAGATTCTATTCTATTCTATTGTGAAACACAAACCTGAGCTGTGGAGGCAGGGCCATCTTTGCTCTTGCTGGGGGTCTCCCTTCTCATGGAGACAACAGCTGCTTCTGTTGTTATGGCCAGGATAGCAGATGTTACTGGGACTGAACATTATGTAAAATTTTATTTTACAGCAACCACTTTCCATTTGTTACCTCTCTGAAATCTTACATGTAGCCTTCTCTCTCTCTTTATTTTTTTTATGAGTGAAGGAACAGGTAAAAGAGAAGCAAACTGCTAAAGTTTATGTGATCAGTTACTGCCATTGCCTTGTGGCTGATCTGCCATCCAAGCCTGTGATCCTGCCACCCCTTCAGCTTCCCTGCACATGGGTCAATGAAGATGTTCCATTTCTACAGGGCTGGGATTCCTGGGGTCTTTAGCAACTCTTTTCTGCATTTAGCACAATCCTATTTTCCCCTTCTGAGAGTCATTGAGTTATGGTACAAAGCAAAAGAAAACACTGGAACTGTATTCTGAGTCTGAGATAAACCCACTGGAGAAGACTTGATTTAAAGGTTTTCCACATTTCGAGTTGTTGGACTTTGAGGATGGAGAGTTTTAAGGAATCCATGAGGGAGCTACACAGGCATCATATATGCATCATATTTGCTAAAGAAAATGGAAAAGAAAAAAACCCATTGGTATTTTGAGTGATGACAAAGTAAAATTTGAGAATGCTTATTATTACTAAGTACATCCTGGTAACATAGGGCCGCCAGATTTAACAAATAAAAATGCTGGATACCAAGTTAAATCTGAACTTTAAATATGCATTGAATATATATTTTTTATATAAGTATGTCCCAAATATTGAGTGAATCTAGCAATGATAGAGTAATTATCCAGAGTAATAGGATATTTGCTTTCTGCTTTCTTCAATCAACTGGTTGATATTTTTGGATGGATAAACTTTTCCATCATCTGTAATATCTAGGTATCCTAAAGATTATTTAGTTTATGTTTTAGTTGAAATATAAAGCCAGTGTTCATACAACTGTATAAAGAACCAATTGCTCTTTGTCATATTTTTGTGACATTTGTACTTTTGTCTTCATTACAAACATGGGGTTAAGAGAAAACCAAGGTCATTTTATAGTTAAAAAGGTAAAAATATCATCCAGGAATCAGGAAGGGAAGAATGGAGAGAGCAGGGGTAAGAATAAAGAAGTAAAGGAAACTACACATTCTTAAGGCTGTTGACAATAACTGCTTCAAAGGAGAATGCCTTAGCTCAGCCTGAGATGACAAAGTACCATAGGCTGTGTGGCTTATAACAAAAGGAATTTATTTCTCACAGTTCTGGAGGCTGGAAGCCTGAGATCAGGGTGCCAATACAGTTGGATTCCAGTGAGGGCCACCTTCCAGGTTGCAGACTGTGGCCTTCTCATTGCTGTGTCCTCACATGGCAGAGAGAGAGTGAGCTAGCTCTGGGGTCTCTTTTTTATAAGGGCACTAACCCCATTCATGGGACTCGACCCTCCACCTAATTACCTCCCAAAGTCCCCACCTCCAAATACTACCGTATTGGGGGTTAGCAGTCCCACGTATGCATTTTGGGGGTGACATACAGATGATAACAAAGAACCAATGTTTTGTAAGCCAAAAATGAGCCAATACAGATAAAAATGAAGTCTAACAAAATATCAGTTCAGAGCTTATAACATTAAGATACAAAATTTGTTCTATGTAGTTACTCAAATATAGTAACAGTTTGCCAAACAGACTGTACAAATATCTTAGACACAGGGCAGCAATTCAGAAAAAAATGACAATTCCTGTAAGTGTCACAAGAGCCACACATACTGATGCTTGAGTGTGGGAGATGAGGAATGGTCACAAATGCTGATTTCCACATGGTAAAAGCACATTCCACTGCAAACAGGATGAACACAGGCCAGGCCAGGCTGATCTTTCATGGTAGTCAGGTGGCCCCACACCTGCAAGACAGGCCTGAAGCAGCTGTCACATGCCAGGTCATTGTGAGCCTGGGCTGACTTTTATCAAACTGAAGACAACTGTATACATAGAATCTCCTGGAAGCTTGCCTCTGGTCTTCTTGATCTGGCATGGTAAACTCAGTTTTGGAGGGTTTTTTCCATTTCAATATTAGTGTTGTATTCTTTTTAGCAAATGATGTATTCTTTTTAGCATATTGATTTCCTATAGAGCTGTGCTCTGGCAGAGAGTAGTAAATTCTGTTTCCAGATGATTGTTTCACTAATACTACAACTACGTTTATGGGTTTTATGTGATTCCTACCTCTGCTCTCTGCTTTTCTCTGCCCTAGTAAAGATCACCAAGCCTGAGATGTCAGGAACTAATGACAGGCATCTCTGATTTCTTAATCTCCTCTTGGGTTACCCTGACAACATCTCTGGTGGAACAAATCCATACAACAACAGGACAAACTACTTAAAGAAAAACAAAGCTAAATATAGCAGAAACTGCTATGCTGAATTAGAATTAAGAGGGTGTGTGTGTGTTTGTGTGTGTGTGTGTGTGTGTGTGTGTGTGTGTGTGTGTGAATTTTAAATGACTACCTATCTAGCTGACTTGAAAAATCACTTAATAGCCTATTAATGTATCACAAAAATCAAAGAAACAATTTGTATGAGAAAATTTTTCTTTCATTTTCTAACTGCCTTACAGTTTAAGGCCAATAGTACCTTAAAAGAAATGGAGTTTTTCTGGATATTAGTGGATTCAGCCTCCTGAATTTTATCTGAGTTGTGCTTTGGGAAGAATAAAGACACCTTGTACTTTTATGGAGCTCCTTATCTATGACTTGAAATTATAACTATAAACATATATTAAATACAAACATAACTAGGAGCACATGCCTACTCTTTTTCCAAATCAATTTCTGAGTAAATTCACAGTAAAGTGAAAGGTTATGATGCTGAAAACTCAGCCTCTGTACAGTGGTGCAAAACTGAATCTCAGAGACAGAGTTTTGGGTGAAGTAGAAAAGAATAGCTTTATAGCTTTGCCAGGCAAAGGGAGACAGAGTGGGCTCATGCCCTCAAAAACTATGTGTCCCAACCTAGGGGAGCTTGGTGAGGAGTTTTATGGCAAGAGTTCAAGGGTGGGGTTGCTGATAGGATTAGTGTGTGCAGGGCCTGCATTCCTTTAATCTCATCTCAGGTAATCTTGATGAGCTTCTCTGTTTCTTTTAGTCTGGCCTCAGGTGGTCTTCTTTGGTATGAGGAATGCTGACATCTTCCATTTGCTGGGTTTTAGTTCTAAAAAGAGCTTAAAGACATTGTTATGTGTACCCTTGAGGCAGAACCAGGACCCTGCCCCAAGGCTGCACTGTTGTTTCTTGACTACTCCTCCCTTGTCTTTGCATCACTTCACTTCCCAATTAGCAACTGTTTGAATCTGCCCTTTGGAACTCAGGGAAGGTCATGGAGACTGGAGGGGGACAGAAAGGCTTCCATGCCCAGGAGCCCCACAGGGTCCTGCCTGGTTTCAGTTAGAGCTAAGACCCCATGCAACTATGCTGGGTCTTAAATGAGGAAATTGAATTATGATTAAATGGAAGAGTGTTGGCTCTGAGTTTATAAAGGCATCAAAAAGGAGCCTTTGCTTCTTAGCATTCTTAAATGATTTTCTCTCTGCCTGTGTACCCTCTCCTATTTTCTAGACAGTTTCCTAAAATGTTTTCATCCTTTCACTACACAAGGGACAATCTTATCTTGGTTTTTAGTTGCCTAGTTACAATGATTCTCCAATTTTGTTGTGCGTTAGAATCACCTGGAGAATTGTTTATGCTCTGGTGGCCAGAGCCCAACCTCCTGAAAACTGAATCCATAGATGGGCTGGACATCTGTATATCACTAATAAGCTTCCTGGGTGGTTTAAAGTTTTCAAATTTTAGAGCTCAGCAAAAGGGCTTAAGTCCAAAATTTCCATCCCATTATTACAGGTCCCCAGGATGTGATTTTATTTTATCCTAGTATTTTCTTACTTCTGATAACCCTCAATAATTTCCTTACAACCTTGCTTCTCAAAGTGTGTCCTATGCAAGCAGTGTGTACATCACCTGAAAGCTGGTGAAAAATACAGAATTCCAGGACATGTCCCAGACCTACTGATTCAGAATCTACATTTTAGTGAGATCCCAGTTGCCTTTTACATTAGAGTCTGAGGAGCACTACCTTAAAGCATACCTGCCTAGATTCTCTCTCTGCATCCATTGTTCTCATTCCCAAACTTGACTTATAATTGTCTGCTATTCTTGTCTGGAATAAATCCTCTTTTTTCTTCCCAAGGGTAGTTTACCACCCCCTCTGATCTGGGGACTTTTCCAGAATTATTCCAGCTCATATTACTCTGTCAGATTTCTGGCAGCCCATAGCAGGTAAGATCTACTAAGTGTCTCCCACAGTGTTTGCACATCACTTACAAGAGCCCAACCAAAGCTGAAAAATAAAATAATTCCTCATGCTTGTCATTCTCCTTCTAGCCACAGGGCACTTGTGTATGTGGTTTTTGCTAACCAAATCTCTGCCTCTTCACCTTTTTTAAAAAAAATCTAATTAACTCCTAATTTTCCATTAGAGATCAGCTCAAAACTTAATTCCTCAGGGAACCTTCTCTGACTTCAGTGCTGTCCTCAGGAGACTAGACCTCAGACTTGAAGTAACAAAAACTAAGGGCTAGGAATTAAGCCTTGGGGACCTTGAAGGGGGGATTGGGCTGGCTATCGGTAGGAGCAAATGCTCTTTTGAAGGAAGGCCTTTAATTGAACCCCTAGTTTTTTTTTCCACAGATCAAGATTAATAAGATTAAACAAGGAACCAAACTACCATGTAAGAGGGTCATCAGAAACAGCAAACTAGAAATGTAGATGCCTAAAGAATTGAGATATTGAAACTATCACTGGGAAAATATAGGGGGAAAAATAAGAATTATGTAATACTTAAAGATATGAAAGATAGAATCACTTAAAACAGGAGTAAGCAAAAAGACATCATCAGTAGTAACCAGAGAGATTTTCAAAAGAACTATACAAAATATTTAGAAATGAAAAATGGAACTAAAAACCTGAATGTATGGTTTAGACACTAACTTAGACAGTGCTGAACAGAGAATTAGTGTGAGGAAGACAAGATGTGGTGAAATTACACAGACTATAACCAAAGAGCAAGGAGACAAAATATTAAAAGGAAGTTGAGTGTATGGGTGATGAAATAAAAGTATCTAATGGTTAAGTATAACTTGTGTTACAAGGATATAAATGAAAAATGGGGGAGAGGATACAGTTTGAAAAGGTAATGCTGAACATTTTCAGAATTGATGAAAACATCCATACACAAATAGAAGAATCCGAATTTATACATATAGTTTTAACAAAAGTAAATTCATGCAAATATTGAAGCTGCAGAAAGGACTACTTAGAAGATCTTAAAAGGCAGTCAGAGAGAAAATATGCATCACCGAGAAGAGAATGAAAATTAGACTTATAATTACTATTCCTTAGCATCCCTGGAAACCAGAAGAAATTATAATATCTTCAACATATTCAGAGAAAAAAATACTTCAATTTTGCAGAAAAGATCTTTCAAGAACATGCATCAAATACTGTTTTAGATTAAAAGAAAGAGAGGGAGTTTACCACAAGTAGATCTACAGTAATCAAGCCAACCAAAGTACTAACATAAAGAACTAAAAATCAATTTTAATAATAAAATAAATCTTGGAGATATACATATGTATATAACATTAGGAAATTACATTTATTAAAAATGTAAAAATTAGGAAATACATATTTTTCTCAAGAACACATGGAACTTTTTAAAAAAATTTACCGTATACTAGTCATGGATGGTATCAACAGATTTCAAAGGCTTGGCATCATGGAGATTTCCATATTTGATTATGATGCAAATTAAAATAGAAACCAACAATGAAAATAAGAAAACAAAAATTCTTATGTATTTGAAAATATAAAAATGTACTGATAAGGAAAGAATCACAGCCGAAATTTAAAATAATTAGGGATCTATTGATCCCTTTTTATAGTTTCCAGTTTGTTACTAAAGCTTTCAGGTATAGCATTATATAACATTTCCTTCACCATTGTAAATGTGGATCAGTCATCAGTTACTATTCTGTGCTTATATGTGATATCCTTAATGATTGGAGTCCCTGTGGATCTGTTTTTATTACATGTTATATCTTCTTGCTCAATGGGCCTGTCTCATTCTTTTTCTGCTAGTTTATTTATTTAGATATTTATATTTTATTTTTTAAATTTTCGGCTGTGTTGGCTCTTCGTTGCTGCACGTGGACTTTCTCTAGTTCTGGTGAGCGCGGGTTACTGTTCATTGTGGTGCATGGGCTTCTCATTGCGGTGGCTTCTCATTGCAGAGCATGGGCTCTAGGTGCGTGGGCTCAGTAGTTGTGGCTCATGGACTCTATAGAGTGCAGGCTCAGTAGTTGTGACACATGGGCTTTGTTGCTCCGTGGCACATGGGATCTTCCCGGACCAGGACTTGAACCTGTGTCCCCTGCATTGGCAGGCAGATTCTTAACTACTGTGTCACCAGGGCAGCCCTCTGCTAGTTTATTTTTGAATGGTGGACATTTATTTAAAATATTATTTGTAGAAATCTTCTGAGGCTTAGAATAATGATAACTTCTGGAAAGAAATGAGGGAGGATAGGAGGATGAACCCTGGAGGTCCACCAGTCCTAGCCTTAATTCATTTAATGCCTGAGATCCCCTGTATCAGCAGGTGAAAGGAAGTACTCCAGGGAGGACTATCATTACTGTGTTATGCCCGTTTGAGGGAATAGAGCTCATGGATCTTCCCTCAAGGAGGGGTTGTTTTTTAAGTTTCTCAGCCTTGGTGGAGTCTTAGCTTTGATTTCTGCCTATAAGGCTGTAAAACGTTCAGCTCAGGTTTATGGGATCAAAATAATTGTGCTCAGGAGTGAAGGAGCTTTGATTAACTGTGCTTTCTATCACTGGGTTTGTCTTCTCCAAAAATTAGAAGGCAGTTTTTTCCTATCGTCTGAGATCTTTGATGCTTTCAAGACATTTTTGTTTATTTGTTTGCTTTTGGTAATTGAACTATCTTTCTTAGTGGCCCTCACTGGAGGGTTTATATGAATCTGATCTACATTACTGGGACTGGAAGTTCAGCATTTCTTTTCTTTAAATGAATGAATGAATGAATAAAAGTTGAAATAAAATTGCTCTATTTCTTTTATTTGCTTAATTCTCCTGGGGTGAGTTAGATTAGATTTTCCCTTTGTTTGGGACACCTTTTGTGCCTTCCCTCAGGTCTCCCTAGCCCATATTTTATTCCAGTCAGTGTCATGGCTTTATGCTTCACACAGGTGTCAATGGCAGAACTTCACTTTACACTGTCAATCTCTTGCTTTCTTGTCTGGAATGGAAGGGAGTTAACATCCCATGAGGTAATACTTGACCAATGGAGAGATTTAAGCCAGTGATTGTATGCCCCCATCTTCTGTTCCTGAGATGGAGGCATTCTTCATGGCTCCTCTAATGGTTCCAGTGGTGCCAAACTCCAGTGGCCCACTGACTCTCCTCTTTCCCTGTTTTACTCTCCACAACCCTCTACTTCTGTTCTCCAGAATTGCTTGTCAACATCATCTTGCATGAAACAGAAAGCAGACTTCTTTAAAAGGGTTCCATCAACTTCTGTGTGTTTTATTAGACACGAAAAGCATGTTTGATAAATCGTCCTCAGGGTGAAAAATCTCTAGTACATGTCCACCACTGTGTCTTAGATTTCTATCCTTAAGATGACTATTTACTGTTGTTTTATCAGATGTTAAGTTGGAACCTAGAAAATGAAATTGAAAAATGTTCCAGAGAAAAAGGAAGTCTGGGCTTGGTTGGGATAGTACAGTGTAGATTCCTGGGCAACTCCAGTGCACTGGGCACCAGATAAGCTACAGACAACTTCCGTTCATGTCTTGTCCACTAACATCTTGAGCTGTATACCCTACCTTCTCTTCCCTATGTCCTAACTAAATCCCAGGCACAAGAATTCTGTCTTTTGCTCTTTCTGCCATTAGCACGTAGCAGGCTGAACAAAACTATGATCATAAGAATTCCTATTAGGGAAGAAATATCTTTTTTTGAAAATATCTTAATAAATGGCTTGATGGAGAAGGTGGCTTCATAGAGGCCATAGATTTACAGTCAAGGACACAGCATACATCAGTGAAATATAAGGATGAAAATGAGTTGTATTTGGGGTCAGGAAGCAGGGAAAACATAGGATTGTCCAACAAAAGGGCACATTTACCAAAGGATTTCTCGAGAGCAGATATCTCTAAAATTTAACCTAAGGTAATTTGTTTTATGAATTATGTCCTTAAACTTCCTTAGGTGACTATAAATTGTGTGAAACATGAATTCTTGTGGCTCAGTTTGGGGACATCCCAGTGACTAAAGACCAAAGTAGCAGCAGGATTTCAGAGTGAGGGGCAACCATAAGAATATGTCCTCTTTCTCCTCAGGAGAAATGGTGATGGGGCCTCTTCTAAGCAAGGAGTGAGAGTTAGGTCTACTCTTATCTGGGTCTAAAAGTGGATGCCTCAGGCTGACACTGGAGGTCTCACGCCTCCACTGGGGATCACAGCACTCAGCCTGGTGCTGGAAGTGCAGCAGGTGATTTCAGGTTATTTGACATCACATCTAACTGTCAACATCATAAAATTCATTCATTTAACAAGTATTTATTGAGAGATTATGTGACACATCTTTGCTCTAGGTACTAAGTGTGCAGCTGTAAATGAAACAGGTAAAAATCCTCACTCTTACTGGGCTTACAACTTAGTAAGAAACAAGATAAGTGAAATTTATAGTATGTTTGATAGCAAACATAAGGAGAAACAGTAAAGCTGGTAGAGGGGATAAGAAGGCAACATTCTATTGCTAAGACAGATATATACCCCAGAGGCGAGGAACAGAATAACATGTATTACCTTATGCTTTTAATGCCAAAAGGATTGGTTATGTTGGCTAAAGGAGCACAAGTATTAGCACATCAGTTTCTTTTAATTTTGTCCTTTGCCTGACAGTCATAGATATAGAGCATTTTTTTTTTTTAAAAGGAGACCCTTGGAAGAGCTGGAAGAAAAGTGAGTTGATGTTTCTTAAAGTGGCTATTCTTTCTCAGGAGTTTAACCTGAGGGGGATTTTGTCAAGCCCCAAGGATTGGAAGCAGAATGATAAGGCTTCCATCCACCTCCAGAAAAGGAGACATATGGGGAATGAAAGTTCAAGAGATACCAGAAGTATCATCAGTTCTTGCAGGTCAGGGGAGGCCACGAGAAAATAGAACATCTTAGAATTGCTAGGCAGGCCCTTACACGTGTTCATTGCAAAATCCAATTGCGGCAGGAAGGAAAGATAGTTTGAACATTTCCCAAACCCAGCAGGCATTAGGAGGGAGTAGTTGACACGCTGACCCATTCAAAAAAAGGACAAGGCAGAGTCAGGACTGAATTTTAACTGTGTACATACTGTGAGTGTAAGACCTTTCCCATTGATGGAAGGTGTTCCCCTCTAAAACTAACAAAAGGGCATGTACTTCAGACACTGCACCATCCTTTCACTGGGAGAACTCTGTGCTCTTTGACTTTCTGTATTCCAGTTGAAATGGTCTAAGCTAAGGGCCTGGATGTAGATATCTCCATGGTTTGTTTCTTCACTTCCATTTGGAAAACCAACTGTAACGCTGGTCTATTTTCCTTTGACATGAAACACAAACTGAGGCTTTTCTTGATATGCAAGATGTAATTAAAGCATTCTCAGCTTGAACCCAACAACTTGGCTTGCTAATGGATGATTACCAGCAATGCCTAGGAAATCGTGGCCTCATGTTGCTTCTAGAAACCTTCACATTGCCTTCTTATAGTTGCATGTTTTTCTAACATACCAAACAGCAAATTTCACCCTAGATTACTGCAATGTAGCATGGGAAGTTCAACTAGAAATTTACTTTCAGAAGCAGACCCATTGGAGAGGATGACTTAAAAAACAAACAAACAAACAAACAAAAAACAGGCCCTCTCTCTCATCCTCCAAATTAGGATGCCCTGAAATAAACATTAGCTCATACCCTCTATCCGAAGACAAGCAGAAAAAAGATCTTGATTAGCATTTTGGTCATAAAAGAGGTGAAGCTACAGCACTCCTATCTTTAACACTATTCATTTTAATTTTGAAATTCCACTGGGAAATCTGCTTACTGATGGGAGGGAATCTTTGAATTTTTTTTGGCTCTTAGAAACCATGAGAGGTTTCTCATACTCTGATTTCAAGATGAAATGGGAAAAGAACCTAAGAGAGAAGGATGGTTTAGGAATTACTTAGGCTATATGAAGCCAACTATCGAAGATTGGGTTGCTGTTGGCAGGAAGAGGGTGTCATCCCTACCTCCAGGTCTCCAACGATAGTTCTTCAAGTCCCACAGGTGTGCAGGTGCAGGGTGCTGTATTTGTGAAGGAGAAACAATAAGCCCTCAAAGCTAGTGGTAATTTTCCCACACTTCACCACATGGGAAGCTCTAAAAATGGACGCTTGAGATATTGATCAAGACTTGTCTTCTAAGGAGACCAAGGCAGGAATCTTCTTTATGATTTGATTCATATGATTTATGATTCTGCATCTGGCATAGCCTGCCATGCTACTGTTAAAGATTCACCTGGTTTAAAAGCTTTCTCTTTTTAAATTAAGGTCTCTGTGAAGGTAATTAAGCCTCTAAGCCAGCTTCAGGGCCTTCCTGTAATGACTCAGCTTCTTGTTCTCCTGACCTAATCCTAGCTGAACACCAGCTGTTATATACTCTGGTCAGAGCATATAACAAAAGTAAAGATGGAGGCCAAGACTAGAAGGAAAATGTGTGGAAGCCAAAGGAGAACCTCAGTCACTTCATGTTTTGCTTGTGGGCAGCCCCGTTTTCCATATAACTTCCCAGGATCTCCTAAAGGGTGACCTGGATTACATTAGAAAACAACACTTCCTCCTACGAATCTTTGTCCTGGGATGCTGATAAAATGTGTATCCTTAATAGGCTGTGATAGGGAAAACTTAACAAGCTTTGTAGCATCTGTGTTTCCTCTAGACAGTAGAGAATGGGCTTCTCCTTTGTTCCATTCTGCCAAGTTCAATCTAAGTTATGCCTGGCTAGTGAAGGGGTCTCCTTGGCCAGCATGTGTCCTCTGCCCAATGCTCCCGAGTGGCTCCTAGCTCCCCACATGCATGTCAGACTGTATAATGGGAATGAACAGATTGTAACATGGAAACATGACTCTCTAATCCCAGTGTTAATGTATCATAAACCCACCGAAGAGGATGGCAGAGCTCTCTGTGGGATAAAGCCTCCAGGACTAAAGGCATCAGAGCACAGGGCTTACAAACTGCAGGCTGAGGTGCCCAGCTTCTCTGCTACATAGGCATTGGTTGAAGCAATGACTGGGCAAAATGAAGAGAGGAGGCCTCGCTTCCTTACTTCTGAAAGCAGGTGAGGAGAATCTAGAAGAATTTTGTTTCTCAGGAACGAATAGGAAGTAAGCTAATGTAGAATGACTGTGGTATCCAGACAAGGTACAAGTTCTGGCTGCAGCAAAGAATGTATAAGTGCTTCTCCCCTTTTTTGCCCAGTTGGCCTATCAGATTCTCAATTGGAACAGTATGGAACATACTGTCTGGGCAGTGAAGGTAAGAACACCAGTGAATTCCCAAAGATTAATGATTGGCTTAAGGAATTCTCTCTCTCTCTCTCTCCCCACTCCCTCCCTCCTTTTTTTCTCTCCCTTTCTTTCTTTCTCCTCCCTCCCTCCCTCCCTCCCTCCCTCCCTCCCTCCCTCCCTCCCTCCCTCCCTTCCTTCCTTCCTTCCTTCCTTCCTTCCTTCCTTCCTTCCTTCCTTCTCTCTCTCATTTTATCTCTCTCTCTCCTTTCTCTATTTTTGGTTAGAAAAAAATGTCCAAGAGATGCAGACTACTTTTCTGAAAGCCAACATGATTTAGGGGGCCTGGGCACCGTTCTTCTCCCAAATGCCCCCTAAGGAAACCTTCATGCAAAAGGTCCTCCAGGGATGTGTTCCCATCAGTAAGACCCTTTGTCCATGGAAGAACCCTTGGACCAAATTCTCTATTAAGATTAAACAAAGATTTGCACTGAAAACATGCACATGGGGAATGCAGAATGTGTTTCCTATTAAGGCATTTTGAAGAGAGCCGAGGAAGAAAGCCTATTGTTTTTGTTCATCAGAGCTGCCACCAAATGTTGAGGGATAACAATGGCAACCCAGTTCACTCCAAGGAGAACAGACTCATTAAAAGCGTCTTCATTTTCTTGACCCAAAAAGCTGATCAAAAAGATGGCAAAAATGTCGGAGTTAGTTTGGAAAAATATTTGGAAATGGTGTTTTGACATCATCAGAAAGAGGGTCCTCGTGGCTTTCCCCCAGACCAAGACTAAGACCAAATAAGGCAGCATTAGAGTCTTCAACCTGGTCAAACGCATAGTAGACTAGGGTGACAGTGTGCAAACACTCCTAAGTGTGTAGACACTCCTGAGTGTGTGTATGTATGTGTGTATTTAGCATACATTAACACACATGAACACTCGATGCATGAAGGATGCATCAAAACTCATCTTAATACATTTTTGTTGAACGTCTTTTTCCCTGAACTGTTTTTAACACCCACTGTAAGCAAATTGGGGAAGAGAAATCCTTATTGTCCGTTACCCCGCTTTTCTTCCTTGCATTTTTCTTCTTCCTCCTTTGTTCTTTATCCTTCTTTCTTTCTCTGTCTTGCTCTCTTTTTCTTGCTCTTTCTCTGTGTCTCTAGGATTGAAATTAAATGTGCTATCTGTAAAATAATCACTGTTATGGGGATCTGCAGCCTCGGGCTGAATGACCCTCAAGTTTCTGGTTTCATTACAAATTAATATCTGTGTTTTGTTCCTGACTCATAAAAGCAGCTCTTGCTTTAGAAATCCCTCAAGCAACTCAGCTTTTTTTTTTTTAACTTTTCCATAAAATGGCCAGCTTTTATTTATTCTCTGTAAAGGTACCCAGTGGGCAGGCAGTGCTCTGTCTGATTGCCAAGAGGACCATGAAAAACCAAAGAAGAAGAAAAAAAATCTTAAATAGAAGTTATTTGGCTCAGAAAAGAAAGGGAGAAATATTCTCCCAGATATCTGAGGACCCAAGCAGTTGGCCACCTCTTACCAAGGAAGCAATCTGTCTCTGTGACAAGTAAGAGCATAGATCACTTAGGGGGCCCCGGTGAAGGGGGTATTTCTGTGAGATGAGTAGGTGACTGGGGATGGTGAAATGGTGAGAAACCCACAGAGAAGTAGCCATCAGCTGACAGATGCTGCCTTGCAATCATCACAGAACACCGGAATGTTGACTGCACCCACAGGCCACTTCAAGAATGTGCCTTAGTGTACAAACACGCTGAACTGTCGGTTGGGAGAAGGTGGGATCATAATTCTTGGAGCTGAAAGTGAAGTCCCAGCCAGGTACTTCCAGGAATAAGGCCATAACACTTATGTTTATATTCATGAGGCCAGTTAGAGATTAAGGCCATGCATGTGCCAATAACAAGGCTTAAGGAGACCCAAAGAGCAGCAATGCTGAGCCCACACCACAGACACATGAAGGGACATTCGTACTTTTGGCCAAAGCATTATTCCAGGGTTTGAAATTAATTACATGAACACTTTGTTGGAAAACTGCATCTAAAAGTGATTCTCATGATTATTGAACCAGTGCTGTAGCTATCTTTTCCAAGTTTTATTATAGACTATTGCAAATCATCTAATACTTTTTAAGGGAACAAAGGCTTTAGAAGGTCATGTAACAGTGTTATTAAGAAAAGGAGAAGAAAAAAAGAGCAGAATTTTGTACCGTTACAATGCCAATTCTCCAAACTCAGAGATATTTAATAATTCACAAATCCTTGCAGCCACCCCATGAGGTTTTTATGCACTACTTGAAAGAAAATACTTTTTTTTTGCCTTATTTTTTTAGGATAAGGAATTCTGTTCTTAACTGTTGGGTGCATACAAGGTCCTGGTACCAGGCCCAGATATCAAAAAGCTGGACTCAACTGGACTTGGATGGAAAGTGAATTCTCCATCTATGGACATTGCAGGGAAATCAATTTGGTTTAATTCCTAATTTACAAGACTAGAGTCACTGGAAGAAACCTCTGAGTTATATGCCTTAAGGCCAGTCCTTAATGGACTTAGAAGGAAAGCAGAAGCACATCATCTTGAATCATGCCCAGATTAAATGTGGCTATTTTGATTACTGAATCCAAAGATGTGGGGAGCCCTGAATGTCCCATTTTTTGAGCCAAGTGACTATATGTTTGCTCTAGATTAAACTCTTCCAAATGGAGCAAATCTAGCACTTTGAGGTGGTGACTACACAAAAAAATATAAAGAGGAAAAATTCAGTCAGGTGAGCTAATGCCATATTTCAGATAAAAACTCCCTTCCCAACACAGACCATTAGCATTAGGGAAGGTAGTCAGACAGGTTATATGAGTCTAAATGAGGGTTAAGCTAAAAGAACATTTTCTCCCATATACCTAGAAGGATGAAATTTTGGAGCACAGAGAGACAATGCCTTTACCTACAGGACTTTAAGAAATAAATAATAGCAAATACTCTCCCTCCCTTTTCTCCTCTCTCCTACCCTATATTTGCCTCCCTGTCTATCACTCAGAAACCACTTATACACACGCATTTTGTCCTTCTTGATTTATATGTCACCATATTCCAAGTAGGTCCTTCAGAAGACTTTCAAAAGTACTTGCAAAAAAGCTAATAAGTGAATCACATATCCTGGTGAAGGAAAATGACGAGTTTCTGTCTTGCTAAATTTGCTTTTTTCTGGACATTTCATGTAAATGGAATCATACATTGTGCATTCTTTTACATCTGGCTTCTTTTACTTAGCATAGTATCTTCGAGGATCATCCATATTGAGACCTATATCAGCCCTTTGTTCCTTTTTATTGTTGAATAGTGTTCCATTTTATGGATATAATACATATCTACCAGATGATGGATATTTATTGGGATTGTTTCTGGTTTGGGGGTATTAAGAAGTGTCTCGTATGTTTTGTACATCATCTGTTCGTCCTTTGTCCATCATCCTTTGTATTCATCTGTTCTTGATTCTTATCCCCTTCATATACACTATTAATATTTTTAAAAGTTTGTGAACTTTTCTTTCTACTTTATTTCTTAGAGGATATAAATATACTTCTAAAAATCATTTGAGAATATCTTTTCCATTTTGTCGAGAATTGTTTCATCTACTTGTTTGGTGTTAACTATTTTCTTTGTGTTAGTTTTATCATTTGCTTTGGAATTTTATTGTGTAGATTTATTTTACAGGTCTTTTATGACTTTCTCCCTCTCTCTCTCTCTCTCTCTCTCCCTCTCTCTCTCTCCCCCCCTCTCTCTCTCCCCCTCTCTCCCCCTCTCTCTCCCCCTCTCTCTCTGTGTCTCCCCCCACACACCTCTTTTTCCTTCTCTCTCTCTTTCTCTGTCTCATTTCTCTCTGGTGGTTCTGCAGATGCCTTCTTCTGGGTTCCCACAGTTTCTTAGTCCAGAAACAGGGCTTATGTTAGGTCTTGGAGGTCCTGTGTCATCCATGGTGATGAGACAAGTAATGATTCCATCACCTATCCAGTCTTATGTTTGCCCAGAGTCTATCCACAGCTGTCATGTCACCCCTTCAAGCAGTGAACTTTACCATCATCATTTCAGGCAAGGGCTTCAGCTTTCTTCTAACTCCTGTTATGAGCAGTGAGCCCACCCAGGCCTCTCCAGCTTCACAAACTCTAGTTAGTGAGCCTAATTTGGGTACTTTGCCACTTCTGGAGTTCTTTTGGTCTCACTTGACATAAAAATTCAGCTCTTCAATGCCTCCAGATGCTTCTGATTTTGGAGACTGGCTGTGTGCTGGCCTCTGCTTTACTTAACATTGTGGGTGTTAGTTTTACTTTGATTCAACTAGATTTTTAACTTATTTTAGAACATGGATTTTTTTAAGAAAAATATACTAAGGTATAATCTACATACAGAAAAACACACATGCCGTAACTGAACAGATGGATAGATTTTCATTAACTGAGCACACTTTCTTCGAATTCAAGAAACAGAGCAGTGCAAAACTCAGAACCTCCCCTCTGTGTCCCTGTCCAATCATTCCCCATCAGAAATAACTATTATACTGATTCCTACCTGTATAGATTTGGTTTGGTTCCTGTTTAGTAGTTCATCACAAACTTTCCTCGTGTCACTCTCCTCCCCTCCCCCTCCCCTCCCTCTCCTCCCCTCCCCCTCCCCTCCCTCTCCTCCCCCTTCCTGCCCCCTCCCCTCCCTCTCCTCCCCCCTCCCCTCCCCTCCCTCTCCTCCCCCCTCCCCTCCCTCTCCTCCCCCCTCCCCTCCCTCTCCTCCCCCCTCCCCTCCCTCTCCTCCCCCCTCCCCTCCCTCTCCTCCCCCCTCCCCTCCCTCCTCCCCTCCCTCTCCTCCCCCCTCCCCTCCCTCTCCTCCCCCCTTCCCTCCCTCTCCTCCCCCCTCCCCTCCCCTCCCCTCCCCTCCCCTCCCCTCCCCTCCCCTCCCCTCCCCTCCCCTCCCCTCCCCCTCCCCTCCCCTCCCCCTCCCCTCCCCTCCCCCTCCCTTCCCCTCCCCTCCCCCCTCCCTCTCTCTCCTACACCCTCTTCCCCCTCCCTTCCCCACCCCTCCTCCACTCCTTCTTTTTTTTTTTGGCCGGGTTGGGTCTTCATTGCTGTGCACAGGCTTTCCTCTAGTCATGGTGAGTGGGGGCTACTCCTCTCTAGTTGTGGATTTGCATGGGCTTCTCATTGCGGTGGCTTCTCTTGTTGTGGAGCACGGGCTCTAGGTGCGCAGGCTTCAGTAGTTGCAGCACACAGTTCAGTAGTTGTGGCGCACGGTCTTAGTTGCTCCGCGGCATGTGGGATCTTCTGGGATCAGGTCTCGAACCCGTGTCCCCTGCATTGGCAGGCGGATTCTTAACCACTGCACCACCAGGGAAGTCCCTCCTTCCTCTTCTTCTTCTTCTTCCTCTTATTCTCCTTCCCCCCCCCTTTTTTTTTTCTCATGGCTGGTTGTTATCCTTCTTTTTCTTCCACAAGATAGATGGTTTTACTCCTTCAAAGGGAAATCTGACTTATCAAATTAATACACCAAAGTTAAAAAAAATAGCACACAGAAATGTTCTGTGTGATCCAGTTTTAACCCAGATTCACATTTTAGCCTTTCTGAATTGTCAGTTTGGGGGAAGTCACTTATGCTCTCTAAACCTTGTTTTCTTCTCCAGAAAATGGAGATGATGACAGTATTAACCTTGCAAGGCCATTGGTAAAAAATAGAAGAATAGCCAGGAGTTTAACCTTAGAAGAGGGATGCAAATTTCAGTCCTGGTTCTACAATAGATCAGCTCTGTGACTTTGGCCAAATTTTTCAGACTTTTAGGATTTAGTTTCCTTAGCTATAAATTGTTCATAGTAATAATTCCTCTCTCATAGCATTGATTTGAGATTAAATGAGAGAAAACATATAAAAACCAATGCCTGGTCTGATAAATAGTGCCCTTCATTTCATTCCTTATAATAGCATATTCCTTTCTTCAAGTCCTGGACTACCTAAACCCTCTTTACCTCTCTCCACCCCATCCCAAGACACGCCTCCAATTCACTGTCCCTCTCTGATACTTGCTTTGATTTACTCAACATATAAGGCACAGAACCAGTTTTGCCTGCACAAAACATTTGTAGTAGTTGCCTTTCACCTTGTCTTTCTTGTTTCTGGTTCAAGTTTTAGGGTGTGTTTCGGGGGGAGGGGTGCACAATTAATGGGAGTTCTTCTATGTACTGGTCAAAAGACAGAAAACATTCCTAGATGTATTTGTAAGAAAAAACCCTTTAACAGAACAGTAGGTGTTAATTAATCTGTATTCTCACCTCCTAATAGTGATTAGCACAAAACAGTATCCAGGACAGAAATGGTACATTAAAGGGCTAATGCTGGAGAAGACCAACTACATAGAGTTTAATATCTTCGGGCTCAATTTATCAAAGATAAGGTCTGAACAGTGCAGCATAAAGACATACTTTGACTTTGCTAGCAGACATGAGGAATTATATCAAATTTTCTCCTAATAAATAGAGCCTTTGTAAAAATTGGAAACCACTTTTAGAAGGATATCTACAAATAGACTAACACATATACACACGTGGATACAAAACTGTTATGCATATACCCGTAAGTATGAGCTATGAACATCATTGTTTCTATTATAATATGTATTGTTTACTAAGAGCCTTTTATATGCTATCTCATTTATAAATATATTTTATTATTTTTTACTGAATAGTTGACTCACAATGTTATGTTAGTTTCAGGTGTACAGCATAGTGATTCAGTATTTTTACAGATTATTCTCCATTAAAAGTTATAACTAATCATGTGGGTTTTTTTGTTTGTTTGTTTGTTTGTTTGTTTGTTTGCGGTACACGGGCCTCTCACTGTTGTGGCCTCTCCCGTTGCGGAGCACAGACTCCGGACACGTAGGGTCAGTGGCCATGGCTCATGGGCCTAGCCGCTCCGCGGCATGTGGGATCTTCCCAGACCGGGGCACGAACCCGTGTCCCCTGCATCGGCAGGTGGACTCTCAACCACTGCGCCACCAGAGAAGCCCAATCATGTGACTTTAATTGTCTTTCCGAGCCCACACTACATTCTATAATGTAGAAAATGTAGTTTCCTATTTAACATGTGAGGAAACTGCGGCACAGTGCTATGATACAATATAACCGAGATTACAAAGTTAGTGGTAAATTCAAGATTCAAATGAAAATTGTCTCATGCCAGTGCTCCTGTTTTTGCAATTATGTAGCATTGTTGCTTGAAAAATCTGTATTCATAGCGTCAAAATATATATAATATTAAGCCAGTGTATTTATATGTTTAGGTTCCACTCCTATGTACCACAGTTTATCTCCATACTTGATTCAGATAGGGAAGAATAAGAAATGAAAATTAAATTTGTGGCTATGATGTAAGGAGCATAGATGATAGAAAAGACACTTTAAATATATGATCACATTTAGTCCTTAAAACACCCTTAAGAAGTGAATTAAAGCTTCAGTTTACAGTTGGGAGAACCAAGACTTAAAGGATTGAGTAATTTGCCCAAGGTCACAAAGCTAATTAATGGCAGAGCTGAAATTTGAACACTTCTGTGACTCCAAAGTCTACACTCTTCGTACTAAATCACCTTTCCCATCAACACATTTCATTCTAAAGTTTTGGGGGTATATGTTGTACCTAAATTTCCTTGTTCATGCAGAAGGGTCTGTTCTGACTTTGCTTTTTCTTAGAAGCTATTTTAACCTTGATTTCCCTGCTCCTTTGTAATGCTCCTTAAGTACATTTTTCTTGCTGAGTTTCAATTTGATTTGTTGGGATTTCTTTGCTCCAGCTAGAAGGTGAGTCAGTGGTTTACAAAGAGGTTTTAATTGCATGTTTTGCTCTTCAAGTTTCTGAATGCCTCCAAAAATTCACTTCTGAAGTTCTGAAGCCCAGAGGGGCAGAGGCCATCAATGTTTAAAATGGGAGTGTATTGTTTTAATTAAAATTTCTGGAGTGATTCATTACTCCAATTCAATTTTCCTCAATCGACATCATGAGGTCTGGATGGGAAATCTGCCTTAAAATTACCATGGGGCTCTCTGGAAGATGAGCCATTTAGAAATGCCCTCGTTTCACTTGTTAGCAAGTTCATGACTTCAGGCTCAAGCAGATCCAAGAATGGAACAGTCCCATCCCTGTTTTCATTATCTTTCTGATCTCCCTTGTAAGCTGTTCTGATGGAGCTTCATGTGTCACCACCTCCCCCCATTAAGCTATGTTCTCAGGCTGGCAAGGCAAACATCATCATTTATCAGAGCAAAAATCTCACTCCAGTTTTAGAAAAGTCTCACTTAACTTTTCACAAAACGCTCCAGAAATCTAGGAGAGAATCAGAACTAATTTTAGGATGCAAGCGATTTTGTATGTGAATTTAAGTGCTGTCTTCTGGTGGTGTTGTCACTGAATTAATTCCTTGGTTGTCATCATCTTGACATACCTCAGTTTTCTTCATTTGGCCCCAAACTTGGAGGTTTGGGAATTTGATTAGACCATCACTGAAAAATTCTAGGAGTAAATAAATCAAACTAATTCAACTATAGCCTAAGTGACAGCAAACCTGGTGAAACCTGTGCAAGACTAGGGAGTATATATTTTGGGCATTGTGGCTAGCATGGTGTCTGGGGCATAACAGGTACCAAATAACTATTTGTTGCAAAGAAATTAAGTACCCCTGAAGTGCTCTCCACATCCAGAAAAATAAGTCTGTGCTTTTAATTCTTATCCAGAGGCTCCTCTGTGATCCAGAACATTCCCTTAAAGCAGCGATTCTCAATCTTGGTGGGTTTTGTCTCTCAGGGGACTTTGTTAGTGTCGGAAGACATTGTTTGTCATAATTGGAGGAGGGGTGCTACTGGCATGTACTGAGTAGAAGCCAGGGATGCTGCTAAGCCTCCTACAATGCACAGGCAGTGCCGCCTCCCCCGAAACCCCGCCAAAAAATTATATGCCCCCAAATATCTACAGTTCCGAGTTGAGAAACCCTACTCTAGTTTGTCTTCAACTCAAGCTGGACTTGAAATCCCAGGATCTAGAATTTCAGAGGTGGAGGTATATGGCAAAGAATCTTTCCTGCGCTTTGAAATACGACTATTTCAAGAGTTCTTGGGGAAAGGAGGCATAATTTGTCTTATCTAGGAACCCCTAGAGGAAACATCAAACATCAAGGTCATTTACTGAACTCAATAGGAAGAAATAAAACTTATTTCTCTGTCTCATTCTCTTGGCAATTTGCCTCTTAAGACTTCTTCCTGACTCCAAACCAGAGCTCGCCCCCCCCCCCCACCCCCCAATTTCCAAGTACATAGCTTGTAGAAGCTGAAAACTACTGAGAGCTTCTGGGTTGAGATGAAGATGACATTCCAGGTAGAAGTACATTGGTTTTATAATTCACTTAGGGAAGTGTACAGTTAGTTTGTATACCTTATAAATCATCTTGAAAACATCTAGTTATTTTCTTTCCTTTGCTTTTAATTGAAGAATTTAAAAAACTGCCTCATCAGATCTCCATTTCCTGTTTAAAGTGGGATAAAGTAATTATATGGTACAATTTTTTCATATATTTATTGTTATTACTTCTGATAAAGTTTGGAAGGAAGTGTAACATGCTCTTATTTGTCAATCAAATATCAAATGGAGTGATTAGACTGACTTCCAAGGTACTAGTCAAACAACACAGATTAAACTTATATAAGAGGAAAATGTTGGTATGGATTCAACTTCCGGCTCTTGCCTTGGGGTACTTGGGTTCAACTTCTGCCTCTTGCATTGAATGTGTGGCCATGGGAACCTTGCATAATCTTTATGGGCTTCAGCTTCTTCATCTGTAAAACAAGGAATTTGGATTACACGACACAGCTCTCCTTGATTCTAATTTACTCAATGGAATAATTTTAATCTGCTACTATGAGTAACAGAAGAAAAATGAACAACTTATACTGTTATGTTGATATCTCTCAAAGGATTACCGCAAATACTCATCTAAGAAGATAATCTTTTGGAAATGTGACAGATTAGGAAGTTACTGTGGACACATGCCATGGATTAAGATATGTGGTTTTGGGGTTAGTCTCTCCATTTTTAAAGTTTGTAGAGTGCTGTTATTAAAGGTTCCCAGGATTTGGGGAGATCACCACAATAGAAAATTTTATAGTCACCATAATCAAAGTTGAATGTAAGTTGGGAATATAGAACCTAATAAAAATATATATATTGTCCAAAGAGTACTGCCAAATTCTTGGGAACTTTTCTCTCAGAAGTTAAATTCTTCTACATCTTAGACTTGTTCTTAAGGATATGTGAAAACAGCCTGCACTTTTTCAACTTAATCAGGTACCTCAACTAGGTTTTTGTAGTTGCAAGAAACAGAAATTAACCCCACATGCTTGGCAGGCTCCAAGATGGCCCCCAATCATCTTTGCCTCTGGATATTCACACCCTTGTAGAGACCCCTCCCACAGTGAATCAAGGCTGACCCTGTGTAACTAGTAGAATATGAAATAAATGGCAATGTACAACTTCTGAGGCTAGGTCATAAAAAGACATTTCAGCTCCATCTTGGTCTCATGGATACTTCTTCAGGGAGAAGCTTGCTATCATGCCATGAGGACACTCAAGAGAGCCCATGAGGAACAGAGCTGAGGCCTCCTGCCAACAGCCAGCACCAACTTGTCAACCATTTGAGTGAGCCACTTGGGAAGTAGATGCTTCTTCTCTGGTCAGACTCTCAGTTGATTGATGGTTTGGTGGACATGTGACTGCAACCTCATGAGAGAGACCCTGAGCCAGAATCACCCAGCTAAGCCACTCCTGAATCCCTCACCCATAGAAATTGTGTGAGATAATAAATATATTTTTTTTTTAAGTTTTGGGGTAACTTGTTTTGCAGCAATAAATAACAAATATACAACAATAACATAAAATATAAATAAAAGTAATGTATTAAAAGGAAATTCGGAAGTTCAGAGGATTGAAGGAAACACCAGAAAACACTCAGGGACAGAGGCTAACTCTGGGGATCTAGAAAGTAGGAAATAATGATTTTCAGAGTTCATCTGTCCAAATGAATTGGTAATGACCATTTTTAGTTCCTTTTACAGTCTGCTTGACATTCTATTAGAGATCCCAGGTACAGAGGGTCTAGTCAACTCTTGACCAAGAAAGAATGGAGTATCATGATTGGCATTCCCACTGAAAATGTATGCAACAGGAGAACTGTAGTTCCCCAAAGGAAAACCAAGATGTTATTATTACAAAACAAGTTATTGATGCTGATTAGGCAAAAGAAGAGATGTCAACTACCAATAGCCTGATAGTTCTTGAGATTGCCAAGTGGCTTGGTAACATCAGTGTTGATTCAACCCTGTGTAGAACAGCCATTATCCTGCATAGAATTTTTCCAAACACTATATATTCTCAAAAGTGTAATGCCATTAAAAGTGGTAAGAAAAAATAAGAAACCATTTCTGATTAATTTTGGAGATATTAGGGTTGATCTTTATCTTGAGTGACTTCCACAATTGCCATTCTATATTAATTAAAATAGGCTCTAACAAGTAATGTGAAGTGTTACAATAGAGTCTTCTTGCTACAACAGGAGTATGGACAGGTAAATAGGGTACCAGGTGGCTCTTATCATTGTGGCAATTCAAGGATCAAGGCAAATGGATGCTCTGGCATCTTCAACACATGACTTCCAAGATTTTCTTGTGAAATAGTCCCATTTCAGCCGGTCAGTAGGGGGAAAGTTCATGGAGTAGCACAAATGAATTTTTTTTTATGATTCAGTCTTACAGGAATGACCTTCATTTCTGCTAACATCCCACTGGCTAGAACACAGTCACATGACTACACCTAACTGCAAGGGAAACTGGGAAATGTAGTCCCCAGCTAGACAGCCACTTCCTAGTACAACTTTATATTAAGGAAAGAATGGCATGGGTTTTTGGGTGGTCTCCTAGCCATTTCTGCCACATATTAATCCCTTGGTCACTTTTTTTTTTTTGAGGTACGTGGGCCTCTCACTGCTGTGGCCTCTCCTGTTGTGGAGCACAGGGTCCGGTCACGCAGGCCCAGCGGCCATGGCTCACAGGCCCAGCTGCTCTGAGGCATGTGGGATCCTCCCAGACCAGGGCACAAACCCGTGTCCCCTGCATCGGTAGGCAGACTCTCAACCACTGTGCCACCAGGGAAGCCCCACTTCTTACTTTTTGTCAGCCCAGTATGTATTACATTATTAGTTTCCTTGGAGAGTAATAAGACCCCTGCTCAATACAGTGTGCACACAAATGAAATCCAGGGTCTCTTCAAGATATTTATAAATGAACAGTTGGTTTTAGGACATGCCTCTCATACAGGTTAGGGCTTATGGTGTTTCTGATCCCATCATCATTTTAGGAATATCAGAGTGATTTTCATCTCTATACCATAAAATGTGTGACATGGAAGTTTGTCCCCGTGGCATCAGTGTTGGAAAAAGTGCCAGATCTGGTTGCCACAGCTTTTCCAACTAATTACAGATTTGCTTCATTAACACTCATTCAGATGCAGGCTGACATGAGGCCTCTGAACCCAGGGTTATTTCAGTTCTTAGAATCTGTGGAGGCATCTTGGCTCAAGATACAAATTGGCTAAAAATACCAAAAAAAGAGAGAAAGGTATAAATAGAGTCTACTTACAGCCAAGTACTGCACATGCTGAGATGTAAAAGAAAGCATTCCAGGCAAAGCATGAGTTTGAGGGCAGAGGATGCCAAGTTATTTAAAATTCATATGACTCTTTATTCAAATAAAGTCACTGGAGGAAGTCCACTATAAAAGTGGAAATCTTGGGTTGAAGTTTGTGCTCTGTGTGTGTGTGTGTGTGTGTGGACAGTAGAGAGAGGGAGAGGTGGCCAAGTATTTAGGGACCAGATCCCTAGCTGGTGCTTCTCCATGACTACTCCAATCATTTGCCTCATGGAACAAAAATGTTTAAGTCACCAAACTAATGTCTTAGGGCAAAGTAAGTAGGGCCTGCCTTAAAAATAACCAACCAATGGCCATGTTGCATTTGTACCTGCACATCATGAGATACTTTTCAGAGTCTTATTAAATAAATATATTGATTGTGGCAAATAGTTTATCTGATAGAACTTAGAATGATTAAAAGTGTAATTATATCTCTGAGAGAAGCTCTTAGTACTGGAATTGCAAGTGACTTGTTTTCTCATATTAAACTCCTAAATCCAAGTTTCCCTATAATTGTCATAGTTAAGTTGTGAATGTCTAACTAGTATTTCAAAAGTAATATACAGAATAGACAGACTCTGATTTCCCCACAGAACCTGCTCTACTCTTTGTATTTCTCTTATCAGTTACAACAAAATGATCTGTACATTATCTCAGGCCATCAACTCAAGGGTATCTTTTAGATTTCTCTCTCTGTTTCCCCACCTACTTCCAGTCTACATACATCCTGTTGACTCTGCCTCCAGAATTCTGATCTGACCACATCATACCAACTTGGCTGCCACCCTCGGTCCCCGGATACCTGCAGTCGCTTTCTATTTGGTCTCCCTAATTCCACTATTACTTCCCTAGAATCCATTTTTCATGTGGCCGCTAGAGTGATGGTTTCTAAAATCCAGATCATGTGCAAATCAGATCATGTCACTTCCCTGCTTGAAAGCTGCCAGTGCTACCTGTTGACATTAGAACACAATACAAATTTCTTACTCCTGCTTTTAAGAACTTATTATGTGGTCCTTGTCTAAGTTTTTGATCTCATCTTATATTTCTCTTCCCTTTGTTTGATATGCTCAATATACATTGACCATTTCAGTTCTCAAAATCTTCAACTGTGTTTTCTGCCTCTGAGTCTTTGTTTTGGCTTTTCTGCTGCCCGGGACACCCTCTCCCCAGATCTTACTATGCTTTGTTCCTTTTGATACTTCAGGTCTAGGCCTCTTTAAAAAGGCCTTCTCTGACCACCTCATACTTTATTTCATTACCCTGTTCTGTTTGCTTTATTACACTTAGCACTATCTGAAACTATTGTACTGAATTTCAGTCCTTTATAGTTCATGTCCCATGAGTAAAATGAAGCTTCCTAAGAACAGAAACACTTATCCGTGTCAATCTCAGCTGTGGTGTATATCCTCAGCATCTACAAGAGTATGTGCCATATAGTAGGTGGCATATAGTAGGTGTTTACTTTGATAAACTGCTTTTCCAGGATGCAGAGCTCAGTTTGCAGCCTAGAAATGTCCTAAGGGATATAGAGGAGTCCCTAGCAATTGAGAGCAGAACAGGGAGAAACCATCAGACAGACCTCACCACAGGAAGGACATATTCCTATCAGAAATGGCTATGCAGGTTTATGGGTGCTTATATGACCCCAAAGCCTGAAACAGTTGCCTTTTCATCCTTCACTACTCTTCCCCTTGAGGAATAATAACATCTCCAAAACAAGCTGGGAGTCATTGGGTCCATTACTCTCTTTCATTTCTTTCCATATCTGCAATAAATGACATTTAAGGGAAACAATGAAAAACTGTTTACTGTTTCCTACTGATAAGAGCAGAATTATTATAGGCAGACCGTTGTACTACATTACTGTAGTCCAAAACTGAAAAAGAAATGCTTCGGAAGGTGATCTGCCTCATAAAATCTCTTGACAGCAGTCTGTCACACTTTGGAACAGCAATGTATACTTAAAAATAAATGGAAATGGGGAGATACCCCTGACTCCAACATGAATGTCTTAAAGGAGACTGATGATAATTACATTCAGCTGAGATATTTTTAACATGTCAGAAAACAGGCCATGATATTTCAAACACTGACCATGATGTTGCAAGCAATATCACATTCATGACATTTCAATCATTTATTCCCACCAGCATCTGTGGGTTGGCTGGGGGTCCACGGACCAATTGTGGGTTCATTTGGCAGCTCTGCCTTGAGCTAAAGGTCTGGCTTAACTTAGCTCCTCACTCAGGGCTGGGCTCTGGCCTGCCCTAGTGTGTTTCTTCTGGAGTCCGGAGAATGGCCCTGGGGAAATTTGTCATGGGGATGACAGAAATGCCGAAAATCAAGCAGAGCCTACTGAGACCTAGACTCAACATTGTTCCACAGTTACTTCTATGCACATTCCATTGGCCAACACAAGTTGCATGGCCAAGCTGCCCCAAATCAAGGGTAGGGAGGGATACATTTCACCTATGATGAGGTCACAGAAAGGATGTGGGTACAGGGAAGAATGAAGAATTAGAGTCAAAAATTCAATCCAGCACAGTATATAATCTAATAAATAAGCCCATAGAAAGTCCTGCCTTGTAGTGGAGTATATTCACGTATATGTGTAAATGCATACTTTCCATAAAATGTACATCGACATTTAAGACCATTCTAACAAGGTAACCTGATCTCCCTCAAAACCAGGTTTCAATGGTGAGCAATTTTATAAGACAAAATTATGATGAATTCCTTGTAATTATTTCTAACCAGGAGTGCCAGTGGCAAGACCTCTTTTTGAAGAGTTGGCGCATGACTTGTTCTGCTGCATAAGCATTTTAATAACTCCCAGCTATTGAGACATTAAATTTTTTTTTTTTTTTTTGTATTTGGCTTAGGAGACAGGCCTTGGAAACAATATTAATTTTCAAAGTGTTTTTTTTGTTTTTCTTCATTCCTGTCATTCAAAGGGAGGCCTCACATATATTGATGAGGCTCAGAATGGGGTGGCAGATAAAAGTCTCTGGAAACCTTTGGCGGGGCAGTTTGGTTTCATTCAAGTGGACTTTCCCTGGTATGTGCTGCTGGTTTGGGGTCTGGAGCTCTGGCTCCCATTCTAGATGATTTGTGGTTTGTTTCCCACTCTCTAAAAAAACTGGGCTGTTATTTCTCTTCACTGTCAAGGTCAGTAGATGAGCCAGGTCTTCTTAGAATCTCAGAGGAACCATCCTATGGATGGTAGTGACGGGGGACTCGATGGCCCTCACGTCTGCCTTTCCCTCATTCCACGTTCCATTTCAGGTGTGCAGGGCAGTCTCCTGTCGAGACTTGTTTCAGGACCGGGTATCAGTCATTTATACACAATGGTGAGTCACTTCTATAAAGGATATTAACATTTAGGGCTCCTTAAAAAATTATGGGATGGAAAACTTTACCTGCAACAGTGAGAAGTTACTGAACTCAATATAAACAAAGAAACCTGGGTGGACTGAAAATCTAGAACAGGGAGGGGCAGTAGAAAACCAAACTATATGTATATGTATATGTGTTACATATAAATATGTATACACATGTGTTACATATAAATATGTATACACATGTGTTACATATAAATATGTATACATATAAATATGTATACAAATCATATAATGTATAAAAATTAAGGAAATTAAAAATGCAGTATGTAAAAATACACTTTTTCCAAAAACACATATAAACCCAAAGCTACTTATTAAATACGGTCATGTTGCATCTGGGATAAAGGGAATGAGGATAGAGAATAGAAATGAAAGAGGAACTTCCCTGGTGGTGCAGTGGTTAAGAATCCGCTTGCCAATTCAGGGGACACGGGTTCGAGCCCTGGTCAGGGAAGATCCCACATGCCGTGGAGCAACTAATCCCGTGCGCCACAACTTCTGAGCCTGCGCTCTAGAGCCCGCAAGCCACAACTACTGAAGCCTGTGTGCCTAGAACCCATGCTCCACAACAAGAGAAGCCACCGCAACGAAGAGTAGCCCCCGCTCGCCGCAACTAGAAAAGCCTGTGCACAGCAACAAAGAATCAACGCAGCCAAAAATATATATATAAATAAATAAATAAATAAAAAGAAACTTTATTTTTTAAAAAGAGAATAGAGATGAAAGAGAATAAACAAATCAAATAGGAACGGATGTGGGACAATGATGATCACATACCAGGAAATGAAGAATATGATCAACTCAGTCACCTGCCACTAAGATCAGAACCAAGCAAGAAAAGAAGAAAGGAGAGGAGGCTAGGAAGACAGGAAGGAAAACAGGAGGTTTGCACACCTGTTACGGCATTTTCAGATGGTGGCCTAGCAGGAAGGAAAGTATTTACCATTTGAGGCTGGTGAACCACAGCATCCAAAGCACCTCATCCAGCACCCACCACATGGTTAAGAGCTCATTGAGTACTTTTGAGCTGCATTGAACCTAATTGCCTCAAGGAGGCTGACTTCCCTGAATCCTTGAGTCCACATCCTTTAGGCTGACTTCATTCTCACTGTGAAGAACTGCCAGAACAAATGTTAGAAAGGATCGTAAAGTCCTTTAATCTAACCACATCCACTAGAGGATACATTCTTTTTTGTTTGTTGAGGATCCACTCTTCTTGTTTTCTGCTGATGGGTCTCACATTTACTCTGGGGGAGCACCTCACCCTACTAACATCCTATATAATTTGGATAAGGCTGAATTTTCCCTACTTGACCTTTTTGGAAGTGAGCCCCACCATTGGAGTAGGATTTTTTTAAAAAAATTTTGACTCTAATTCTTCATCCCTCCCTGAACCCACATCCTTTCTGTGACCTCATCATAGGTGGAGTGAATCCCTCCCCACCCTTGATTTGGGGCAGCTTGACCATGTGACTTGTGTTGGGTGTGTGACCCAATTCAGGACAATGTGATCTCAATTCTAGGACATTTGGGGAGAAAACTTCAGAAAAATGGTGTGTTTCTATGGGGATTTCTATAGGATATATAAGGTTTGAGAGCCTAGGGCCACCATACATGAAGAAATCTTGCCTGAAAATTAGCCAGTGCAGAAAAGAGACAGATTCAGAAATAAGGAGGGAGGTAAGGAGGGAGGGAGAGAGAGAGAGAGAGAAAAGGAGGGGAAGGGAAGGGAGGAGAGGGGAGAGGAGAGGAAAGGAGAGGAGAGGAGAGAAGTGAACAGAAAAGGAGAGAGAGAGATAGGGAGATATCTTGGGTGTTATTTGCTTAAGTAGGTTTGAGTTGGACTTTTTTTTTTTTTAATTTTTTTAACCACTTCAAACCTTAGAAGTGGTGATTAACACATCCCAGAATGAGTACAGCTCCTTGGAAATTTCACCCTCCAGTTGAGCTTCACTGAACTCATAGTGACAAGAACCCCCTCACATTTCCAAACGACCTTGCCCATCTCTGTACAGCTTGAACTATCAGGAAAATTTTATCCAATGTCTGTCTTCCTGAAACTTTCTGGCGTTGGTAGCTATTTTATAACTTACACCTGCATAGAAAAATTTAATGCTTCTTTCAGCTATCATGTACCCACTTTGTCTCTTCTGCAGTGAAATACCTACCCCATTCTCGGGTTAAATCTCCAGTATCCAGACTAAATGCCGTCAAGAACTATTCTCATACAATAAACCAGTCTTATATTCTGTGTCTCAGTTATACTACCTGTGTCAATAATTATTGCTACATGGCAAAGCACCCCCAAATTCAATGTCTTAAAAATTAATAAGCACATATTTCTGTTTCCATGGCTCTGGGTCCCCTGGATGATTCTTCTGGTCTTAAGTGAGCTCACTGATGCATCTGTGGTCAGCCGTAGATGCAGCAGGCAGCCTGCTGATCTGGAGTGGACTGTCTAATATATACAGTGGTCACTTGTCTACCGACTGGTCTTCAGTGGTCGTGACTAAGGCAGCTGGTTTCTCCTCCACGTGGTCTCTCACTCTCCAGAAGGCTAGTCCAGGCTTGTTCATGAGGAAGGAGTTTTCTGGAAGAGCAAGACATGCAAGGCCTGGGGAGGCTTGGGCTCAAAGCCCATCACTTTGCCACCTTCTGTTGGTTAGAACAAGTCATGAGGCCAGATTCCAGGGGTGGAGAAATAGACTCCACTTGTTAACCGGAGTTGCTTCAAAGTCCCATTGCAAAGGGTAGGATGGAGCACTGGGGCCAGTTTTATAGTCAATGTAGCACAGAGACTAAAACCACAAACAAACAAGTCCTTTGGGAGTTGTGTGGGGAAATAAAAAAACATCCTTCTATCCTCTGTCCTTCTAGGTTCTTCTGGCTGGTTTAAGAATTAAATTTACAGGAGATAGGTTAGCAGGAGAAAATTAATTTCAGTTATGCACATGGTGGTGGGCTGGGGGGTTCCATAAGAGCATGGGGTCCAAGGACAGTTAGGCAATTGAAGCCTATACTCCATCTGAGAGAAGAACAAGGGGGTAGGGGATTTGGATGTAAAAGGGAAGGAAGTTCTTGAGCTATTTGTAGTGAGATGGATGGACCTAGAGTCTGTCATACAGAGTGAAGTAAGTCAGAAAGAGAAAAACAAATACCGTATGCTAACACATATATATGGAATCTAAGGGGAAAAAAAAGGTCATGAAGAACCTAGGGGCAAGACGGGAATAAAGATGCAGACCTACTATCGAATGGACTTGAGGTTATGGGGAGGGGGAAGGGTAAGCCGTGACAAACTGAGAGAGTGGCATGAACATATATACACTACCAAACGTAAAGTAGATAGCTAGTGGGAAGCAGCCGCATAGCACAGGGAGATCAGCTCTGTGCTTTGTGACCACCTAGAGGGGTGGGATAGAGAGGGTGGGAGGGAGGGAGATGCAAGAGGGAAGAGATATGGGAACATATGTATATGTATAACTGATTCACTTTGTTATAAAGCAGAAACTGATACACCATTGTAAAGCACTTATACTCCAATAAAGATGTTAAAAAAAAGAAAAAACAATCACAAGAAAAACAGAAAAAGGGAAGGAAGGCAAGTTACAGGAAGATGAAAGAGAAATGTTCGGTAAACAGATGTCTGCTGGGCCATGCAAAGACAATGGGACACAGAGAGGACTTTGACCCAAACAGGCCTTATTAAGTTTCCCCCAGTCTACAACATGAAGTTCACATTATATTTTATTTATTTATAGGCTCTTTATCTAAATTCTTTGAGACAGTTAACAGGAGGAGGTAAAAGCTCTTCCTGAGTCTTTTGTTTCTTAAAAACAATCAGCCCAAACTAATCTTCAAGCCAAAGAGATACATTTTGGGGTAGCAACTTTTGTTCCTCTGTGGTTTGATTTTATTAAATCTGCATTCTGTTTGTGTCTAATCCCAAGGTCTTAATCAGGATCAAAAATCACTTAAGTAAATTTGGCAAATCATAACTTATATCCTAGCTCTTTCAACAGTAACTAAGAAGAAACATAGAAAGCAGAAAGAACTAACCTCTATTTCAAATTCTCAATTGGTTTAAACATGTTGCATTTTATTGGGATTTGGTTGAGGGAATAGAATGACTTTGGCTCATGTTAAGATGTATTGAGTAAAGACCTTCTATTCACTTTCTGGTAGGAGCAAATTAGCAAAACCAAACCTTGGAGATAGTGTATTTGTAAATACTGAAGACCCGCTCCAGTTTTCAGAAGAGTGTCCTCACTTGTTTTACCTTAAGTCTGCACTGGATGATGATTTAATACTGAACAGACATCTCTCTTATCAGATAGGGTTGGTTCTTCTATAAACACTCATTCATTCATGCATCCATCAAACCAACATTTACAAAGTGCATCTTGCACAGAATAATATTGATTAGGCACACGATGCAGTAAGTTAATGATTGTAACTTATGAGAAGGCAGGGTGGGCTTTAGCCTTTCTTTTTTTCCTTGAAAAATAACCAAATATTAATGGGACCTTTGAGTTGGGAAGAGCCTGCCAGGTCTGTGATGACTGGTTATAAATGTCATGGAAGGGACTTGCCCAGCATTTGTTGGGGACATGAGCTTTTGTGACTTTCAGTCTTACCTGGTTTAATGTTACTGGGGCTGGAGCATGGAGCTTACCTTCAGTTTTGAAGTCATTTAGCATTTGACTCTAAAACACTTCTGACTTATAGAATAATATTCCAGAGCCTGGTAAGAAGGTTCAAACAATCTTTTCATCATAAGCAAACTTTGTTGGAATCGGTTCTTGTGGGGTCTGTCAAAGTGAAAATACAGAGTCAGGCACTCTGTAAATTTAAGACTTTTATAGTGGGCATTGGCTATATATGATTTTGCCCTTATATCTTAAGTTATAAATAATTCTGCTTATTTAAAAAATCCAGGCTGAAGGGACCTGGTTACATTAGAGATTATGTCCAATTCCTCTTAGTAACCCTAGAGAATTATCTTAACTGTCCTGAATTTATTCATCAATAAGTATAATGAGGGTACTAAATAAGCCAATCTTGAATCTTTCTCTTAGATTTACAAGACTATATATTTATGCTGTTTATGGGAACCTCGGAGCCACTCTGCCATTCTGGGAGAGTGGACATCAGTGGCTTCATTTTACACACGAGAATGCTGAGGTCACAGCCAAGGTGAAATTTGTAAGAGTAGAATCTAATATGGGAACTTGGAATGCTATTAAAAAGTCTTCCACAGCTTGCATCCTATTCTTCCACAGATTTCAACAGGGCATTGCTCTAGAGAGCTAATGGCTCCCAAAGATGCTTTGATCATAGCAAGATATTTAGTCAAGTTACCACCATCCCAGGGGGATCGATTCCCATCTGATGGGCCTTCCAGATGCAGGGGCTCTTTCAAATGTGTGTAAGTGAAGTAAGTGAACCAAACAACACTGTTTGGTCTGGCCATTAGTATACTTACCATCACAGAGAAAGGAAGACACACAAAACCACAGTCCATAGACCTTGACCTCCGTGGGTCCTGGTTTGCTTATCTGTAAAATGAGAGGGTTAGACTAGATGGAACCCAAGGTCCCTTCCTGTTCTGAAGTTCTGAGATTTCCTTTCCTAATAAGATCAACAATTGAGTTGTAAATAACAAATATATTAGATTTCCTTCCCTTTTGGCCCAGTTTGAGTCAAATATTAATAAAGAGTCATTGCATACTAATTTATTTTTCTTCCCCATTCTAATATTTTAATTAAATGTCTACCTATTAAGTGTGTTTTCTGGGGAAGGTACTAAGACCATATAACTTTTTCTAAGCACTCCAATATGGAATGCGAACACACCATGAGCAATAAGCCATATTACTCAGGCTTCTTCTCAGGCTTACTAAAGCTAGATTTGGGGTTTTCTAGGAATGAACCAAGGTTCCACTCTCTTAAGGACATCTCATGGGAAAGGATGGCTATGTTCCTGTGAACTGTGTAGTGAACATTCTCAGTCACCATCAAATCCTGTTTATCAAAACAGTGCATCCATACTCCAGCTGCTGTGAGTGTCCAATGATAGGTGCTCTCTCTGTCCACCACCCCTTTTCTGAAAGATTGCCCTTGACCAAAAGTGCCAACTTCCGCAGAAGTTTATTTCCTCAACCTGGGACATCCTGCAGCTAGTGTCTAACTGATGGCAGTGACCAAAGGCCAGCTCCTTATCTCCAGGTGAGAGAAAGTCTAGAGTAAACCCAGCTCCAGAACTCTCCATGGGATCAGATGGAGGCTAGACTTTAGCTCAGACCATATCCTAGCTCCTTCTCCTGCCTCCTCTGCTTCTCTTGTTCTCTTTTTCCTGAGTGACCTCTCACAATGACTTACACACACTCCAGTTCCCTTCTCAAGCTCTGCCTTGAGGAGACGTGGCCTCAGGCCCTACAGCCACATAGCTCTCCCCTGGGATTCAGGCATTACTTCCTGAGACTGTTTTTCCAAGTTTTCATAAGTCTTCATAACTATTTACATCTCTACACATTCAGGAGCCTTCATGGAGTAAAGGAAGGCAGCCACCCACTGTCCTGAGAGCATGAGGGCACCTTGGGAAGTTGTTCTGGACGCACACAGAAATTCCCCTCAGGCCACAGTCTGAGGAAACAGGACTTGGATGCTAAGTAGAAACTCTGAAGACCCCAGAGTGGCAATGCAAGGGATGCCAGAGCCCCTTCTTAAGCCAGCAGGTCTCTAGTTGGCCTTTCAGCAGTCCACCATCCAAGAAACTCATAACTAGAGACGCTGTCCAGAGGGGAGGAGTGGCTGCCGGTAGGTCGAGGGGCCACCATGCCAGGGTATTCACAAGGGGAAGGTACCAGTGGCTGGAAATCCAGTGTCATGTCCCCTCAAGACAGTCTATGGCAACAGAGGCTGGAGCAGGAAGGGAAGCAGAATGAGCCTTGGAGGGAGATAGGATTTTGTTTCCAAAAGAACCGGTGAGGGGAGAGGATTCCTGAGAGTGAAGCAGAGGTGAAGGCTGAAGGCTGGCCCTGTCTAGGAAGGGCCTCCTCTCAGGCTGGGGATGGGTGGGGGGGTGATTGGTGAAGATGTTGCCCCTCAGGAAGGGTAACAGGCAGCTGTTGTGAGGAGATGGCAAAGCTGTTGAGAGGAAAAAAGGAGACCCTGGATTTAGGGTTTATAGGTGCTTAGATGGTGGGACCCTGAGACATTCTGTGTGACCTGATGAAGGAAGACCAGGCAACAGTCTCTCTCCTATGGTGCCTGAGGAGGTCGGAAAGCAAGGACAGCCTGGGTTCAAATATCATCGTGGAGGCTTATTATCTGTGTGGTCTTGGGGAGGTCAGTTCTGACATCTCTGAGCTTGTCTCCTCATCTACAGAAGGCAGAGAATGGTGCCTACCTTCTAGGGTGATGAGGGTCAGCTGCTTTGTCTGTGTAAAGTGGATGCAGGCATCTGTGAGTTAAAGGCTTTTGCACTGCTTAACATCCCTGGATTCTGGTACTACCCTGGACCTGGCCTTTTTCCTCAGCTCAGAGAAGTTAGGTTTTGGAAACAGATTTTCAATGGAGTAAAATTAACTTTCATTAGTGGGCCAAATAATAGCCAACACAGTCATTTTCTACCAAAGATATATTTGCTTAAACTGCGTGTGGTTTCACTATATATTTATTTATTTTTTATTCTCTAGCTTATTGCTTTCAGTATGTTATTCGTACATATGTTTTCGAACCTTGAAAATGGGTGGAGAACAGAGATGAGACAGAGAGACAGAGGGAGAAACAAGTGCTTCAGCTTCTCAGTGAAGACTCATGAGTTCATTTATGCTAAATAAAGCAATGATGCTGTTTGCTGTCTGCAAGGAAGCTGTTTACTGCAAGGAAGTGTCAGAGACTAGAGTAGGCAGCAGGAAACAGAAGAGAGGAAATGGTTTATAAGCCCCCAGAAAAAATATACAGTTAGAAGCTGATGAAAAGTGCTGGGGGAAAAGGATGCCTGATGTGATTCTTTTTCCAAAAGTGAAAGTATCATATGGCCAGGACTCACTTCTCTCTGCTGTTTCACATTCTTAGTGTGACTTTGCTGATTTTGCGAGGGCAACTCTAAATGCTTTAGAGTCCTCAAAACCCTACTGTTGGTGAACAACTAAATGACTCCTGTGAATTTGAATTCTGCAAAAGATGAAATCAACAGAAACTCGGAGAAACATGCAAAGGAAAGAAAACTCCAAGGACTTACTAGAGATTTTACAAGCCAAAGCCAGACTTCTTTTTTCTTTTTTTCTTTTTCCTTTTGCATGATCACAAGCCAGTCCAGAGCAGGGAGCAAAACCTAGGGTTCACACATATATTTATTTAGTTAGCAAGGCATTCCTGTTTTTATAGCTTCAAGTTCTTAACTTTCTTGTTAGCAAATGTTAACAAGGTTTAAAATGTATAAACGGAACTGTGGCATGTAAAAAATGTTGGCCTATCCTGGCTCCTTTTTTTATACCCATGTTCAATGAAAACATCCTACTGACAGGCAGAATGTCTGGGCAACTTTATAGATAGTGTTCCCACCTCGGAGCCACAAGGTCACAGATTTGTTCCTGATTCTACTTTAAAAACATTCAATGGTGGTAAGTTTGTGTGTG
This sequence comes from Kogia breviceps, assembly GCF_026419965.1. Classification (NCBI taxonomy): domain Eukaryota; kingdom Metazoa; phylum Chordata; class Mammalia; order Artiodactyla; family Physeteridae; genus Kogia; species Kogia breviceps. Next base: position 37,670,079 of record NC_081323.1, read on the forward strand.
CTTTTATGGGAGGGAGCTATTTTATATGATCCAAGATCTTAAAGATACTCCAAGGAATCTTGCGTATATGCCAGGCTGTGAATTGGGAAGTCTGCTATGGTGCTCGCTGTAAAATTGGGGAGCTTCTTTGAATCACAGGCAAAGACTGACTGTAATAATTCTCAGACATTGTGTCTACCTAAGGCCAGAAAGAACTTTGTTTTCATGGTGGTAATCAAAGTGCTTGAAAGGCATTTCAACCTGCTGTTCCAGCATCGGTTTTCAGTGGCCATAAAATGAAACAAGGCAGAGGCGCAAAATAAAAAGAGGAAAAGGGAAAAAGAACAAAACAGACCCCACTGTAATCACACAGACTTTTTGTAACTACTTTAGACACTGCAGGCCTTTCCTTCTTGGGTCAGGTGTAAATATGGCTTCTGAGGAGTCTTCTTGGAATCCCCAAAGGCCCCTAAATAGGGAAGTGAAATAAGCCATCAACGCCATAATGAGCAATGAGCACAGGAGCACTCCTAGCAGAGGGGATTAGGAGATAGCCCCGTTGGGTGGTTACCATGATTTTCAGAGGCATGTTGACCAAAGAACAAAGCACTCCAAATCGGATTCCTGGGTTCAATTACTCCTTCAATCTGAGTTGGCCATTATGACTTTCTCTGTCTGAAAGCCTTTAGGAGAAGTATTGTGTGTCAGCTATGAGCCTAGACCTCAGCAAGGTCTTGCATTTCCACTTCTTCTCTTAGACCCTGCCCAGCCATGTGAGCAAGCCAGTCTACTCACCTGAAGGATGAGAGACCCCATGGAAGCTAGGAGCCATCCCAGCCAGGGCCACCCTAGACCAGCCAGCTCCTAGTTCACCTGGCTGACCAAAGGACCATAAGGAAGTGATCCCAGATTCAGAAGGCAAGGATATAGACTCTACCTCTTGATGCAAAGTGGCAAAGTCACATTGGAAAGGGGCAAGGATTCAGGGAGAGGCAGTGACTTGCAGTTATTTTGCACAGTCTTCCACATCTACTGCACGGTGCCACTATGCATATTGAAGGAATAAATATATGCAAAGCATTTAAGAGTAGTGTCTGCACAGAATAAATGCTCAATAATGTGAACTAGTATTACTGTTTCTAAAATAGATGCCATATGCGTGGATGGCCTACTTAGTGCCACTCTGCCCCTTACTCTTAGGAACTGATAATGACAATTCTCACAAACTCATGGTTCACTCTGGCAGCACACACAGGAACTGGAGAGAGAGAAAATGCAATCAAACCACATAGTGCGTGTTAATATACCCCTAACCATCTTTCTTTCCTTAATGGAAGCACCCCATTTGACAAGTCTCCCCACCTCACTGCACCCCCCCAAAAAAAGTATACATTGTCTCTTCTCTTCAGACATTGACCAAAGGTTTCAATGGTAAAGATGACTCATACCTTAAAGAATGGGAAGAATTTTCTTTATTGCTTCTCAATCCATTGTCTCGCTCTCATGAAATTGCTGAATGACACCAGAGAATATAAAACTTGCCAAAGAAATAAGCACTGCATGACATGCGGCAGGGTTTCCAACTCATCAGGAAAAACCTCAGATCAACTTGTTTCTCTGGAGACAGCACACATCCGGGGCTGTCCCCGTACCCCAGGACTCATAAAGCTCCTATCTCCAGGGCACAGGTGAGGCCTTCACATTCTTTGAGAACAACAGCCTGTTCATTTCCTCCATGGCTATAAAGTGGCTTTATTGGACTTCAGTATCTAAAGGAAACAGAGCTCTGGGTCAGAGGGCGCTTTTAGCGAGTCACTGGCCCCATTTAGAGCCCAAACCTCAGGGATGTGGGGTTGGGAGGTGCTCTTGAACTCTTTGAAATGTAAGTCAATTTAAAGTTCAAAGGAAGCTTCCTGGCTTGATCATTGTTGTTGGGGGTGAGATGCATTTATATAGTTAAAAATGCTTAGAAGATTTAGCTGTTATAGCATCAGCTATTACTAAGCAGTGTTTTCCTGTGATTTGGCAACACAGACTGTACTGCTCTAGAGGGAAAAGCAATTCAGATATTGAGGGAAACCCTTTGCCAACTACAGTGGGATTCACTATTTGTCAAGCCCAAGGATGGGCTGTCTTCAACATCCTTCCCCATTAAGCACTAACTTCTATACAGATTAGGTGGGGGAGTCTCAATTCAAAGAGAAAAGCATCTGTTTATACGATCGGAGAAGTATATCTTCTGCTCAAAGTATGATTCAACCTACTGATTAAATTCTACATCTGTGTTTCCTAAAGTGTAGTCTGTGGCACACATGTCTTGAGGCAGGCTCCAAAAACAAGTAGCTTTCTGTGCAAATAGGTTGGAGAAACACTGCATACTGTGTTTCACTCTTGTGCATTCACAGTACACTTTGGTCTGTTAAAGATTTAGAGAAGTCAGGCAATATAGAAGCATGTTTTATACCAATCCAACGTTTCCAGAAGATATATAACCTTTGTTTTCTATTTTAATTATGTGAAATTAAACATCTTGAGAGAGATCAAGTAGACTTTGAGTGATCACCACTACAGTATGAGTAACATACTTTGGAGGATGCTGTTTTAGGTATTTCACACAATTCAGTGTCTTTGAAAAATTCTAGGCACAAGTTAGATGACTTTCATAGTTTCAGACAGACTCTTAGTTGTAAGTTGTTTTATAACCTGGGCCTTCTGTTTGAATCGGAATAAGTCTAAACAATGTATTGGAAATAAGTTTAAGGAAGAAATGTCTGAAACAAATTATTAATAAGGTTAAGATATGTATACCTAGGGTACAGCATTGCTACAATTGAAGGCAGGTAAATTCTGATACTGGGGCCACCAGTGATTCTGGAAATATCTATGAAAGGGGATTCTTCCCTATGATCTCCCTTGTTCCTTATTCAACTTGTCTTACTATCTCTCTTGCTGGATCCTTTGCTGTTCCAGCCATCTACTTTGTCATTCTGCAGCATGGGCATATTCAGTTGACCTGGACGGATACAAAATTAGTAGTCAAATGCCTTTGCCATTCTTCCTGGTATTCCTTTGCCTTGTACTCTTAAGGTCCTCAAGACAGATTCTGCTTCTTCCTAAAGTTTTCAATTAAACAAACAAAGAAACAAGCAGAAAAACCTAAAGGGGATCACACATTTCTCTGTAATGTGGTTGAGGAGATTTCATTCAGGTTTCTTTGCTTTGGGCTGGAATTTGATCATGTCATCTCATTTTGATTATAAGCACTGACTGGGATTTATAAGTGTCTTTTTTAAAATAAGGAAAATAGAAAAAGTAATAGACAAAAGTTCTTTTTCAAAAACATGGGATCGATGTTCGTGATGGGGGTTTGGCAATAACGGAGCAGTCTTTGGACGGTCAAAGTTTAGTGAACAACACTCCCCCACCTTTTTCTTTCACCCTATCCCCTTTATAGCATATTTTTTCCCTCGGCTTCCCAATACAATATATAAAGAACAATGTAGCCCTATATGTTGCCCGCTAAAGACTCTGTTGACGTAAATTTTATTTCACCTGACTCTGGCATTTATTTTCTAGAACAAAAGTCAGGCTCTGTATGGTGCTGTCAACACTGAGACCAACTCAACTGTGGAAACAATGCCGTTTTTATTTATTTACTTTATACATCTTTATTGGAGTATAATTGCTTCACATTGCTGTGATAGTTTCTGCTGTACAACAAATTGAATCAGCCATATGCATACATATATCCCCATATCCCCTCCCTCTTGAGCTTTCCTCCCACCCTCCCTATCCCACCCCTCTAGGTGGTCACAAAGCACCGAGCTTATCGCCCTGTGCTATGCGGCTGCTTCCCACCAGCTAGCTATTTTACATTTGGTAGTGTATATATGTCCATGTCATGCTCTCATTTCGTCCCAGCTTCCCCTTAGCCCTCTGTGTCCTCTAGTACATTCTCTATGTCTGCGTCTTTATTCCTGCCCTGCCACTACGTTCATCAGTACCATTTTTTTTTTTTTTTTAGATTCCATATATGTGCGTTAGCATATGGTATTTCTTTTTCGCTTTCTGATTTACTTCATTCTGTATGATAGACTCTAGGCCCATCCGCCTCACTACAAAAAACTCAATTTCATTTATTTTTGTGGCTGAGTAATATTCCATTGTATATATATGCCACATCTTCTTTATCCATTCATCTGTTGATGGGCATTTAGGTTGCTTCCATGTCCTGGCTATTGTAAATAGTGCTGCAATGAACATTATGGTACATGTCTCTTTTTGAATTACGGTTTCTCAGGGTATATGCCCAGTAGTGGGATTGCTGGGTCATATGGTAGTTCTATTTTTAGTTTTTTAAAGAACCTCCATAGTGGCTGTATTAATTTACATTCCCACCAACAGTGCAGGAGGGTTCCCTTTCACCACACTCTCTAGCATTTACTGTTTCTAGATTTTTTGTTAATGGCCATTCTGCACTGTTGTGAGGTGATTCCTCACTGTAGGTTTGATTTGCATTTCTCTAATAATTAGTGATGTTGAGCATCTTTTCATGTGCATCCCTGCCATCTGTATGTCTTCTTTGGTGAAATGTCTATTTAGGTCTTGTGCCCATTTTGGGGTTGGGATTTTTGTTTTTTTGATATTGAGCTCCATGAGCTGTTTGTATATTTTGGAGATTAATCCTTTGTCCATTGTTTCATTTGCAAATATATTCTCCCATTCTGAGAGTAGTCTTTTTGTCTTGTTTATGGTTTCCTTTGCTGTGAAAAAGCTTTTAGGTTTAATTAGGTCCCATTTGTTAGTTATGTTTTTATTTTCATTAATCTAGGTGGGTCAAAAAAGATCTTGCAGTGGTTTTTGTCAAAGAATGTTTTTCCTGTGTTTTCCTCTAAGTGTTTTAAAGTGTCTGGTCTTACATTCAGGTCTTTAATCCATTTGGAATTTATTCTTGTGTATGGTGTTAGGCAGTGCTCTAATTTCATTCTTTTACATGTAGTTGTCCAGTTTTCCCAGCACCACTTATTGAAGAGGCTGTCTTTTCTCCATTGTATGTTCTTGCCTCCTTTGTCGTAAATTAGGTCACCATAGGCGTGGGTTTATCTCTGGGCATTCTGTCCTGTACCATTGATCTATATTTCTGTTTTTGTGCCGGTATCATACGGTTTTGATTACTGTAGCTTTGTAATATAGTTTGAAGTTGGGGCGCCTGATTCCTCCAGCTCCATTTTTCTTTCTAAAGATTGCTTTGGCTATTCGCGGTCTTCTGTGTTTCCATACAAATTGTACATTTTTTTGTTCTAATTCTGTGATGAATGCCATTGGTGGTTTGATAGGGATTGCATTGAATCTGTAGATTTCTTTGGGTAGTATAGTCATTTTTACCATATTGATTCTTCCAATCCAAGAACATGGTATATTTCTCCATCTATTTATGTCATCTTTGATTTCTTTCATCAGTGTTTTATAGTTTTCTGAGTACAAGTCTTTCGCCTCCTTAGGTAGCTTTATTCTTAGGTACTTTATTCTTTTTGTTGTGATGCTAAATGGGATTGTTTCCTTAATTTCTCTTTCTGATTTTTCGTTGTTAGTGTATAGGAATGCTGGAGACTTCTGTGCATTAATTTTGTATCATACAACCTTACCAAATTCATTGATTTGTTCTAGTAGTTTTCTGGGGGCATATTTAGGATTTTCTTTGTATAGTATCATGTCATCTGCAAACAGTGACAGTTTTACGTCTTCTTTTACAATTTGAGTTCCTTTTATTTCTTTTTATTCTCTGATTGCTGTGGCTAGGACTTCCAAAACTATGTTGAATGTGAATGGAGAGAGTGGACATCCTTGTCTTGTTCCTGATCTTAGTGGAAACGCTTTCAATTTTTCACCATTGAGTATGATGTTTACTATGGGTTTGTCTTATATGGCCTTTATTATGTTGAGGTAGGTTCCCTCTATCCCCATTTTCTGGAGAGTTTTTATCATAAATTGCTGTTGAATTTTGTTGAAGGCTTTTTCTACATCTATTGAGATGATCACATGGTTTTTATTCCTTAATTTGTTAATATGGTGTATCACATTGATTTGCATATATTGAAGAATCCTTGCATTCCTGGGATAAATCCCACTGGATCATGGTGTGTGATCCTTTTAATAAGTTGTTGGATTCTGTTTGCTAGTATTTCATTGAGGATTTTTACATATGTCTTCATCAGTGATACTGGGCTATAATTTTCTTATTTTGTGATATATTTTTCTGGTTTAGGTATCAGGGTGATGGTGGCTTTGCAGAAAGAATTTGCGAGTGTTCCTCCCTCTGCAAATTTTTGGAAGAGTTTGAGAAGGGTCGGTGTTACCTCTTCTCTAAATGTTTGACAGAATTCACCTGTGAAGCCATGTGGTCCTGGGCTTTTGTTTGTTGGAAGACTTTTAGTTATGGTTTCAATTTCATTACTTGTGATAGTTCTGTTTATATTCTCTAATTCTTCCAGGTTCAGTCTTGGAAAATTGTAACTTTCCAAGAATTTGTCCATTTCTTTGTGGTTGTGCATTTTATTGGCATACAATTGTTTGTACTAGTCATTTTTTAAAGTTTACTGGACTTTATTTTTATTTTATTTTAAAAATATCTTTATTGGAGTATAATTGCTTTACAATGGTTATGTTAGTTTCTGCTTTACAACAAAGTGAATCAGCTATACATATGCATATGTTCCCATATCTCTAACCTCTTGCATCTCCCTCCCTCCCACCCTCCCTATCCCACCCTTCTAGGTGGTCACAAACCACCTAGCTGATCTCCCTGTGCTATGCGGCTGCTTCCCACCAGCCATCCACCCCACATTTGGTAGTGTATATATGTCCATGCCACTCTCCCACCTCGTCACAACCCGCCCTTCCCCCTCCCCATATCTTCAAGTCCATGCTCTAGTAGGTCTGTGTTTCATTCCCATCCTACCCCAGTCTCTTCAGGACATTTTTTTCCTTAATTTCCATATATATGTGTTAGCATACGGTATTTGTTTTTCTCCTTCTGACTTACTTCACTCTGTGTGACAGACTACAGGTCTATCCACCTCACTACAAATAACTCAGTTTCATTTCTTCTTATGGCGGAGTAATATTCCATTGTATATATGTGCCACATCTTCTTTAGCCATTCCTCTGTTGATGGACACTTAGGTTGCTTCCATGTCCTGGCTATTGTAAATAGAGCTGCAATGAACATTTTGGTACATGACTCTTTCTGAATTATGGTTTTCTCAGTGTATATGCCCAGTAGTGGGATTGCTGGGTTGTATGGTAGTTCTATTTGTAGTTTTTTAAGGAACCTCCATACTCTTCTCCATAGTGGCTGTATCAATTTACATTCCCACCAACACTGCAAGAGTGTTCCCTTTCTCCACACCCTCTCCAGCATTTATCGTTTCTAGATTTTTAAATTATGGCCATTCTGACCGGTGTGAGATGATATCTCATTGTAGTTTTGATTTGCATTTCTCTAATGATTAATGATGTTGAGCATTCTTTCATATGTTTGTTGGCAATCTGTATATCTTCTTTGGAGAGGTGTCTATTTAGGTCTTCTGCCCATTTTTGGATTGGGTTGTTTGTTGTTTTGTTACTGAGCTTCATGAGTTGCTTGTAAATTTTAGAGATTAATGAAGAGATTAATGAAGCAACTGACATTGCTTCACTAGTAACTATTTTCTCCCATTCTGAGGGTTGTCTTTTGGTCTTGTTTATGGTATCCTTTGCTGTGCAAAAGATTTTAAGTTTCATTAGGTCCCATTTGTTTATTTTTGTTTGTATTTCCATTTCTCTAGGAGGTGGGTCAAAAAGGATCTTGCTGTGATTTATGTCATAGAGTGTTCTGCCTATGTTTTCCTCTAAGAGTTTGATATTGTCTGGCCTTATACTTAGGTCTTTAACCCATTTTGAGTTTATTTTTGTGTATGGTGTTAGGGAGTGTTCTAATTTCATACTTTTACATGTACATGTCCAGTTTTGCCAGCACCACTTAGTGAAGAGGCTGTCTTTTCTCCACTGTATATTCTTGCCTCCTTTATCAAAGATAAGGTGACCATATGTGTGTGGGTTTATCTCTGGGCTTTCTATCCTGTTCCATTGATCTTTATTTCTGTTTTTGTGCCAGTACCATACTGTCTTGATTACTGTAGGTGTGTTGTATAGTCTGAAGTCAGGGAGGCTGATTCCTCCAGCTCCATTTTTCGTTCTCAAGATTTCTTTGGCTATTCGGGGTCTTTTATGTTTCCATACAAATTGTGAAAATTTTTGTTCTAGTTCTGTAAAAAATGCCAGTGGTAGTTTGATAGGGATTGCATTGAATCTGTAGATTGCTTTGGGTAGTAGAGTCATTTTCACAATGTTGATTCTTTCAATCCAAGAACATGGTATATCTCTCCATCTATTTATATCATCTTTAATTTCTTTCACCAGTGTCTTATAATTTTCTGCATATAGGTCTTTTGTCTCCTTAGGTAGGTTTATTCCTAGATATTTCATTCTTTTTGTTGCAATGGTAAACGGGAGTGTTTTCTTAATTTCACTCTCAGATTTTTCATCATTAGTGTATAAGAATGCCAGAGATTTCTGTGCATTCATTTTGTATCCTGCTACTTTACCAGATTCATTGATTAGCTCTAGTAGTTTTCTGGTAGCATCCTTATGATTCTCTATGTATAGTATCATGTCATCCGCAAACAGTGACAGCTTTACTTCTTTTCCGATTTGGATTCCTTTTATTTCTTTTTCTTCTCTGATTGCTGTGGCTAGAAATTCCAAAACTATATTGAATAAGAGTGGTGAGAGTGGGCAACCTTGTCTTGTTCCTGATCTTAGTGAAAATGGTTTCAGTTTTTCACCATTGAGGACGATGCTGGCTGCAGGTTTGTCATATATGGCCTTTATTATGTTGAGGAAAGTTCCCTCTATGCCTATCTTAAGAAACAGGAAACATCTCAAATAAAGAGACTAACTTTGCACCTAAAGTAATTAGAGAAAGAAGAACAACCCCCCCCCAAATTTAGCAGAAGAAAAGAAATCATAAAGATCAGAGCAGAAATAAATGAAAAAGAAATGAAGGAAATGATAGCAAAGATCAATAAAACCAAAAGCTGGTTCTTAGAGAAGATAAACAAAATTGATAAACAATTAGCCCAACTTATGAAGAAAAAAAGGGAGAAGAATCAAATCCATAGAATTAGAAATGAAAAAGGAGACATAATGACTGACACTGCAGAAATACGAAAGATTATTAGAGATTACTCTAGGCAACTGTATGCCAATAAAATGGACAACCTGGAAGAAATGGAGAAATACTTAGAAATGCACAACCTGCCGAGACTGAATTAGGAAGAAATAGAAAATATGGACAGACCAATCACAAGCACTGAAATTGAAAGTGTGATTAAAAATCTTCCAACAAACAAAAGTCCAGGACCAGATGGCTTCACAGGCGAATTCTATCAAACATTTAGAGAAGAGCTAACACCTATCCTTCTCTAACTCTTCCAAAAGATAGCAAAGGGAGGAACACTCCCAAACTCATTCTATGAGGCCACCATAACCCTGATACCAAAACCAAAGATGTCACAAAGAAAGGAAACTACAGGCCAATATCACTGATGAACATAGATGCAAAAATCGTCAACCAAATACTAGCAAACAGAATCCAACAGCACATTAAAAGGATCATACACCATGATCAAGTGGGGTTTATTCCAGGAATGCAAGGATTCTTCAATATATGCAGATCAATCAATGTGATACACCATATCAACAGACTGAAGGAGAAAAACCATATGATTATCTCAATAGATGCAGAGAAAGCTTTTGACAAAATTCAAAACCCATTTATGATAAAAACGCTGCAGAATGTAGTAATTTCTTATAATCCTTTGTATTTCTGTGGTGTCAGTTTTTTTTTTTTTTTTTTTTTTTGATGGCTGCAAGGCAAGTTTAATGACAAAGCATAGCCATCTATATCCCCCTAAAGCAGGGAATTTGCTTAGTCATGCCTTATCGGCATCAGCTGGTTGATTGGCTTCTTGGCTTAGTCACGCCTTATCGGCATCAGCTGGTTGATTGGCTTCTCGGCTTAGTCACGCCTTATCGGCATCAGCTGGTTGATTGGCTTCTCGGCTTTTCCCTCAAAGGCACCAATTTCCCCTCCAGGGTTGCTTTTCCTAGCTTTAGGGAACAACCAGGGACTCCCAGTAACTGAGCAGGTCCCTGGAGCGATTTGGCCAAAGGCCATCTCCTTTTTTATGTTCATACCATAAAGTCCAGGATGCATACCAAGGAGAGTACAGTCGGGCCCTGAGGCTCATGAGGGTCTTAATGGCGCCTTCCTCAGAGGGCAATGCTCGCCACATTTCCCCCTCTTTTATTTTTTAAAGCTTGATAATGCAATTTCAACCCATACGCCTCCTGACGAAGAGCAGCGAGACGGCCAGCAATAAAGCGGAATAAACAAGGTAAGGCAATTAACATCAACAATACACATGACCCCACGGTAATCAATCCTGTGAGTCCATTTTGAAACCAATGCATTGGGTTTAACCATTGAAGCTGATCCAAGAGTCCTTGAATTAATTGTTGGGGTCCGTCTTCTTGTAGATGAGCTTCTTGAATTGCTTGTATTTCCGCATTAAGTTTTTGTATGTCCAAACTAATGTGTCCATCAGTCCATACACTTAAAAAGTGCATTTTTACTTTGTTCCAATCCCAGTCAGTTTCTTTATAAGCGTGTTGAGTCACACAAATCCAAGTATATTTAGCATGGCAAATCAAACGCATTTTCAATTTTAAAGCCATAATTTGGTCTCCTAAACCTATGAGAGCATTTTTTAACTCATCAACCTCAGTTTTTAGTTGAGTATCAATATGACTTTGTCATGCTAATGCAGTACTGGTATTTTTAGACAATTGATTAATATAATGTGCTTGTTGTACAGTTTTACTTAATGCTAAACCGGCGGTAGCAGCTGTGGCTGTTAAAGCGGCTAAGGCTAATATGCTACATATTAATATTCCAATGAATCATTTAGGTCTTTTTAAAACTTCAGATAATTCTAGCCAAGCTTGCATGCTAGTACTATGATACCATGGTTCAGAAATATTTACAGGCAGCATTACATAGGAAGGTTGTTTTAACATCATAACAGAAAGTTCCTTTCATAGGCAGAATGCAAGTACTAAAAATACAATTCTGACAAGTTATATTACATCCTAAGGAAGCAGAAGTAAACTCAATCTGTAAATCTCCTATTAGCAAGGCATATGAAGGTGTAACACAAGTAATAACCGGTTGATAAGAATAAGACAATGCAAACTTCCCAAAATCCCAATGCTTATAAAAAACCAAACTATTATTAGTAACAGAAACTGAAGAAATTAAAATGGTACCATTATTATAATTTAAGGTGCACCAGATTTGAGAATTCAAAATCAGATTGGGGAAAATCAGAAGGAAAAAAGGAGGGAAACTTCAAACTTGTAACAGCTTTAACTACCTTTAAACTATGGCTGGCCAGTAAAGTCCCTTGTCCTCCTACATATACTTCAACACAAAAATAGTATCTTTGACTTTGCAGCTTCTATTAGAGCTCCACTTTCAGCTTTATGATTAGACCCATCTTTGTTGCTGTAATTACCAGTCCCATTCTTTCCATTTTTGTTATTGTTGCCCTGTGAAATCATTTTTTCTAGAACAGCAAGAAGATGTAAAGCTTTCTCAGCTTGGTAGGTTAATATATACAGGTCTATGATCAAAAAACACACTGCTTGGGCAAATTTTTCTTCAAAAGGTTCTATGAACTGATAAAGTTTTTCACCAACGGATATGGCTTCTGTATACTGTTGGATATGATACAGGATGACTGCTTGATTGTAATACAACATACTGTTTTCAAGATCATCTAGTCCATCCATTTCTTCAACAGCCGAGTGCACCTGATTCTTCAGTTGGTTAAGTGTCTGTCTTAAACTATCTGTTGTTGTGTGGTTACTTTTGAAAAACTCAGCTACTGCCGTATTCAAAATTATTTTATAATCGTCTTTGTTTATATCTTGTAGACAGGCAAGATGTTGCAGACAGACATCATAATTTCCAGCTGTAAAAGCCTGGAAAGCACTGGTGGACAACTCCTTCTCTTGATCAGTGATCTCTGGTCGCTTCTTGGATACTTCTTGTCCCATATTTTTTTACTTCTGACTATTGCCCCGAGTTACTATCAACTTTACTATGTGGCCACACTTTCACTCTTCACTCCGGGGATTCACCTACCGAGATTCAGATGTCCCTCTTGTCAGGTCCCTGTTCGGGCGCCACTTGCCGCCAGCCACGGCGGGTCCTCAAAGTGTAGCAATGATCGACGAGAGGGGGTAGGGAACTG